>NC_092509.1:62842266-63205391 GCF_047511675.1 Marmota flaviventris | reverse complement strand
ATCCCTCTCCTCAGTTTATACCCAAAGGACTTAAAAACAGCATACTACAGGGACACAGCCACATCAATGTTTATAGCAGCACAATTCACAATAACTAAACTGAGCTGATTTTTAAAGACATATGAGAAGTTTTGATTTCCACGGGAAATCTATTGGGTTTTAAAAGCTTAAAACTAATTTTTTAAATGTTTGAATATTATGAACGGTATATCAAATACATTTTGGGGACCAGAATCCGGCCTTGTAATTGCCAGTTGACAGCCTCAGCACTACTCCATATTGCTCCCAACACATAAGGAGACCACATAGTCATAGGTAAGGTAAATAGATGCAGAAATAATTGCCAACTGTTGCTTTTCTATAGGATGAATGGAATAATAGATACAGGTACTATATCTAAGAGGAACATAAAAGAGAATGAATAAATATATTTAAGGCAGAAACTATACAGAGAATATTTCACAATCGGAGTTGATGAGTCTACGCAGTTGAACAGCAATCTAAACAGAGAAGACAACACATAGGAAAACTTGAAGAGTGAGAAAGCCTGACATTCTCAGGGAAAAATAGTAGCTTGAAGTCTTTCATGCTATCGGAGAGCTTGTAGAACAGTATTGAAAGGTAGGAGGATCTGGTAAGCAGGGGTAAGACTTCAGATGATTCTGGATGCTATACTGAGACAGTTACTCTGAATCTGTTGATCATGAGTACCTGAATGAATTAATCAGATAGCCACTTTACAAAGATTGCTCTGGTAAGAAGAGAGTAACTAGATGCAGAAGACAAGTCAGAAAATAATTACAACACTCAAGAGGAATCTCAAAGATTCCCAAAGAGTTGGTCTCTGACTGTACAGAAACATACATGCAATATGGGATAGCACGTATAAGGGGATCCCCAAATAAAATTTGATAGCAACATGTAGTTTATTAACACTAAGGAGAAAAGATTGGATGAATTTATTGGTCATCTATTTATGACCTAAACTCCAATGATTATCCACAAAAAGAAGCAAAGAAATTTGAGGCAGATTATAATCAGAACTTCAAGCGTATACCTTTAAAAATGTTACAAACAAAATCCAAAAGATTAAAAATAATCTAGAATAAAAGAAATATGGAAAACGGTGATAGCTTCCTAAAAACATTAAATTTGGACATCACTGACTAGCAGCCAAGACAAGACTAGGAAATCCAGAAGATGCTGTAAAAAGAAGCTGGCAGGTGAGACTTGGTAAAGAACGTGGGGCTTTGGAGTTGAAGGACTAGGATTTGAATCCAGATCTGCTGTAGAACCTAAGACTCAGGGATTCAATGCTCTGGGTCTCAGCTCCCTCATGTAAAAAGTGAGGAAAATAATATCTTTACTAAAGATGTAAAAAGCACCTCACTCCGCATAGGTCTTCAAGAGATAACATTGTGGTTATTTTTCTGCAGAAGATGAGCCTTTTCCTGGCATTAAATTCTCAGAGGAACTGAAACTTCGTCAGCATGGAGATAGATAAAGGAATGGACAATTTTGCAAGCATTAGGTCACTCAAACAAACGACAAAATAAACTGTGCCCTAGCAAGCCAAGAACAGGAGGCTCCTTAAATCTGGAAAGTCTCATCCGCTCTTACAGGGAGGTCTGCATATTTCTTTTCAGCTGAGTGAAACCAAAAGTTTGCAAGCCTCCCTACAGATGAAACCTGGCTCATTCTCAGTTTAGGCTCCTGTAGCCATGTCAGTGCAGTGCCAGGACAGTGGGACAGTGCCTGGCGGGGTAATGCATCTATTCCAGAAGCCTTCCTCGGACTTCACATAGGCGGAGAGTCAACATGCTGACTCCAGTCCAGGACCACGAGAGGTGGGAGTGGAGAACCAGAAAAACAAGATTTCACACTTAAGCCTCTTCCTAAGTTGTAAAACTCTCTCCTTCCAGTAGAAGCTGGTCCAGGAGTGTAAACAGTAAGACAGGCACATAGGACTTGAAGCTGTCCTCTCTGTTCAACAACCTTCACTGCTCCTGCTTTATCCCATTGCCTCATAAACTCATTGACCCAGATACTTTGGTAGAAACAAACCTAGGAAACACCTAACTGAAACTTCCATCCGATTCAGAAATCACTCTTCCGTGTTCTTAATAGATAATCATCAACCTCTGCTTACAAACCATCTGTAGAAGAAAGTTAACTATCATGGAAGTATCAACTCCATAATTCTGAAAACCATAACTAAAAGTTTAAGTTCTCCATAATATGAATCCATCTTCTGATACTACCCTAGCATAGCCCTGCCCCGCCCTCCCTTTTACCTGCCCACATAATTCAAGAAGCAGTGAATGAACTAATGAGAGAGTCAAGTCATATCACTATTAGTGGACTCTTGAATGTTAGTTGAACATCTGTTAGAAGCCAAGCATGCTGCTAATCATGGTGGGGAATGCAAAGATGAAAATAAATTCTCTATTCTCGGGAATAGAGACAAACAGGACAATTGGGTGAATACATTTAGGTGCACCCCTCTATTTCAACCATAAAGAAATACAAGTTAAAATATAAAAAGGTAAAATCAGAAGACCTAAGATAAGCTCAAAAAACATTGTCATGGGCAAGAAAAGAAACAAAGATACCCGTAGGCAACTAGGCTATGACTGTGTGGGCTCCTAAGTCTGAAGCAGAACTCTGAAGATGCAAAGTGCACAGGTCAAAGCCAGTTTCATGCTTTGGAGGGAAGATCTGGCATGCCATACTTCTCCCTCCCTCTCCAGAAAAGGAGCTGGAAAGAGAAGGGGTAGTCCATGATTTTAGAGGAATCTGGAAACCTAGAGGAGTATGCAAATAAAACCATCCTTTTGACCAGAAATTGAATCCAGCAATACACTGGTTCCATAACTGGATCTAAAACATTCCCAATATCCCACTACCTCTGTTGACCTTTAATAAAAATTCAAATTGTAAAATGACTTAACTTCAACTAGGGACAATATAAAGATTACCAGATAACAAATAGACTAAAAATAAAAATTCAAGAACAGAAAGTATGTTACAGAAACTTTATAATACATCTCTAAACCACTCATGAGAAATGACAATAGAGATTATAAAATTTTAGAAATATAGACATAAGTATCATATAAAAAACTCTAAGGGAAATGCCTAATCAGTAATCTTCATAGGGAAATTTATACCTCAAATATATTTATTTAAAATTAAAAAGGAATAAAAATAAAGCAATAAATGTCCAATTAATGAAGCTAGAAAAAGAGAATAAACTAAGAATAATAGAAGAAAGAAACTTCTAAATAAAATTAATAAAGCAGTGGTTCTCAACCAGTGACAATTTTGTCCCTCAGGGAACACTTTGTAATGTCTGGAGATAGTTTTGATTGCCATGATTGGGATGGCAGGGGTGGTGTTGTAGATAGAGGGTAGGGGTGCTGCTCAACATCCTGCAAGGCACAAGACACCTACTTAGAATAAAAAAGTATCCAACTCCAAATGCCAATAGCACAAAAGTTGAGAAACACTGCCTTAACTTTAGGGTGATCAGTAAGAAAGTAGTACCTTGAACTAAACTAGGGATGTTAGAAGAAGGAGCAGTTTTAAAGTAAATAGAGTGAACTCTGCTTCTTACACATTGTTTTTCAGGTACTCAAGGGATACAAGTTGGAATGCTCATCAGCCAGTAATGCAAAAATTATGTAAACATAAGCTAATTAGCTTGATTGGTTGCAGCATTACATTGGGAAGACCTTGGATTTTGAAACCACATCTAAACACAAAACTTGGCTCAAAATTTGGCTCCACCACATGCTATGGCAGGATTCTCAGCAAAGGTACCAAGTTCTCTCATCCCTGGCTTCTTCAGCACAGTGAAATTATTGTCACATAGTTACATGAGGATTAAATGAAATACATGTGAAAACCCAAACATAATGCTTAGGTCTTTTCAGTTATTGCAATTAATATTACATATTTGTTTCATAGTTTATATTTGAGTGCCCAGTATGTGCCATACAAATTGGATTCCTATTAGAAAAGAAAGAAAAGGAACATGGAAGGACCTCTGTCACTGGCTAATGACTAAGGAAGTTCAACTCTCAGGTTAAGGAAGCTAAACAAAGAGTTACTTTCCCAGAAGACCACTCCAATATATTTTTTTCAATTTAGGCCAACCCTGAAGATACTGCCCCAGATCAATATCAAATCAGCAAGTTGTCAAGGGGATGGGGAGGCACACAGGAGATTGAGGCCACTTCAGGTCATACAGAGATCAAGCTTCATGGTGGTAGGAGGAGAACTTCATGTACATTCTGCTCTTCTGCTGAACCTAAACTCAAGCTGCTCAGTCATAAAGCCATTTTTGTGTAACCCTAAACCCACAATAATCTGGAAATGGGAAGCGTCTCGAATTGAGTATAATCATACTCCATGCCCTTCATACTGTTATCAAAAGAAAATGAGTAGTTAGAATATCCTTTATTGGAAAATGAGTTGCAAAACTTAGCAATTAATTGCAATCATGGTCAATCAATATTTCTCAACCTCAGGTCTGGTTTCATTACCTTTCTCTGTATTTGTCGATCCTTAGCACGTGACCCCACTAGACAGGGAACTGTGCATAGAAATAGAAGATAAGGAGATGTTTTTGTCAGCTTTGTCGCTGCTGTTGACTAAAAGACCTGACCAGGACAACTGTAGAGGAGGAAACGTTTATTTGAGGGCTCATGGTTTCAGAAGTCTCGGTCCATTGACAGCAGGCTTCATTCCTCAGGGCTCAAGATGAGGCTGAACATCATGGCAGAAGAGTGTGGTGGAGGGACACAGCTCACATGATTATCAGAAAGCAGAGAGAGAGAGAGAGGGAGTGAGGGAAGGAGGAAGCGAGAGCGAGAGCGTAAGAGAGAGAGAAAGACTCCACTCCAGATACATAATATATAGCCCAAAGGCATGCCCCCAATGACCCACCTCCTCTGGCCACACCCTATCCACCTTCAGCTACCACTCAGCTAATCCCATCAGGGATTAATTCATTGACTGGGTTAAGGCTCTCATAACCCAATCATATCTCCTCTGAACCTTCTTGCATTGGCTCACACATGAACTCCTGGGAGACACTTCACATCTAAATCTAACAGGAAGCCTTAGAGAGTATGAGTATAGATTTAAGAAGATATGACTCAGAAACCAAAAGACAAATGAAAACCCTGTAGGCTACACTGTGTCACATGCAAAGTCTGCCCCTTATCTGTCCCACCACCTCCCACTGTCCTCCCCAACTCTGCACAGGGCTTCCTGTTTATTAAACCTCTTGAGCACTGAGTTCTTTGCTTTGTACAATGGTGATTTAAGAAAGACTAAACCATCACTGCCTATAGAGAGCTTTCAAAACTAGGATGCTAAGTACATGTGAGAAGACATGAAGGATGTGACTCTACTCTGTATACAACCAGAGTTATAAAAATTGTGCTCTATGTGTGCAATAGGAATTGTGATGCATTCTGTTGTCATATATGACAAATCAAAATTTTTTTTAAAAACTAGGAATAATAAAGATATAAGAATTTGCACAAACGTGTGGCAATCTTGACTAGGGTGAGTTTTCAAGTGAACAGAGAGAAGGCTGAATAAAAGCCCCTGTGTGTTTTTCATTCTTTACCTAATTCATTCTTCCTTTTAATAATTCAGGAACTTTGACATGCTGTTGGATAACCAGGAGAACAGTGTCCATCACTTAGAGAGTTGACTAAGAAAAACAACAAGCACAGCAGCTTACAAGACACTTAAACGGGGATCCTTCCAGCACATACATCTTCTGATCCTTTTTTGTCTCATAAGCTAAAAACACAAGCATGCCCTCTACCTCCTAGTTCTCCTAGAAAGCATCTTCTTGAAGGACTCAAGTTCATCTCTGAGTCAAGCTCTGGATTTTTGCCAGCCTCATCTTCATTTGAGGGTGAGACCCACCCCATCCCTGGCAGGCACCCCCCCTCAAACTCCCACAAGAAAACCTGTTTGGGTTGGCCCATCTTCCACCAGCTTAACAGCTCCAAATCTCCTTCTATTCATGTCAGCACTGAGCCTCGATAATTGTTTTTTATTCCGTGCAATACAAGGCAGCCAGTTCATTATCTTCTCTTCTACCTACCATGGGCATCTGCAAGTCAGCTCTCTCACATCTGGTTCTTATTCCTGGATGACTAAATGTGCTATGTGATTTTCATCAATCCTATAACCTCCCAGAGCTTCTGCATTATTACCAAGAGCAACAATAGGTTCCTCTTCCCACTGCCAATGTCTAGCAGTTTACTGAATTTTAAAGATTATGTATTTGTGGGTGACAAAGATGTCTATAACAAAACAAGCTATTCTTCCTCCCTTAAAAACTATCTTAATTCATGATGAATACGTCCACAGAGATATGTAGAATCATATTTAAAGTTGTATCTTCCAAAGAAAATTTATCCCAGTCATACATATGACAATCAAAAATAATTCATACATATTTTCATTCAACAAACATTTGTTGAGAAAGTTCTCCAGATATTGAGAGAAAAACGGGAAAATCCCTTTACCTTTTCCTGCCTTTTTTTAATCTTTTCTTTTTTAAAAAAAAAGTTTGTATTTGTTTTAATTAGTTATACATGACATTAGAATGTATTTTGACACATCATACATGGAGTATAGGTTCTCATTTCTGTGGTTGTACATGATGTGTAGTTACACTGGTCATGCATTCATATAGGAGCATAGGAAAGTTCTGTCATATTTATTCTACTGTATTTCTTACTCCCATCCCTCTCTCTTCCCTTCATTCCCCTTTGTCTAATTCACTTCCCTTCTCCTCACTTATTGTGAGTCATCGTCTGCTTTTCAGAGAGAAAATTTGGCCTTTGGTTTTGAGGAACTGACTTATTTCATTTTGCAGGATAGCTTCCAATTTCATCCATTTACAGGCAAATGCCACAATTTCATTCTTCTTTATGGCTTAGTAATATTCCCTTGTGTATATGTACCACATTTTCTTTATACATTCATCTGTTGAAAGGGCACTTAGGTTGGTTCCACAGCTTAGCTATTGTAAATTGAACTGCTATGGACATTGATGTGACCATCTCACTGTAATATGCAGATTTAAGTCCTTTGGGTATATGCTGAGGAGTGGGATAAATGGATCAAATGGTGGTTCCATTCCAAGTTTTCTGAGGAATCGCCATACTGCTTTCCAGACTGATTGCACCAGTTTGCAATCCCACCAACAATGTATAAGTGTACCTTCTTCCCCACATCCTCACCAACATGTATTGTTCCTTGTATTCTTGATCATTGCAATACTGACTGGAATAAGATGAAATCTCAGTGTGGTTTTAATTTGTATTTCTCTAATTGCTAGTGATGTTGAACATTTTTTAATATATTTCATATATTTTTCATTTATGTTGACCATTTATTTGTTTTTCTGCTTCTGTGAAGTGTCTATTCAGTTCCTTAGCCTATTTATTGATTGGGTTATTTGGATGGGGGGATTGGTGTTAAGTTTTTTGAGTTCTTTATATATCCTGGAGACTAATGCTCTATCTGAGGTGCAGGTGGCAAAGTTTTTCTCCTATTCTCTAGGCTCTCTTCATGTTCTTGATTGTTTCCCTTGCTATGAGAAGCTTTTTAGTTTGATGCCATCCCATTTATTGATTCTTGATTTTACTTCTTGTACTTTAGGAATCTTATCGAGGAAGTCAGTTCCTAAACTGACCTGATGAAGATTTGGGCCTACTTTTCCTTCTTGTAGGCACAGGGTCTCTGGTCTAATGCCTAGGTCCTTGATCCACTTAGATTTGAGTTTTGTATAGAGAGGGGGGGTCTATTTCCTTTTACTGCATATGAATTTCAATTTTCCCAGCACCATTTGTTGAAGAGTCTATCTTTTCTCCAATGTATGTTTATGACACCTTTGTCTAGTATGAGATCACTGTATTTATGTGGATTTTTCTCTGTATCTTCTATTCTGTACCATTGGTCTTCATGTCTGTTTTGATGCAATACCAGTCTGTTTTTGTACTGTGGCTCTGTAGTGTAATTTAAGGTCTGGTATTATAATGCCTCCGGCTTCACTTTTCCTGCTGAGGATTGCTTTGGCTATTCTGGGCCTCTTATTTTTCCAAAAGACTTTCATGATTGCTTTTTCTATTTCTATGAAGAATATCATCAGAACCTTAATAGGAATTGCATTAAAAAACTGTATAGTTCTTTTGGTAGTATGGCCATCCTGAGAATATTAATTCTGTCTATCCAAGAACATGGGAGATCTTTCCATTTTCTAAGGTTGTCTTCAATTTCTTTCTTTAGTGTTCTGTAGTTTTCATTGCAGAGGTCTTTTACCTCTTTTGCTGGATTGATTCCCAAATATTTTTTTTCTTTGAGGCTATTATGAAATGGAAGAGTTTTCCTAATTTCTCTTTCAGTTGACTTCATCACTGATGTATAAGAACACAATTGATTTATGGGTATTAATTTTATATCCTCTACTTTGCTGAATTCATTTATGAGTTCTAAAAGTTTTCTGGTGGAGGTTTTTGGGTCTTCTAAATATAGAATTATGTCATCAGCAAATAGGGATAGTTTGAGGTCTTTTTATTTCCCCATTTGTATCCCTTTAATTTCCTTATTCTGTCTAATTGCTCTGGCTAGAGTCTCCAGGACTATATTGAATAGAAGTGGTAAAGGAGGGCATTCTTGTCTTGTTCCAGTTTTTAGAGGGAACAATTTCAATTTTTCTCCATTTAGAATGATATTGGTCTTGGGTTCAGCATATATAACTTTTACAATGTTGAGGTATGTTCCTCCTACCCCTAGTTTTTCTAATGTTTTGAACATGAAGGAGTACTGTATTTGTCAAATGCTTTTTCCTGCATCTATTGAGATAATTATGTGGTTCTTGTCTTTAAGTCTATTGATGTGATGAATTATATATATTGATTTCCCTGTGATGAACCAACCTTGCATCCTTAGGATGAATCCCACTTGATCGTGGTACACTATCTTTTTAATATGCTTTTGTATGCAATTGGCCAGTTTTTATTAAGAATTTTTGCATCTATGTGCATCAGAGATATTGGTCTAAAGTTTTCTTTCCTTGATGTGTCTTTGTCTGGTTTTGGTATCAGGGTAATACCAGTTTCACAGAATGAGTTTGGGAGGATTCCCTCCTTTCCTATTTCATGGAATCATTTGAGGAGTAATGGTATTAATTCTTCTTTGAAGTACTGATAAAACGTGGCTTAGAATCCTTCTGGTCCTGGGCTTTTTCTTTCTTGGTAGGCTTTTGATGGTATCTTCAATTTCATTGTTTGAAACTGATCTATTTAAATTGTCTATGTCCTCCTGATTCCATTTGGGTAGGTCACAGGTGTCTAGAAATTTATTAATGTCTTCAAGATTTTCTATTTTATTAGAGTATAAACTTTCAAAATAGTTTCTGATCATCCTCTGTATTTCAGTAGTGTTCATTGTGATATTTCCTTTTCCATTGCACATTTTAGTAATTTTGAGTTTTCTCTCTTTTTGTTAGCTTGGCTAAGGGTTTATCAATTTTATTTATATTTTCAAAGAACCAACTTTTTATTTCATTGATTTTTTAATTGGTTTTGAGAGGGTTTTTTTTAGCTCTGATTTTAATTATTTCCTGTCTTTTGCTGCCTTCGGTGTTGATTTTTTCTTTCTCTAGGGCTTTGAGACATAATGCTAGGCTATGTATTTGTTGACTTTCTACTTTGCCCTTTTGGTCTCTTACCCTAAGTCCAGAGGTACATTCAATGTCCTGGTCTCATAGTTAAAGTAAGAAGACACACTGAAGTGTCCCTGGTGCCATGTACCATTCCCAGAAATAATGTAATAAAACAGAGAGAGAGAGAGGCAATGATGTCTAAATCTGAAGTTCCCAGGTCATTAGAATAGCAGATGCTATTAATGAAAGTCCCCAGTGGTGCACTGGGCAGGGGAGAAGGGAAAGAGTAATAAGTTAGGCAGTAATAAGTTTCTCAGTCATTCTTGGATCACAAACCAGAGAATGTGAGCTGCAATTTTAACATAGCCAGTCCAAGGTTTGTCTGCAAATGTGCAGCCCACCTGCTCCGGAGGTTTTAGGGTTTCTGAGATTCAGAAGATTTCAGTATCCTTCAAGCAACAGCCCTAAGCTATGTTGGGCTCTTGTGTGTCACTTCTGAACCTGGTTAGTGCTCTTACCTGTTTTTCCTTTTGCATGTTTCTCTATATGTACCTTGGATAAAAATGCCTTTTGGTACTTGTTTATACTTCCTAGGATCCTCAGAGGTAAGTTACTTCCATGCTTCACTGCATCGGGTCAAGTGATAAGGAGGGAGAAAAACTAAGGTCTATGAAGAAGGCAAACTTCAGAAGAGGTCACGGAATTGAGACAGAACCACTTTTGTGCGTGTATTTCTGAGCCTGGAACTGAGCTACATTTTTATGTAGGTTTAACTTTTTGGTTTATTACTCGAATTAGATATAAAAAGAGACCATAGGAGTCAAGCATCTTGGTGCAGTGTCTGCTCAAATGGTTTCTGCAATTAATTCCCAAGAAACTTCTGGTGTGTTTCTCTAAAGGAAGAGTACATATTCCAATGAAGAAGAGTCCATGACATCTGCTTCCCATCAACACAATGGGAAATGGATGGACAGGGCCTTGTGGGAGACAGTGCTGGACGGCATTCAGTTGGGAGTCCAATAAATCTTCCAGATGACAGCAACGGTCTGACCCGACTGCTGCCCCAGCTCCATCTCACATCACTGCATCCTTTTTGTTCCAGTCATGATGCACTGTTCTCAGCTCCATTAATCTGCCATTCCCTCATATCCCTGGACTTTTCCATCTGCACCACTATCCAAAAGGCTTTCCCCAACATCTACTTCTCCACCCAGTTAAGTCCCACTTGTCTTTCTTCTGTGATGATGGAAATAATATTAGCACGTACTTCAGAGGATAGTTGTGAGACTTAAAGGAGATTGACTGTTATTTTCTCAGAACTGTACCTGGCTGTAGCCAGTACTCCATACATTTTATCTATTTTCATTATCCTTCTTTCCAAATCCAATTCAAGCCTCACTGCTTACAGAAAACCTTCCATCAAACCTTTCCTCCCTATTGAGGTGCCCATCCTATGTGCACCAATTGCACACAGAAACTGTCTGTCACAATAATGACCCATTGTTGACTGTTTTGTGCAGATCCTGCTCTAATTTCTTCTATTTAATCTTCACATTTATACTAGGAGGTATTTGGATTATTATTCCCACTTTAGAAAAGATCACATAGTTTATTTTTTCCAAAGTCCCATAACTAGTAGATAGATGAATCAAAACTCAACCCAAGAGCTCTCTGGTTTGAGAGTCAATGTCTTAGACTTTGTCACACTGTACTTTATTCAATATTTTTGTTGCTTCCCCACCACCACCACAATTCGATTGCAAGTTCTTCAAAGACAAGGATGTCTGTTGTGAATATCATTGTTGTTGTTTTTCTTTGGCCCTGGCCCCGTGCTGTATGATTGCCAGTTGTTCAATAAATGTTTGCTAAATTAATATACATCCAAATTCCCTCCACACAAAAAAGAAAAATGAGGACTAGAGAATCACAAAACTCAGTTGATCCAGGAGAGCCAAGAAGTTGTAGTTCCCATTTCCTGCTAATATCTTATAATCACGTCCAAGTTCTGGATCCTGAGAGGTTCTGTCTGACTAAATTTCAGCTGCGAAGATAGACTTATAATTCTCATAAACAGAGGCACGGTGTGGTCTACTGCTGTGCAAATCCAGCAGAGGAAAAGTAGTTGGACGGGAGAGGACTCTTCCCTCTGAGAAATCTATTTAACAAGGAAACCAACCAGAGAGTGACTCATGCCTGGATTGCCTTACTCTCCTTCCTGCCAATCCATGTCCATCACTCCCCTGAACGCCTAAAGTCCCTCCAAGGTGTCCACTGACTCACCAGACCTGTGTGAGCCCACATACCGCCTTCACATTTCCTACAGATTATTTAGACCCCCACGCTTTGTGCTCTCGTTCATATGCTAATTTCATTCTGTCCCTTGTGTTTCATGATGAGAGCTTTTCTCCTAGATTAGACTGAAAACAACAAAAGCTTAGTTGCTCAGTTTGGCACATGATAGACCTTCAATCAATGCTGAATGAATGGATGACTGGAGGAGAACAAAAAGGTAGAATGAATCAGTCAAACTCCCCTTTGGTTTCCATCCTCCCCCATTTGCCAGCCCATCATCAGCAACTCTGACCACTCTTGAGACACACATCCATCAGAGCATTTACCACTCTTTGCTATAATTGTTTGGCATCCAGTCATGAAAATATGATTGCATCTCTGTCTTCTTTTGGTTCACAGAAGCCAACACAGGTCCTGATATATAATACCAAAATGAAGATTAAATAAAATCATTCATTTATTCAATCTATATTGATTGTCCCAAGCTTTGTAGTATATTGTAAAAACTAAAATTTCAGGTGCTACCTGGACATCTTCAAATTCTGCATGTCCCCACAGGCCTGGGCCATGAGTTTCCCTGCTCTTACCAAACATGCCCTCCGCTCAGCAGGAAAGAGTCCCAACTCTGATAGTTCCTCTCATGCAGGTCATTGGCATCCCATCCAGTCCTCAACCTAATGAGTGTCTCCCAGCCCTTTCAATTATTAAAAAAAAAAAAAAGCTAATCATATCCTCATGAAGGAACCAAACTTCACCTCTCCTCACCCCCTTGTCACTACAAAGCCTGCCTCTCACAGCCCCTGCTTGTTCACTGTCCCTCAGTGCAACCTCATTCAGCTCTGCGTGACATGCTGTGCCTTCCACCTCCAGAGTGAATATGGGTGACTGATAAACTCCTGTCATCCATATGTGCCTGGTGTCCAAGTGTCCTTTGTATGACCCATCCCCTCCTATTTATGGAGGGGGATACCTCCTTCACCACAGTCGTGAGATGCTATCAGAACAATTAGGTACTGGGGATTCATCTGTAATCAAGATAAATTGGGCTCTTTCTCACTGAAAGCCAGAGTCTCTGTTCCATTCAGCTACTGAATTTACTGGCTCTCTCTCGTGAAATGGACCCTGAATTCCTAAGGCAGATGCTATCAATAAAGAAGACGAACATGAAGAAGTTTCTGATGTGTTAGGGATGGGGAAGGGACAGGGTCTCAGGAGCCACTCTAGCCTGAGCAGATGACAGCCAGTATTGTGAAAACTGAAGATGGAGTAGCCTGTAAGGTAGAGTTCCTGCCCTCAAAGCCTCAGATATTTACTATCTGACTCTGTAAATAAGAAAAAAGGTTGTCTACCTCTGTACTAGAGAGTCACAGAGGTGGGGATGGGACGCAGAACAGGCTGGCAGACTTCTCTGAAAAAAAGTGACTGGAACGGAGATAGGATGACAAAAAGGAAGCCAAGTGTGGACCTTCCAAACAGACGAAATAGCAAACACAAAGCTGTTACAAGGAATGAGGTCAGCAAGCTAATTCATTCATCAAATCATTTTTGATACCAACTCTATGCCAATCATTGCTCTAGCTAATGCAAATAAAAGAGAGATTAAATAGAACTTCCTGGCCCTGTAGAGCTTAAATTCCGGAATTTTGTGTTTCATTTCTAAATGGTTTAATGCTCTTATCTGGTTGTCCTTTTGCCTGTTTCTTCATATATGCCTTAGTTGAAAATGGTTTTTGTTGCTTATTTATACCTACCTCCTAGCTAGAAATCTAAGTGCACCTCAGTTTTCTTTTTTGTCTACAGCAACATGGAGCCTGGTACTATAACAGATAATGAAGAGTTAAGTAAAATCATTCATGCATTCAACAGATATTGTTTCAAGACCTAAATATTCAAGTGCTGCCATTTATACAACTAATCTTCATAATGAACAATATATTGAGAGTCAGCAATTTTTTTCTGCAAATGACCAGATAGTAAATATTTTGGGCGTTGCAGGTCATACAGTCTCTGTCACAACTTCTCAACTGAGGTTTAAATGTGAAAGCAGTCTTAGACAATGGGAAATGAAATAGCATGCGCATATTTATAAATATTAAAATTTAAATTTCGTGTAATTTTCACATATCATAAAATGTTAGTCTTTTCATTTTTACTCAACAAAAACTAAAAATGCAAAACCTACTCTCAGCCTCTAGGCCATAAAAAAATTTAAAAATTTAAAAAAAAAAAAAAAAAACCTCATGGCAAGCTGGATTCGGCCCTGGGACCATTATCTGACAACCTCTGTTACAGACCATTGTTAGAAACTTAGAGCTGGAGGGAAAATGAGTAACCAAATGAGAACATGCATGTTCAACTCCCATCAGCTCAACAATTATTGAGCACCTGATATGTACACAGGCACTGTGCCCAGGGATTCTGTTATTCAGAGATCAAATGAATTTACCAAGTAAAAATTGAAAAGATGCCTCAACTAGATTCCCATGTGGCTTATCAAATGATCTCACATTTGCATCAGTTAAGTTTATGCCATTAAACTACCCCACCCATGAAAATTACCAGCTTCACAATATAGAGCATGTTTCAAAAGCAAAGGAAAATAACCCACAGTGTCTGCTTAGTGCAGTCTTTTTAAACATCCATACTTTGTTATTTCAAAACCAGATTTCTTCAAACAAGGCAAAGCACACATTCCTCACTCAGGGTTATGTACCAAAGATGCCAAGTTTGAAATTTCCAAACAAAGCTGCTTTTGAGTAATCTGAAGACAAAAAAGCATTTGAAAAATTTCTGAGCTGCTGGAAAAACAGCAGTTTTTTTTTTTTCACCTTTAGATAAATCTGAAATGGGTAAATGGACTTACATTTACTTTCCAAAATAAATCCATTTGGGGCTGAAACTGAGAAAGAGAAGCCACAGAAATTCTCCATGGATTCCACTAATGGCTATTGATGCCAGAGACTTTAGAGAAAAAGAAAAGGGAATCAGAAAACTTGAGTTTCTAAATCTTCATTGGTTGGAATCCATTCCCAGTATTGCACTCTGAAAAAAAAAGGGGGGGGGGGGGGGTAGTGAGGAGGTCCAAGTGGATACCTGGTAAAATATAGGATTCTAAATACGCTGAAGTCTTTGCTGATACAATGCCCCCATTAACCTAGTGTAAGAAGTCAGAGCCCAAGCAAACTGAGGAGGGTTTTGGCCCAAGGGGAGGTCACAGAAAGAATGTCCATGCAGGAACCAGGTGTCACAGGACCAAGCAGAGCAACAGGGCACCCACATCAGAATGGAAGGCCAAAGATGAGAAGGTCTCCAATGTAAGAAAGAAGGTAGCATTGACCATGGGAGTTTAGTTACATATTGGGAGGGAGACTGATGAAATAAATAAATATATTAGCATATGAGAATCAAATTCTCAATGGAAGAGAAAGGATTTGAAAATATAGAGAGAAGACAGAATATACACTATGGTGTTGAATTAAATTGGAGGCATCCACGTGAACTCCTGGTTTTCAATATACATAATACATAAATACAGACACAAGCATAGAGGTTGCTATTGTTTTGATATGGTTTAGGGGTGTCCCCCAAGATTCCATGAATGAAATTTAATCCCCATTGTGGTTGGAACAGGATGGCAGCTGCATAAAATCGCTCAGCAACTGGCTCCCCACAAACACAACATAAGCAGCTAGTCACACACCATGCAACTTTCACAAGAGCTGAGGAAGCCAGGTGAGAAAACATACTTCTTGTTTTTAATATGACCCCTAGTGTGATTTACTAAGGACAGAAACTTAATCCAATTATGGTGCTTAGAGGTTGGATCTTTGAAAAGGTGATTTAGATTAAATATGGACATCAGGATGGACCCCCTCCCATGATTGAATACTGATGGCTTTATCAGAGGAGGGAGAGAGACCAAAACACACATGTGTATTCCTTATCTTTTGCTGAGATACCCTGAGCTGCCTTAGGACCCTACCAGCACAAAGGCCATCATCAAATGCAGCCCTTTGACCTTGAACCAAAACCAGAGCTAAAATAAACCTCTTTTCTCTATAACTTACCCAGACTGTGGTATTGTGTTATTAGTAACAGAAAATAGACTAATACAGATGTAAATGTGTGTATGTGCATGTGTTTCTGTCCACTGAGGACCTGGGAGCAGCAACCCAAAAGCAAACAGCCCACCTAACTCTGATCTTCACTTCTAAACACCATTCTCCACTCAACACAATCAGAGCTCCTTAGAGAAATGGCTGGTTCCACTGCTTGAGCCAGATCATGACAAAGCACAAATTGAGCCTGTAGCCAGAGGCAAGAAAGTGCTCAAAAAATGTTGGGACCATGATGAAGGAACACAAAAGTCAGACTGAAGGGGTTTCGCCTTGCTCAAAGCTGGGACAATTTTAATATCAAAGTAAATGATGATAATGAAATGATAACCTATTGAATAAATAGGAAACCATGAGCCTGTTCGGAAGTTAATTAATTAATTAAAAGTTTGATGAGAAGTGAAAGGTTTACATAGTTTCAAAGTAACTCTCTACAGTAATGCATATTCATTCCAAAGGAGTAAAGAATCTTACAAGTGGAAAAGTCTGGCAGAGACTACCTTATTCAAGCTATTAGAAACAACTGCTATCAATAAAGGGCAAACTCAAATTGTGTATTGCCTGAAAGAATTCAATAAAAAAAAAAGTCTTCCTCCTTCTCAGCACACAAATGGTTGCCCTTCCCCACTTTTTAAAGTTAAGCATGATCCCATGACTCGTTTGGACCAATGAAACATGAGCAGAAGTGACACAAGTCATTTCACCTTTACATAACTCTGAAATGGGTAAAAGGACTTACATTTTCTTTTCCAAATAAGTTGATTTGAGGCTGAAACTAAGAGAGAGAAGCCACAGATATCCTCCATAGATTCTATTTAAGATTTAGGAGTCAGCAGGTGATTCACTACTCTGATTTTTTTTTTCACCCTGTCTTGGTGGAAGTGTGTGTCAAGACGAAACCCATGTTGGCCTCCGTCCACTGACTATAGTAAGAATCCCCTCCAACTCCGCCTTGTCTACATTAGACATGTAGCATGAACGAAAAATAAATCATTTCTGTATTAAACCCCTTTTCTGGTGGTTGTTTATTAACACCACATAATTCAGCTTATCCTGACTGGTGCATTGACTGATAGACTGGTCTTATTTTCATGCATGTCTCCTGGATAAAGTGTAAAGTTCATCTAGGACAGGCATGATAAAATTTGACTTTTCTCCAATAAATAAAAGCAACAATATCTGCTCATTTTTTTTTCCTCAATGATGGAATCAAACCCAGGCCATGTGCCTGCTAGGCAGGGACGTTAAGACTGAGTTACATCCCCCAGCCCCAACTCAATTCTTCAAGTCAGAAACCTGATCTTACACTTCTCTTTCCTTCCAGATCTTTCACCTGTCCATGATTTGACCTTGTACACTGTACCCTCTTCATACCTCTGGAATCTCTCCATTTATTTCTAGCATGCTGCACCATCTAAGTTCAAAATAGCACCATCTTTCTTGCACCAGCCTCTTTTAGAGTCTCCTTGTTTACAGACTACCCTGTCCAAATATTCTGCACACTGCCATCAGAACTAGTATTCCTATAAGGCAGATATAATTATAGCACAAGTCAGCTTTCAGCACTTCAAAAAGGCTCTCTGTCACCTTTAGACAGAAATCTTAACTCTCTATTATGACCCACAAGGCCCATTCTGACCTGGTCCACTGTAAAGGGGAAGCTTCATGAAGACAGAGTTTTGTCCGGTTTGTTCACTGCTGTGTCTCCAGCACTGGCA
This sequence comes from Marmota flaviventris, assembly GCF_047511675.1. Classification (NCBI taxonomy): domain Eukaryota; kingdom Metazoa; phylum Chordata; class Mammalia; order Rodentia; family Sciuridae; genus Marmota; species Marmota flaviventris. Next base: position 63,187,563 of record NC_092509.1, on the reverse strand, counting down.
CCAACTCTGGTTCATTGTGGGCATTCCATTGTGGGCACTCTCGTTTGATCAAGAGTCCTCCAGCCTCTCTTGTGCTACTCTCTCCTCTCCTCCCCATGCTTTTCTCTTGCCAATCTCACCCAGGTACACCCACATCCCATTGGGCTGCAATGCACTTCCTCCAGCTTTGCCCATGGCTGCTAATGTCCTCTTTCAAATCTCACCTTAAATGTCACCTAATCCATCTGATCTCAAACCATTCTCTTATCATGTCCCCTCTTATATACTTCTTAGCAGCACATTTCACAGTGTATCTACCTATTTATGTGTTGCTCATCTTCCAGATCTAGAATGTATGCTCCTTGGAGAATGCCTTGCTTTGGCCTGACAACATGGTAGCCCTCTGTGGATAAATGAATGAGCCCCTACTTGGTTCTAATTCCATCTTCCTTCATATCTATGAGAAGCTGTCTTTTATACTCTACTAAATGATTCAAATATAGTTTTAGAGGTCATTGACTGGTTTTTATCACCTTCCCACCAATTACCAAGTGATGTAGGTATTAATAAGACCTCAGGATGAAACACCATTTCTAGTTACCTTGCAGCATTCACCATACTGACTCTTCCCTTTTGCCACGCCCTTCCCCCAACACACCAAATAAGCTTATACTGCAAATGCCACAATACAATACAATTGAAATGTCATCAACACGAAAAATAAGCAAACTCTTAATAAACCATGAAATTTTCTGCCAAAATTTTGAGCTAACTGGAAATTTTTTGAAAAATCCCAAATCAACTTAGAATTGAGCTAGAAGTACACCCTGGCCACACCCACTGCTGGAGAGGGGTCAGATGCCTGCATTGTCCCCTCCAGACTCACCCCCACCTGGTACATATGGATTTGACTGTTGGAATCACAAGAAACAGAGATGCACTCTAGCTGCCTGAGGAAATGAAAGTTTATTATAAAAATCTGCATGATTAAATAAAGAAGATAGAGATTTCAGTCAGGAAGTTAGCCTTTAATGCACGACAGGGAAAGATGAACAGCCAGGTCCAATGGGAAACTGAAATGAAGACACAAACTAAATGGTTGTTCTGAATCCAAACCAGTTCAAGGAATCTCAGAATAGTCTCTGGGTTTTCACCGTAAGGCTCTGCTCTTAACCCTGTTACTGACTGCAGTCTTAGGCCAGAGACCTAATTCTGGGAGTTCTAACAAACCATATCTAGTCACTCATTCAACAAAAAACAGGAAACATGATGGTGAAAAACAGGAAATCAACACGGCCATATTGGGAAGGGAAAGTGAGATCCAGCATCTCAGCCCTATCTTCAGAGTGCTGACATTGTTCATAGGCAGATACATGAGGATGGTGGGAACATGAGGTTAAGAGAATAATTCTATAACATAGGCCCATGGTGCTGACCCCACATGCTTTCTTTTCCAAGAAGCAATTTATCTGCAGAATTGTCTGGCCTAAGTAGACAAGATATGCCACAATCCCCAGCAAACACCTGTTAACTGCAGGAGAAATGCAGGTCCAAGGAATTGTCAATGGGAGGAACCCAAGAGATTTTTGTGACCAGATCCAGAAACTCTGGGAGATAAGGATAGTTCCTCCTAACCATAAAATATGTAAGAATGTATGATTAAAATTCAATTAGAATCAGTCAGCATAGGCAAAGGTAAACTAGAGTTGCCATAACAGTGGGACTAAGTCTGATATCACCCTGCTATCAGTCAAAAGTTAAGAGGTGGTCCCGGCATGTATATCTATGTATTTGTATATGGTTCTGAAAATTGAACCCAGTGCCTCACACATGCTAGGCAAGCACTCTACCACTGAGCTACAACTCCAGCCCTAAAAAGTTTTTTTTTAAAAAAAGAGGTCGACCTGGACAGAACTCTCTGGAAACTTCTCTGGGATCCCCAATAAAAATGGAGTGCAGGAGAGGGACACTGTCCCCCTCCTCTCTGAGAGGACCCACTCTCTCTCGAGAGTGTCCCTTTTCCATTTTCCTACCCCTTCAATAAACTCATTTCTGTTACTCTGAGCCACAGTCTGAAATCTTCCTGACTTGGTCACAAAAATAATGGTTTGAAGAGGGGGATCTCTTGGAAGGCCCCAGCTCTGTAACAAGATGAGCTTTGGTTAAACAGAGAAAGAGTAGGGAAGGGGGTGCAGAATTAAGCAGTCTTGGTTATACTGTGATCTGGTTGATCATTCTCTCACTTTCACTTCTGTGCAATGGCTCTGGAGAAGACTTTATCACTTGAAGAAGCAAACTCTATTGACTTTGCAGGATGCAGGATATTTCTCTATCAGACTTGTGATCCTGGAAGTGGGTAATTTGGTTTCCATGAGATAACTGTTCCTGTTCAGTGGTGCAGATGGGCCTGCAAGGTGCCACTGTTCTGGGAAAGTGTAAGACAGTGACTGGAAACTTCTAAGCACCACTCCAGGGATCTGAAACAGGATGCCTTAAATGTCCATACAAATCTTGCCTCAGTCTTAAAGGGGGATGAGATAAATTAGGTAAATTTAGAGCTAGTAAAACTTATATTACCAGTTTTTAGATGAACATTCCTTAAATGATTAACATTCCAAAGTGCAGAGCTCATCAGGTCACAAAGTTTAAAGTAATAAAGGACACAGGCACAAAATGAAGACAGAGATGCCAAGCTTTATCCTGGTTTTAGTTACCCATTGGGTATCTGCAGGCCTAAGTAGAGAGTCACTGCTTTTAGCAAATTCTCTGCTATAACCCCCACTCGGCTATTCTGCTTTTCTGTCTCTGCATGTTAGTGTAGCTCTTTTCCCACAATGAATAATTTATTCACTCTCTTCTTTCATAGTAGCTTCTACCTGTTCATGGGTTCAGACCTCCTCACTTTACTTTGCCCATGACACCTCATGACTACAGCTCTATATCAGTGTCTGCTTTTTTGCATTTCTAATCTTCAATTTTCTGCCAATGCCAAAATTTGTCCTGCCTCCTACCTCAGAGTGAGGCTTAAACAGGGGGAGGGAGACAGCTCTTTTTTGATCTGCCAGAGCATCTGGGTTGCTTGGAGATGGGAGGGCAGCCTTTAGGTCCATGCTTCCCTACTTTCACTCACCTATGCCTGGATGGATGAAGGCACACAGCCAGGAGCACCCCAGCAGCAAGAGCTAAGGTTGGGGTAAATTCCCTGAGAAAGAACTGTGAGCACATGGGGATCATGGTTTACATGCTCAATACTTAGCACTTAGCACTGATGTATTGTTTAATAATATTTTGACAACTGTAATGTATTACAATTGGACCCTTTTATAATCTTATGTGCTTAATTGTATGCCATTACAATCATCATTTCTAATTATTCTAAGGTTTCAATCGGCTTCACCAGATTGCTAAAGGGGTCCATGGCACACATACACACACAAAAAATATATATATATATATATTAAGATCCCCCTGCCTTAAACCCATATCTCCTTTGAAGGCATTTGTTGTGCCCAATTCTCTGCTGATCCTTTAAGGTCTGGCACAATGCCTAATATGCAATAGGGAAGAAACATTTGTGGATATGATGATTATTTGAATTCTTGGCCTCTAGAATGTGCCTGGCCCATGGAAGGTGACCTATGGAAGGTGACTTCATATGGAAATCCCCTTCCTCTACCCCCACCACACACACACACACACACACACACACACACACACACACTGGCTGGCCCATGGTCTGGCTCTTCAAGTCTCATCCAGTTGACTCGGCATTCCAGCAGACTGAAGCAAGGAATCATTTATCAAGTAGGCTGGTATACTATCAACAACCAAGTTTTACAACAATGCAACTCCTCAACCACTCGTAAATTACTTCAAGATAAACACTAGGCCTTGAAGTGAAGTGCTGCCAGATTAATGAACAGTTCCAGAATCTAATGAGCGGTTTCTAATGTCTGGAGTCCTCATCTGCAGGGGACTGTACAGCCCTGGAGATGGGCCTGTTATTGAGGCATCCCTGTTCCAGGCCCTGCACAGCACATATTCCCCAGCCAGCTGGTGAGAGTCAGTGAGGCAATCCGAGGACTTGGACAGATTGCTCTGGGTACTAGGTCAAGTAGCCACATGGAAATTAAATCTGTGAGCTTGATTTCCTTAGCCTCAAAACTTCACCAGCTAAGCTAATCATGTTGAGCACCTGAATAGATTCAGAACCCCCCAGGAAGAGAGGAAGGGCATAGGACAGAAAGGATACACAGGAAACCATGGTGACACAAAGCTAAGCAGAGAGAGAATTTTTGAATAACATCCTTGATACTTCACTTCCTGCTCATAATTATGGCAGAGAGCTTCAAAGTTCCCACCTCTTTCCTTACTCCACCCAAACCCTGACCCCTGAGTACATGACAGCAGAGAGCAATGAAGGTCATGTCCTCAAGCATCTTGCAAGATCGTTGGCAGTGATACCAAGAAGAACTAAGCCAGATATTTTGCTACAATATATTTTGAGTTTTCTTTTGCCAACTTTATATGAGCTTTCCTTTTGATCCACCCAGAAGAATATAGGAACGCCAGGGTTCACATCCTTTTCCCACTTCCCAGGAAAGCCCTTCCTTGACTGGCCAAAGGAACTGTCTAGTCTCTGATGTGCTGCAAGGGAGGGAAAGTATGGAGAACTTAGCATGCACAAGAAACACTATGAGCATTTCACATCTATTATTTAATTTAGAGAGACAGATGCTTCAAAGCAATTTACATCACCTTCCTTCTAACTGGCCTTCAGAATTAGTCTTCAAAAGTTAAAGAATTCTTCCAAGTGGTGCCCAGTATTGAATACTCAATACTCAATATGTATGTGTTGAGTGTATTTGTGAGTGAAGAGAATTAATAAATTAATATAATAACATATCTGTGACATAATTCTTACTAGGGACTGATTTATCAGACTAATCCACTATCATTCTTGGCATATAGGGAAAATGGTCAATGGGACACTGTTGATTTTTGGTTTTTATTTTTCAGTATGTTAGTGCCAGGAATGTATTTAATACCACTGGAAGCCTAAGTTTTGAAGTCAGTGAGATGAAATGAGAGTAGATAAGAGTTCTGGAAACCAAGCTAACAGTGAGAGGTCATCTCATGAAGTAACAAGAAGAACAAGGTAGGATGACCTTACATCCCAGTCTGCCCCACAACTGCCTAGTCTATTCATGGTCCCCCTTTATTCCCAATGTATCCCAGTTTGCACATTCACAACTCAGAAAACTCAATATTTTGAAGATTTCAATCCTCCACAAATTTATCAATAGAATCAACAAAATATCAGTCCAAATCCCAGAAGGCACCAGACATGGTGGCACACACCTGTAATCAACCTCAGAAGGATTGGGAGTTCAAAGCCAGCCTCAGCAACTTAGTGAGGCCCTAAGCAACTTAACAAGACCCTGTCTCAAAATTTAAAAAAAAAAAAAAGGACAGGGGACGTGGTTCAGTGGTTAAGCATCCCTGGGTTCAATCCTCAGTACCAGAAATAAATAAATAAATAAATCCCAAGCTTTTTTTGTAGAAACTATCAAACTGACTATGAAATTGATACAGCAATGAAAGGACCAAGAAGAGCCAAAACCACTTTGAAAAGAAAAGGCAAAACTGGAGAAGTAACACTACCATGATTCATGACACTATAAAAATATAGTAAGCAGCACAGTGTGGTATTGATAGTATTACCAAAAAAATCAGTGAAAATAGAATGGAAAGTATAGAAGCAGACCCATACACATGTGGACAGCTATTTCTAACAAAAATGTAAAGCAATCTAGTAAAGAAAGAGTAGTCTTTTCAAAAAAATGATGCTTAAATAGTTGAATATTCATTTGAAAAAAAATTAAATTGAAATTGAACTTTGATCCACACTTTGCACCAAATCATATGCAAAACTTTATTCAAAATGGATGGTAAACCTAAGGGTAAACCCAATTATATCCTAACTTTAAAGTTTTCCTCTGTGAAATAAATTACTAAACAATGAAGAGATAAGCCTCAGACTGAAAAATGAAAATAATAATAATTATTATATATACAAAGATATTATATGTATCTTTATAAGATACATATCTGATAAATAGCTTGTTATCTGGGACATATGAAAAACTCTCCAAACACAAGGAAATGCAATTTTTTTAATTGTTTTATTCTAATTTGTTATATATGACAGCAGAATGCATTATAGTCCATATTATACATATATAGCACATTTTAGGAAATGCAATTTTTAAATGGACCAAAGATTTGAACAGATGATTCATCTAAAATATACAATGGTGGAGTTGGGGTTGCGGCTCAGTGGTAGAGTGCTTGCCTAGCACACATGAGGCACAGTTCAATCCCCAGCACCACATTAAAATAATAAAATAAAATATACAATGGTAAACAAGCTCATAAAAAGATTATAATTAGTCACGAGCACAAAATTAAAACCACATTGAGACACTATTGCATACCCATTAGATTGTCTAAAATTTAAAATACTGACTATATCAAATATTGAAAAGAATGTGGAGGAACTTGAACACTCCTGCACAGTTGGTGGAATGAAAACAGTATAAATATTTTGGAAAAATAATTCATCAGTTTTTTAAAACATTACATTTACATGTACCAAATGGCTCAGCTATTCTAATCATGGGTCTCTACCATATTTTCCCAAAATAAATGAAGGCATAAATCCATGCAAAGAATTATAACTGAATGTTTATAGCTACTTTATTTTTAAAAATGAAAAAAATGTCGATTGACAGGTGAATGGATAAACAAGCCCCAATATATCCATTCAATGTTATATTACTTAATAAAAATTAATGAAAAGGGATGAACTAGTGATATGACACAGAATAAACCTCAAAATAAAAATATATAGTAAAAGAAGCCAAACCAAAAAAGAGTGCCTACTGCACTGAATCAGTTATGTAAAACTGTACAAAATACAAACCAACCCATAGTTGTAGAAGGAAAATCAGTGGCTGCTTTTAGCATGGGCCAGAGGACAGGGGCCAGGAATGAGTTAAAGTCACAATTACAGTGAACAGGCAGAAGCTTTTATGGGCAAGGTATAAACCATATCTTGAATGTGGTGATGGTTTTGTGGATTCATATACATATCAAAACTTTTAAATTGTACATTCTAAACACATGCAGTTTGTTTTACATCAATTGTTCCTTAGACTATAAGAAACAAATTTAGTAACTTGCCCAAAATCTTACACTAGGAAATTGTGGAGTTATAAAATCTGAACTCAACCCAGCGGCCTGCCAGCGTGGTACACACGTCACCCCAACTGGAGTAGGGGCAGAGTAGAGCCTTCACCCGTGCCCGGGTCAGGCCCAGCGGCCCGCCGGCGTGGTAGTCACGTAACCCAATTGGAGTAGGGGCAGAGCAGAGCCGCCACCCGCGCCCACAAGGTAGGCAGACCTGCGACCGACCCGCAGAACAGGCCCAGAGGTCCCCGGGCGTGGTAGGAGGGGCAGGGCAGAGCCACCGCCCGCGCCTGCAAGGTAGGCAGACCTGCGACAGACCGGCAGATCAGGCCCAGCGGCCTGCTGGCGTGGTACACACGACACCCCAATTGGAGTAGGGGCAGAGCAGAGCCGCCACCCGCGCCCAAAAGGTAGGCAGACCTGCGACCGACCAGCGGAACAGGCCCAGTGGCCTGCCGGCGTGACAGACACATCACCCCATTTGGAGTAGGGGCAGAGCAGAGCTGCCGCTCGTGCCCGCAAGGTAGGCAGACCTGCGACCGACCGGTGGAACAGGCCCAGCGGCCAGCCGGGGTGGTAGGCATGTCACCCCAATTGGAGTAGGAGCAGAGCAGAGCCTTCGCCCGAGCCCGGAACAGGCCCAGAGGTCCGCGGGTGTGGTAGACAAGTCACACCAATTGGAGGAGGGGCAGAGCAGAGCTGCCGCTCGTGCCCGCAAGGTAGGCAGACCTGCGACCGACCGGCGGATCAGGCCCAGTGGCCTGCCGGCGTGGTACACACGTCACCCCAATTGGAGTAGGGGCAGAGCAGAGCCGCCGCCTGCGCCTGCAAGGTAGGCAGACCTGCGACCGACCGGCAGAACAGGGCCAGGGGTCCGCGGGTGTGGTAGACACGTCACACCAATTGGAGGAGGGGCAGAGCAGAGCTGCCGCCCGCGCCTGCAAGGCAGGCAGACCGCTGCCTGACCCTGCAAGGGAGACTTTTCAACTATACAAGAGCAATATAAATATATAGGGGGAAAAATTTTTCAAAAACACAACAGTTTCACCAAGCAGAAAGAAACGCAAGCAGTATGAAAAGACAAGGAAAGAAAGGACCACAAGCAATGCAGGTCAACTCAACTTTAGAAGAGGTAAAAGCTGCAGCAGATGGAATGTCAGATAAAGAATTCAGGATATACATGCTTCAGATGATCTGGAGTCTCAAGGAAGACATTAGACAGCAAAATCAGACAATGAAAGATCACTTCGACAATGAATTACACAAACAAATCCAGGAAGCAAAAGATCAACTATACAAGGAGATAGAGGTTATAAAAAACAAACAAACAGAAATCCTAGAAATGCAGGAAGCAATAAACCAACTTAAAAACTCAATTGAGAATACTACCATCAGAGTAGAACACTTAGAAGATAGAACATCAGACAATGAAGACAAAGTATTTCAACTTGAAAATAACATAGACAGCTCAGCAAGACTGTTAAGAAACCATGAGCAGAACATCCAAGAAATATGGGATAACATAAAGAGACCAAACTTAAGAGTCATTGGGATACAGGAAGGTATAGAGGTCCAAACCAAAGAAATGAGCGATCTATTCAATGAAATAATACGAGAAAACTTCCCAGACTTGAAGAATGAGACAGAATCCCAAATCCTAGAAGCCTACAGGATAGCGAATGTGCAAAATCATAAGAGATCCACACCTAGACACATTATAATGAAGATGCCCAACATACAGAATAAGGAGAGAATTTTAAAAGCTACAAGAGAAAGGAAGCAGATTACATTTAGGGGTAAGCGAATCAGGATAACAGCTGATCTTTCAACACAGACTCTGAAAGCTAGAAGATCCTGGAATAACATATTTCAAACACTGAAAGAAAATGGGTTCCAACCAAGAATTGTGTATCCAGCGAAATTAAGCTTCAGGATGGAAGATGAAATTAAAACCTTCCACGATAAACAAAAGTTAAAAGAATTTGCAGCTAGAAAACCATCTCTTCAAAACATCCTCGGCAAAACATTACAGGAAGAGGAAATGGAAAATAACAATGAAAACCAACAGTGGGAGGTAGGACAGTAAAGGGGGGGGGAAATAATCAAAGAGGAAAACAAACCATGTTTAGTAACATAAATAAACAAATATGGCTGGAAGAACAACCCATATGTCAATAATAACCCTAAATGTTAATGGCTTAAACTCACCAATTAAGAGACACAGGCTAGTAGAATGGATCACAAAACAAGACCCAACAATATGCTGCCTACAGGAGACGCATTTGATAGGAAAAGACATACATAGGCTGAAGGTGAAAGGTTGGGAAAAATCATATCACTCATATGGACTTCGGAAACAAGCAGGAGTGTCCATACTCATATCAAATAAAATAGATTTCAAGCCAAAGTTAATCAAAAGGGATAAAGAGGGACACTACATACTGCTCAAGGGAACCATACACCAACAAGACATAACAATCATAAATATATATGCCCCAAACAATGGTGCAGCTATGTTCATCAAACAAACTCTTCTCAAGTTCAAGAGTCTAATAGACCACCATACAATAATCATGGGAGACTTCAACACACCTCTCTCGCCACTGGACAGATCTTCCAAACAAAAGTTGAATAAGGAAACTATAGAACTCAATAACACAATTAATAACCTAGACTTAATTGATATATACAGAATATACCACCCAACATCAAGCAGTTACACTTTTTTCTCAGCAGCACATGGATCCTTCTCAAAAATAGATCATATATTATGTCACAGGGCAACTCTTAGACAATATAAAGGAGTAGAGATGATACCATGCATCTTATCTGATCATAATGGAATGAAACTGAAAGTCAACGATAAAAGAAGGAAGGAAAAATCATGCATCACTTGGAGAATGAACAATAGGTTACTGAATGATCAATGGGTTATAGAAGACATCAAGGAGGAAATTAAAAAATTCTTAGAGATAAATGAAAACACAGACACAACATATCAGAATCTATGGGACACATTGAAAGCAGTTCTAAGAGGAAAATTCATTGCTTGGAGTTCATTCCTTAAAAAAAGAAAAAACCAACAAATAAATGATCTCATACTTCATCTCAAAATCCTAGAAAAAGAAGAGCAAAACAACAGCAAAAGAAGTAGAAGGCAAGAAATAATTAAAATCAGAGCTGAAATTAATGAAATCAAAACAAAAGAAACAACTGAAAAAATTGACAAAACTAAAAGTTGGTTCTTTGAAAAAATAAACAAAATCGACAGACTCTTAGCCATGCTAGCGAAGAGAAGAAGAGAGAGAACTCAAATTACTAGCATACGGGATGAAAAAGGCATTATCACAACAGACACTTCAGAAATACAGAAGATAATCAGAAATTATTTTGAATCCTTATACTCCAATAAATTAGAAGATAGTGAAGGCATCGATAAATTTCTTAAGTCATATGATCTGCCCAGATTGAGTCAGGAGGATGTAGACAACCTAAACAGACCAATATCAATTGAGGAAATAGAAGAAACCATCAAAAGACTACCAACTATGAAAAGCCCAGGATCGGATGGGTATACAGCAGAGTTTTACAAAACCTTTAAAGAGGAACTAATACCAATACTTTTCAAGCTACTTCAGGAAATAAAAAAAGAGGGAGAACTTCCAAATTCATTCTACGAGGCCAACATCACCCTGATTCCTAAACCAGACAAAGACACTTCAAAGAAAGAAAACTACAGACCAATATCTCTAATGAACCTAGATGCAAAAATCCTCAATAAAATTCTGGCGAATCGGATACAAAAACATATCAAAAAAATTGTGCACCATGATCAAGTAGTATTCATCCCTGGGATGCAAGGCTGGTTCAATATACGGAAATCAATAAATGTTATTCACCACATCAATAGACTTAAAAATAAGAACCATATGATCATCTCGATAGATGCGGAAAAAGCATTCGACAAAGTACAGCATCTCTTTATGTTCAAAACTCTAGAAAAACTAGGGATAACAGGAACATACCTCAATATTGTAAAAGCAATCTGTGCTAAGCCTCAGGCTAGCATAATTCTGAATGGAGAAAAACTGAAGGCATTCCCTCTAAAATCTGGAACAAGACAGGGATGCCCTCTCTCACCACTTCTGTTCAACATAGTTCTCAAAACACTGGCCAGAGCAATTAGACAGACGAAAGAAAATAAAGGCATAAAAATAGGAAAAGAAGAACTTAAATTATCACTATTTGCAGATGACATGATGCTATACCTAGCAGACCCAAAAGGGTCTACAAAGAAACTATTAGAGCTAATAAATGAATTCAGCAAAGTGGCAGGATATAAAATCAACATGAATAAATCAAAGGCATTCCTGTATATCAGCGACAAATCCTCTGAAATGGAAAAGAGGACAACCACTCCATTCACAATATCCTCAAAAAAAAAATAAAATACTTGGGAATCAACCTAACAAAAGAGGTGAAAGACTTATACAATGAAAACTATAGAACCCTAAAGAGAGAAATAGAAGAAAATCTTAGAAGATGGAAAAATATACCCTGTTCATGGATAGGCAGAACTAACATCATCAAAATGGCGATATTACCAAAAGTTCTCTATAGGTTTAATGCAATGCCAATCAAAATCCCAACGGCATTTCTTATAGAAATAGAGAAAGCAATCATGAAATTCATATGGAAAAATAAAAGACCCAGAATAGCAAAAACAATGCTAAGCAGGTAGTGTGAATCAGGCGGTATAGCGATACCAGACTTCAAACTATACTACAGAGCAATAGTAACAAAAACAGCATGGTACTGGTACCAAAACAGGCGGGTGGACCAATGGTACAGAATAGAGGACACAGAAACCAATCCACAAAACTACAACTATCTTAGATTTGATAAAGGGGCTAAAAGCATGCAATGGAGGAAGGATAGCATCTTCAACAAAAGGTGCTGGGAAAACTGGAAATCCATATGCAACAAAATGAAACTGAATCCCTTTCTCTCGCCATGCACAAAAGTTAATTCAAAATGGATCAAGGAGCTTGATATCAAATCAGAGACACGCCGACTGATAGAAGAAAAAGTTGGCTACGATCTACATACTGTGGGGTCGGGCTCCAAATTCCTCAATAGGACACCCATAGCACAAAAGTTAATAACTAGAATCAACAAATGGGACTTACTCAAACTAAAAAGTTTTTTCTCAACAAAAGAAACAATAAGAGAGGTAAATAGGGAGCCTACATCCTGGGAACAAATCTTTACTCCTCACACTTCAGATAGAGCCCTAATATCCAGAGTATACAAAGAACTCAAAAAATTAGACAATAAGATAACAAATAACCCAACAACAAATGGGCCAAGGACCTGAACAGACACTTCTCAGAGGAGGACATACAATCAATCAACAAGTACATGGAAAAATGCTCACCATCTCTAGCAGTCAGAGAAATGCAAATCAAAACCACCCTAAGATACCATCTCACTCCAGTAAGATTGGCAGCCATTATGAAGTCAAACAACAACAAGTGCTGGCGAGGATGTGGGGAAAAGGGTACACTTGTACATTGCTGGTGGGACTGCAAATTGGTGCAGCCAATTTGGAAAGCAGTATGGAGATTTCTTGGAAAGCTGGGAATGGAACCACCATTTGACCCAGCTATTCCCCTTCTTGGTCTATTCCCTAAAGACCTAAAAAGAGCATGCTACAGGGACACTGCTACATCGATGTTCACAACAGCACAATTCACAATAGCAAGACTGTGGAACCAACCTAGATGCCCTTCAATAGATGAATGGATAAAACAAATGTGGCATTTATACACAATGGAGTATTACTCTGCATTAAAAAATGACAAAATCATAGAATTTGCAGGGAAATGAGCAGATTATGCTAAGTGAAGCTAGCCAATCCCTAAAAAACAAATGCCAAATGTAACTAAGTAGAGTAACTAAGAACAGAGTAGGGACGAAGAGCATGAGAAGAAGATTAACATTAAACAGGGATGAGAGGTGGGAGGGAAAGAGAGAGAGAAGGGAAACTGCATGGAAATGGAAGGAGACCCTCAGGGTTATACAAAATTACATACAAGAGGAAGTGAGGGGAAAGGGAAAAATAATACAAGGGGGAGAAATGAATGACAGTAGAGGGGGTAGAGAGAGAAGAGGGGAGGGGAGAGGAGGGGAGGGGGGATAGTATAGGATAGGAAAGGCAGCAGAATACAACAGACACTAGTATGGCAACACGTAAATCAATGGATGTGTAACTGATGTGATTCTGCAATCTGTATACGGGGTAAAATTTGGAGTTCATAACCCACTTGAATCAAAGTGTGAAATATGATATATCAAGAACTATGTAATGTTTTGAACAACCAACAATAAAAAATTTTAAAAAAAGAACAATTGAGGAATAATAAAAAAAAAAGAATAAAGGACAAAGTTTGAGCTCTGTGACATTGCTGCTTCTATCGGTCTTATGTACAATGGTAGAGATATTTTGAGGATTAAATGAGTTATTAGTCAGCTTTGCAGTATTATAACGACATACCAGAAGCAATTAGTTTATGAAAACTTTTTTTTTATTATTATGGTTCTGAAGGACCCAGTCTATGACTGAGCAGCCTCATTTTGTTGGCTCATTTACAGGAGCAACTGGTCAAGTAAATTGCTTAAATCATGGACCAAGAAACAAAGAGTGATTATCAATGGAGGGGGTCCTACAATTCCCCTCTGGGGACACACCCCATTGATCTAAGAAACTCCCACTAGGATCTATCTCCTAAATGTTCTACCAATTATTTGTATCAGTATCCTAGGACCAAGTTTCTAATACAGGGATAAAAATATTTGGGAGACATTCATACAAATCATAGCCAATGAGGTAACATGTGAAAGGCAAGAGACCAGTACTGTGTGTTAACCAGTCTATTTAATAACAAATTATTCCTTTCTTCTTTTCCCCTTCTATTTTCGATGCTCAATGGAATGGATGCAAAATACAGTGGAATTCAGGCTTTATTGAAATCTAAAGAACATAGAAACAATGTAAATAATATAATTCACACAGTTGTTTGCTTAAAATTATAAACTGTAATTTAATTAAATTGAGGTTTAATTTCTGTAAAATACTTCTTATGTAAAACTTTGTGATTTAGAAATGAGGCAAATCTATAAGTAAAATCATTAAAAGATATTTTCAATAAATAAATTATTTAAAAAGTTAAAAAAAAAAAAATCTGAACTCAAGAGTATCTGATCCCAGGTCCACAGTTTTAGCAGTCTAAGCCCTCATCAGACTGACTAAATGGTTGGGAAAGTGTAATTTCTACTACTATTACTGTTGTCATATCACTCAATTCTAAGGCTCCCCTTCCCAGATACTGACAGTGGATCCAGGGAAAAGATCAAGAACTTGCCGAGATTCCTGGATGAGTGAACAACCATCCTGGGTCTGTCACTTCCTCTCTGTCATGAAGTCCACATGGAATACAGGGTACAGTAAAATAACACCCAGATCTTACCTTAAGCAGCACCACCAGGTGCTGGCTGGGTGGCTCTAGGGGAGGTAATTAAAAACAAATGTCCTAGTTTGGATGATAAATGACAAAGTCACTTCACTATTATAGAGACATGAGGCATAGAAGGTTACCAAGAAGGAGTAAAGGACACTAAAAGAAGAAGTGACTGCGAGAAATAGAAAGTCTGGCGGTTTATTTTCAGAAGAATTTCAATTGGATCCAATTGCAGCCCTTCCCTTTTGCCTGCCCTAATTCTAAAATTAGCCAATCACTGCAGATTGTAAACCCAAAGTCCTCCAATCAGAGTGTAGGGCAGCGCCGCCTTAGGCTAGAGATATAAGCAGGTGGACTTCCCAGCCTGTTTTATATCAATTGTACCTTAGACTATAAAAAAGAAATTTTTATAGTCTAATTTTGTATTCTAATTTGTTATATATGACAGCAGAATGCATTACAATTCATATTACACATATGAAACCTTTGCCACAAGCAAAGGTTTGCCTTGCCCACACACTTGAATTTCATCTTAGGGTCTGCATATGGGGAAACCAAAACTAAAAGTCATAGAAGTTACTTAAATAGTCTCTCTCTCTCTCTCTCTCTCTCTCTCTCTCTCTGTGTGTGTGTGTGTGTGTGTGTGTGTGTGTGTGTGTTTGATTTCTTGCGGCACTTCCTTATTTCTAACATGACCACCAAGCGACAAGTTTACCCTTTCAGTACTTTCTCCAGCCTGGACTCTCAGCCCTACAAAGTCATTATGAGCAGCCAGAGCTGCTTGTCAACCTGCCCAGATACTCTTGTGGAATCCCATAAGGAGTGCTGAGATGGATAATGCTCCAGTTACCTGAGGCTTCCTGTTGGCTGCCCAGGAAGTGCCACCTTAGAAGGCCTTTGGGAATTCTTCTCCCCTGGACTCAGGTAGACAATACTTTTATTATAGGTTCCAGGTGTGTGTGTGATTAAGCACATTGTATAGGAGAAAGTCATTCGGGTATTTCAGGCATTTTTCTTCTATGATTCATATGCCTTCACATCCTTCATTTCAGCTGCCTAAGCAGCTCTCTACAAATGCACACCATGGATGAGGCTTCCAGTGTTTCTCTCTCTCTCTCTCTCTCTCTCTCTCTCTCTCTCTGTGTGTGTGTCTGTGTGTGTGTGTGTGTGCGTGTGTATGAGAGAGAGAAAGAGAGACTATTTAAGTAAATTCTATGTCTTTTAGTTTTGGTTTCCCCATATGCAGACCCTAAGATGAAATTCAAGTACAAATTGTTAATTGTTTAGGGAATCTCAAGAAACTCTCAGGGAAGTAGGGAAATGATTCAAGAAAAAGGAGATAGCCAATGAGAGGTTGTTGCCCAGCAAGTTACCATAGTGGATGATTGGCGTTTGATCCAACCTGTGTCTCTTAATGCACCTCAAGATCATCTCACCTGAGTATTAAGGGACCTGTTCATTTATACTCCCATCAGTCATTAGTTCAGTCAATGCTACCTTTGACAAGTTTAGTCTAGTTGGGGAGGGACAGAAAATTAAATAGTATAAAGTCATTGGAAGAGTTTGTCCTATTAAATTTTGAATCCCAGCCTGATACAGTTTGCTAACACTGGGAGTCTCCTCCACGGGAGCCAAAGCAATCTCTGTCTTTTCAGAATAGATGTTAAGCAAAAAAGAAGGTGGGTATCTGCATTTAGAGTCCGGCCTGCATGCACTGAAGTGGTAAGACTGGGGGTGGGATACCAACAGTTACTTTCTCAGGGTATTACAGCACTAGTTAGCAAGCACCAAGTACTGACTAATTTATTTAGTGTAGCATGCTCACCAAATACCCATGGGCTCACCCACATGTCTCAGCCTTGTAACCAAAATAACTGATCAGAAGTGACCTGGATTATTCCCAGACCAAAGCAATCCATGAGTCAGTATGCAGTCTTCTGTCCTCTCTTCCAATACCACAACAACTCAAAAGCTTCATGTTCCATATTACATAGCTAAAAAATCAATCTGACTGCTTCGTTAAATTGTCCCTGGGAAAGGAGCTGACCAGGAAAACTGCAGGACCCACAGATGATATTCTACAAAAGAAAAATAAGCCTCTATATAGTGAGACACTGAGATTGCGAGGTTTGTTTATTATTACAACAAAACTTACCCTAACCTGACTGAAATCTTTTTTTCTAATTTCAATTTTATGTATTCTTGTGCAAATAATTATTGAAAACCTACTATATCTCAGGCAATATTCGATGCTGGGGACATAACAGTAAACAAAAAGGACAAACAAGATATGCCTCTATGGAACATAATATATACTAGTGGGAAGTTACTTTTTCCATAAAGGGAAAGGTTTGTTTCTCCTCACAGAAGTTGTAAGAGGCCCATGGTATATAAGCAGCCCAGGGGAGACAAGTTTCTGATATTTCACTAGAAAGTCACTTGTTATGTGTGAGGCAAAGTTGTTAGAGAAAAGTGAACATATATGTATCAAGGCAAACTTTTCTGTGCATTTAATTTCCACATTCATTGAATACCCACTAGGGACCAGGACCTATGCTGGATGCCAGAGATCAGAAGATAAATAAGAATAATGCAGAATAATGCTGAGGTTGACTAGCTGGGTCAAGTGAGGGGAGAGAAAGTAAAGCAAGTAAAAATTCCTTGATGACTGCTCTGTTTCTTATTAAACTTTGAATTTCAGTTTCACACAGGGTATATGCCCAAATAGTACTTATAGAACATAGTAACAATGTTGCCACATTGTCTCCCTCAGTCTGAAAAGAAAAGCTATGTTATAAAGGAACAAATCAACCTGCATCCTTCCACTCGCCCTCACCAACTCAACCTTTTCCCACCAGAGAAGATCAGGCCTCTGGCTTCCTATATTACTCCCAGAGTGCATGGTACCAGGTTCTGCAACCAGCAGCCAACTGAAAGACTGTGCTCTGGGGATGTGAGCATCAAAAGCCTAACAGATGTTCAGAGTTTAATTAGAACCGGCAAGCTGGAAAGAGTAATCCATAAGAAGGAATGTTAGCCCTAGGGACTGAAGCAGAGTCAGCCACCTTCCATTTGAAGCAGGTTTAGTCTACACGTCTACAATGACCATTGCAAGTCCCTACAGTCCACTCCAAGGACTTGTAGTTCAAGGAAATTTAAAAGATTTCTTTTAAATGAAGCACTGCCTTCATTTTAAGGAAAAATAGTGGCACTATACTATCTGCATCTAGAAAGTAAGCCAAGTCAGTTCTTTTGCTAAGTCCTGGGGTCTCTTGTTGCCATATTCTCACCTCCAGTGCTGCTCTTAGCCATCTAAATACTGTCCTGTTGGGACTCCCTGATTTCTACAATAAGTAGGGCAGATCTTGGGGAAAGTCTTTGGAATATTCTTCTTTAGGAAAACTAACAAATTAGTTCAAACTGTCAAACCATTTAACAACACAACTTAGAGCAAGATTGTTCTTTTCCTGTCCATGGGGCACCCTTGGCCTCTTTGCCATTCTGGGTAATATTAGAGAGTTGGAGGATCTCTGGCCTGTGTGTTCCCCATCCTTGAGTCTGCTGAGAAGGCAGAGTTCTAATAGCCTCAGTGAACTCTGTGTCTGCATTGGGTCCCCTCTTACCCATCCTTGCACTCACTGGCCCCCCCAGCCCTGCATGACTGGTCAATAGCCAGTAGATTAGTGTTCTTTAAAATAAGAGTATCTGAAATGACCCCTATAAGTTGCCAGCTCCTTTTCTCCCTGGGCAAATTCCTCTTACTCGGCTAACAGTTTTGTCTTCCCAGCAAATAGCTCTGTGAAATCTAATGCAAGGCCCACAAAGTTCAATAATCCTTTTCTATCTGTGTACAGGCTATCCTGTTAGACAGATAGCTTGCCCCACACCTTACCCCAACAGTTGGAAATGATATTCACTGAACCTCACATAAGCATCAGAAATGAGTTGCTTCTCACGACTAATCATCTGTTTCGGGAACTGCAAAGGGAACATATGCTCAGTCATGACTCTGACTCTAAAGCAATGTCTGTTGAGCTTTCATCTCCCCCTCCCATTGCTTGACTCTCCTTCTTGCTCACATACCCTCACTTTAGTACTGAGGGGGGCAGGGAGGGGGCTGGATTGTTTTCCTTTTCTTCATTCCTACCCCACCCCAAATACTCAGCCCTACAGAACAGCAAACCACATCTTACCTATGTGGAATGCAGAAGAAATGTTTTCTTTTTGATATTAAAAAGTTCTCCCACCAATTGAGTAAACATTGGCCACACTGCAGGGCTGGTATATTATTGCAAAGCACTAGGAAGTTCAAATCCAGAGATTTTTTTTTTTTTTTTTTTCAGAGTCATGTCAAAAGGAACCTCAGGCTCTGGTTGCAACTCTGGGGAAGAGATGAAAACACTATGTACACATGTCAGAATGCCAACCACGACTGCATGCATGGATGGCTCCGCTGTCAGAGGATTTGACTGAACAACAGGATCCTCTCTTTACAAGTAGCTCGAGGGATTCCCTCTCCTCCTCCATGGCAGGATTCAGGATGAGATCAAACCCAGTGTTCTTGGAGGGTCCAGCAAAAACAGGCTGATTTTTGAACAGCATCATCAACAGGGCATGGACACAGTCTAGTGCATCGGGAAATTGCAGAACCAAAGGCAGGTCGGCCTGTGTTAGGAGCATCAATAACCACGTAGGCATCATTTCCATGTTCTTAGAGTTGAAATTCTCAGCCTGTGCTGTAAAACAGGAAGGTGGGACCAAGGAAAGTTTAAATGGTTTGGGGTTTTGTTTTTTTGTTTTTATTCAGCTCACCCATGTTTCAATACAGAAAATGTGCAGTGGTGATCTAAGATGAAATTGCAACATTCAGAACTGCATCCTGGATCCGTTGCAGTGTGTCCCCAAGCTTTCACAGAGGGAATGTAGCACGCTGGTCCTGTTTTGTGGTTAATTTGTTTAAGGGTAATAGGAGTCATTTCAACTCTTTCTCCATTTCCTCATCCCTTTAAAAAGAAGACAATTTAATTCTTTAGTAAAGCATCCAAGAGGACCAAGAAATAATAAGGTCCCCATCTTAAAAGTCCCCCATGGTACCCATAGGGATTTAGACAATTATTAATAAAAGCATCCCAAAGTTTCCATTTTTTTCCCTGGGTTCTGAGTATGTGGTTACTTTTGTCCATGGCATCCAAGGGCAAAGTTAATTTTATTAAGAACGTTTTTAGAAAGCTAGAATGTCAGAAATTGACACTGCTCTCTTTCCAGTCCTCTATTCTTGGTAACATCATTAAGTATCGCCTGGCCCCAAAGGCAGGTTGCACCTTTTTTTAATCTAACAGTCATTCTGTGGATAGCATTTGTTTTTCATTGCTGCCAAGGAGACAATCTGGCTCTCATTTCCTTTGAAGAAGAGCCCGTTATGATGAGTCAGGTCTACATTGGGAATAATTAGGTCAAATAAATGAGCCCTTCCAGCTGCCTGTGGCATCACTCAACACCCCCATGTTGAGATGAAGGAGACCACGCTGGAGCAAAAACAGAGTTTATCTGTTGTGAGTTACTCCCTCCCCTTACCCAGGGGATGTTATTGAAACGTATGCAAGGTAATTATGACTCCTTGTTTTGCATCTGAAAAAGTGAAAATTGATCCATAAAATCATGTGGAAATCTCATTGCCTTTCCACCCCACAGGAGAAAGCTCCTGTCCCATGAGGAAATGCAAACTAGCTGGCAAGCTTGGGACAGACTTCTGCCTTATGTCACATTTGTCCTGATGATCTCCCAGACACCTTATCCCGAGCTCTCAGGCTCATTGGCAGGAGAAAAAGGCAACTGAGTGACATTGGGGTCATGTGCTGGGCTCTTGTTAGTCCTCCACTTCAGCTGAGAATGGTAGCACCCCATTCAGGCCAGCATCTTCCCTGGTCCCTCCGTGACTCCAAGACTCTTGGGTGGTTTACCCATGTGCTCAACATCTCATGCACAGCGTGAGACCACTCTGGGGTCAAATTAGAAACACTGAACTGCCTCCCAGGTTAAAATTTCTCTCCTGCCCAGATCTGGATGACAGAAAGTGGAGAATGAAGACAAAACACACATCTGTAATAAGGTAGCCTTTCATTCAAGAGGTTAATTATTTAGACAAAAAAAAAAGAATCTGTAGCTCATTCTTGCTTTCTCTCTCTCATTCAATCATTTGTTTGAACATTTCTATAATGCAGGAACTCACAAGTTGTACCACAAAATCCCACCAACCAGGAATGTCACATCTCATATTGACACAGGTCACTGACCTCCTCCAAGGGTTAATAATACTTCTCACCTTACATCAGGTTGACCGGATCTTGTGCCCATTTCCAAGCAATAAGTTGTCTTCAAGATGGCATCACTTAACTTTTTAAATCTGCAGCACCATTTGAATGCTCTCATGTGAGTGGATTATCTTGAATTATGGTTGCTTTGCTTCCCCCCAAGAGATTTCTTTATTTTGAGTTACTCCAGCTCCACAGGAAATGAGAAAATCAGTATCTCCACTCTGTCCTTAAAAAAAAAAAAAGAAGAAGTTATCAGACTGTGGTCTACATGAAAGTAAGGAGGAGGAACAAAAACTTTTCAGTTATCCTTCTTTCCAAGCTGACTGGAGTGATCTCCACATTTCATACCTACCGGGAGGTGTATGCCTGAACAAAAAGAGGAAATAGCTGTGAACCTCAAAAACAAACACAAATTCAAGTGGTCTGGGGCAATAGCTTGTCAAACAAAGTTTGTCACCAACTAGCTTTCATTCAGTCATTAAGTCATTAATTAATGAGTGACTTTTAGGTGTAAAACACCTTTCTGTCCCTGCTCCACCGCTACTACCCCATGTGAACATCAGCCTTGAGGTCCCTCTGTCATACACCAAACTCAGGATCAAGGAGGCCTCTCTTTCTCGGATGCCAGGATAATTCACAATTATGGGAGGTTAGGAAGATTCTCCTTGAGAGAGTCTTTTTAAACTGGCAATGTTGGCTCATGGCCTGTCTCCTACAGATTCCCCCATCCTAACTTCCTCTGAACATGAAATCTTCTAAGTGTAGGTTGGGGAGCCCCAACTCCACATGGCCCCTGACTTGAGCCAGGAAAGAGACATCAAAACCCTCAATGGGCCATGCACAATGGCACACACCTGTAATCTCAGCGGCTCAAGAGGCTGAGGCAGGAGGATCGAACAAAGTTCAAAGCCAGCCTCAGCAACTTAGAGAGGCCCTAAGCAATGTAGTGAGACCCAGTCTCAAAATAAAATATTAAAAGGCCTGGGGCCTGGGGATGTGACTTGGTGGTTAAGCACCCCTGAGTTCAATCCCCAGTACAAAAAAAAAAAAAAATCCCTAAAAGAAGAACAATTAAAATTTTTGTTTAAACCTCCTTGCAGTCTTTAAACAATTTTTTATTCACTTGTCTTGCCCAAACCTAATTTCCACTCCTGGGATGTGTCAGCAAACTCATTACTAAGAAATACTGGCATCATCCACACCATAGGCTTGTGACTTCAGCACCTCGGCTTCCATGAGCAAACCTCAGCTGTTCCAAAGTGAAGCCATATTTCACCTCTCCCAAGAGGCCAGGTCCAAGCCCTGCTGCAAACTTCAGAGGGGTGGGAGGATGTGGGAAAGAAGGAAGATCCCCTCCCTGGAGCAGAAGGACAGCCTCAAGTCCTTTGCCATCCAGAGGATGTTCATGACTAGATATATCCTGACATCCCCAGGCCAGAACTACAGGATGGTTCCTGTATGCAATGAGTTCAGTATACACAGTGGGCTGGGGTGGGAATGTGTATGCTCGCACGTTCAGCCTCTGAAGCCTGGGCTGTGCTTAGTGAGGCAAGGAGAAGGATCTGAGGTCTAGCAGGACACATTAATTCATATGATCAGTGTCCTGGCTGGTGGACTGGATCGAATTCACAGCAGGGTGGCCTCATAGTCCCTGCTATGATAATCAGGGAGGGGACCACAAAAAAAGTTTTAATTGCTGGTAATATAAATGGAACAAAACTCTAAAATGCAATTTCCTTCCTTGCCCTGCCCCCTGCCATGTCTTTAATCTGTGATTGAAAGGATACTAAGAGTTTGGGTATATCAAGACAGAAGGGAAAATCTGGGGAGGTGAAATATTCTGCAGCAAGAAAAGCAATTAGAGGGGTGACTGTAAATCCACCACAGCTGGTTCTTCCTTCTCTCTCTCCCTTCCCTCCCTCCCCCCATCCCCACAGGAATTCTGCTAGTAAAAAAAAGATGACAGTTTTGGAGTCCACACTTTTACTGGAATTGGAAAACTTTTATCAAAAAGAGTCCTTCAGAATTAATTTCCCTTTTTACCTGAAGTAGGACAAGACCCGGGACTTCCCTGTCACTCCCCATGTGACCCCAGGTTGGGATGGGGTGAGCATTGCTGAGATGTTCTTAGCAGTTCCCCTATTTGCAGACTCTGAATCTCCTTTGCTTGACAACTGATGAATAAATTTTCTTTTGTGGGATAAGAATAGATGACCTTTTCCCCCTGAATTCCCATCCTGGGGATGGGGAAGAGAGCCCAAGGTCCCTTCTCTTGGTCTTTGCACCGTGGGAAAGAGTACCTAGAGTTAAAAGCCCTAATAAATGCCCTCAAACAGCTTTGAAAATCACTCAGCGTGAGCACTTGTCCCCTGAACAAATGTCCAAGCTGTATCACGACAGGAATGCCTCTTAAGTCTTTGACCCAGTCTCAGACACAGAATGATTCTCTTTGTAAATAGATTCATGCCGGTTGTCTTATTCCTGAAAACAGTTTCAAAAGAATTATCTGGTGAAATCAGTTTCCTAGGAGAATCTATCACATTCCCCCAGAGATATGTCCACTCTTGCAAACCATTAGATAAACCTAAAGAACCAATTAGTCCTCCTGGTAGTGCACTCCCACACTCATCTCCTGGTCACCACACAGTCATGCAATTTTCTCAGTGGATTGGAAGCCAAGCTTTCAGATCAGAGCCCTCCAATCAAAAGCCTGGCTATATAACTCAATCAATGAGCAATGTGTGTTTTCACATCTGGTGTCTGCTGCCTTGGGAATGGGGTACCCATTAGCAGGAAGGTTGGGAGTTAGGTTAAGTGCACGGGGAGTGAGATTTGAGAAAAGATGAGAGAAGAGCAGCTGAGTCAGAATGATCCCCAGAGGTGAGTGTCGGTCAAAGATTTTGAACCCCCTCAGATAGCTACTCCTATTCTGTCATGGTTTTGTCCACTTCCCTTTCTTTAAAATACCTGCCACCGTAGAAATTAGGAGCGATGCCTAGCCACTAATCAATCAACTGATGGCAACCATAGAAAAGAGTCCATTCTCCAACAGGATGAGAGCCAAGCTTTTCAAGATTTAATTTAAAAAAAAAAGAAATTTTTAAGAGCAGTTTTAGGTTCACAGCAAAATTGAGAGGAAGGAACAGAGATTTCTCATGTTCTCCATACACACAGCCGTCCCCATTACCAACATCCTCCACCAGAGGGCCACTTTCATTTTAATGAATGAATCTACATGGACACATCATTATCACTCCAAGTCCATAGTTAGGCTAGAGTTCACTCCTGGGAGTGGTATATATTCTTTGGGTTAGGACAAATGTATAATGACATCTATCTACCACTGTAATATCACCCAGAGAGTTTTCAGTCACCAAATCTATTTTGATTCATTTGGCATCCAATAAACTGAATCTAGCATCCTAACAGCATACTATAGTAGGGTTGGAGTTTGGTGAGCCAGGAGGCACATACCATGTGGTCAAGGCAGTTCAGTCTCTGAGATTCCATTTTCTCCTCTGTAAAGCTGGAATAATTAATCTAGATGACTCGAGTATGAACAAAAATTTTGAAAACAAAATGACAAAAGATCCAGGCATGGTGGCAGACACCTGTAATCCCAGCGGCTCAGGAAGCTGAGGCAGGAAGGTCACAAGTTCAAAGCTAGTCTCAGCAATTGAGACAGGCCCTAAGCAACTTAGCAAGACCATGTCTCAGAATAAAAAATAAAAATGGCTGAGGATGTGGGACGGGGTTGTGGCTCAGTGGTAGAGCACTTGCCTATCTTGCGTGAGGCACTGGGTTTGATCCCCTGCACCACATAAAAAGATAAACAAATAAAATAAAGATATTGTGTCCAATTACAACTAAAAATTTGTTTAAAAAAGGTTGGGGATGCGGCTCAGTAGTTGAGCACCCCTTGGTTAAATCCCATGTGCCAAAAAAAAAAGGAAAGAAAGAAAATGACAAAAGATAATACAATGGGTATAATTTCTGTCTTAATTAGTGCCTTCCATCCTTAATGTGTGTACTTGTATCCCATCATTAACTAGTTCTGATATTTTGACTTGTCTTAGTTCTATTATTTACATGGGCAAATAATTACAATAGCCAGCCCATAATATAACCATTATATTTATGCACCAAACACCAAGTAATAATGTCCAAATTATGAAGGTAAGTATTTCACACAAAATAAGAGGAAGAAAGGCTGGAAAGGGATGAGAAGTAAAT
Source organism: Marmota flaviventris (assembly GCF_047511675.1). Classification (NCBI taxonomy): domain Eukaryota; kingdom Metazoa; phylum Chordata; class Mammalia; order Rodentia; family Sciuridae; genus Marmota; species Marmota flaviventris. The sequence continues at coordinate 63,162,266 of NC_092509.1, read as the reverse complement.
TTACAATTTCACTTGATTATTCTCTGAGGGGGGAAAAGGAGCTTTAGTCTACCTTGGTGTGTCATTTTAATATAAAACTATAACATTATAGGAGAACATCTTAATAAATAATAGAATTTCAGAGTAATTAAGTTCAAATCCTTACCTGATGCCTGAATACCACAAGACTACAGTCATCTGGTCTTTGTCAAAGGTGCCAGAAACACGCACTGGAGAAAAGATGGCATTTTTAACAAATGTTTCTGGAAAAATTGGTTATCCATATGTAGAAGAATGAAATTAGATCCCTATCTCTCATCCTGCCCAAAAGCCAACTCAAAGACCCAGGAATTAGATTAGTAAATTTCCAACAGCAAGAAGAAAACAGGGCCAACATATCTATGTTGGAGTCAACATAGATGCTGACATTGACTTCCTCAATAGGACTCTAAAAGCTCAAGAAATAATACTGAGAATTGATAAATGGGATGGCATCAAATTTAAAAGATTCTGCACAGTCAAGAGAACAATCAAGAGCATGATGAGATGGCCCACAGAAGGAGAGAAAATCTGTCAAATACTCTTCCAACAGAGGATTAAGAGCCAAACTATAAAAAGAACTAAAAAAAAGTCTCACACTCTAATAACCCAGTTAATAAGCAGGAAAATGAACTAAACTCAATTTATCAAGAAGGAAAAACAAATGGCCAACAAACATATGGAAAAAAATCTTCAACATCATTAGCCACCACAGAAATGCACATCAAAACTATACTGAGATTTGGTTTCACTGCAGTTAGAATGGCAGAATACAGATAATAATAAATGCCGGTGAGAATGTGAGGCAAAAGGAACACTATACCCTGTTGACATCTATCAACAGTGGGATTGTAAACTGTACAACCACTATGGAAATCAGTATGGAGTTTCCTCAAAAAACTAGGAATGGAACCACCATATGACTCTGCTATATCACTCCTTGATATTTACTCGAAGGAACTAAAGTCAGCATTCTATAGTGATACATGTCTACCCATGTTTATAGCAGCATAATTCACAATAGCCAAGATATGGAACCAGTCCAAGTGTTCATTAACAAATAAAGAAAATGTTGTATATATGCACCATGGTGTTTTATTTGTTAATAAGAATAACAAAATATGACATTTGCAGGAAAATGGATGGAACTTGAGATCAACATGTTAAGCAAAATAAGCCAGATTCAGGAAGTCAAGGGTTATATGTTTTCTCTCATATACAGAAACTAGAAAGTAAACAAAGGAATAATGGGGTGATTTCATGAAAATAGAAGGGAGACCAGTAAAATAAGACTCAGGAGGAGGGAGGAGTGAAGGACAAGGGGAGTTGCTGAGGAAATGAAATTGACCAAATTATGTTTTATATCTGTGCAAATGTGTCATAATGAATCAAGCTACTAGGTAAAATTATTATGCACCAATAAAAATTTTTTTAAACTTCATCATGAGTTAAAATGCTTTTTAAATAAAAGAAGTAACTCATGATAAGGAGAAATCCAAATTCAGACCACCTGTAAAGTAGAGTTTGAAATTTCATCCTGGTCATGAGATCATGTAATCTTATACTTAGTCTCATTTCACTTTCCCTATGCATACACCTGCATATAAAGTCTGAATCATATTCTATCAACCTAAACCCAGACTGAAGAGATCTTTTACCTAGAATGATAGGATCAAAGTTGAGATAAAGTATTACAAAATTATAAGTAATTGGAGATAAAAATCTGCCTGGAATCATGAAAATGATATTTTTAAAGGTTTCTAATAACAAAGAAAAAAACTGTGGAGCTCAATAAACAAATGACCAAGAAAGAATACTTTTAAAACAGATAAAACTAGTAAAGATATGAAGATCAGAAACTAAGACCAGCCCGGCACACCTGTAATCCCAGCGGACCAGGAAGCTGAGGCAGGAGGATCAGGAATTCAAAGCCAGCCTCAGCAAAAGCGAGATGTTAAGCAAATCAGTGAGACCCTGTCTCTAAGTAAAATACAAAATAGGGCTGGGGATATGGCTCAGTGGTCAAGTGCCCCTGAGTTCAATCCCTGGTACAAAAAAAAAAAAAAAAAAACTAAGACCAGTCGAGCATGATGGTATATACCTATAATCCCAGGGGCTTGGGAGGCTGAGGCAGGAGCATCACAAGTTCAAAGCCAGCCTCAGCAACTAAGTGAAGCCCTAAACAACTTAGAAAGACCCTAACTCTAAATAAAATATTTTTTTAAAAAGCTGGGTATGTGGCTTAGTGGTTGAGCACCCCTGGGTTCAATCCCTGGTACCAAAAATTTTTAAAAGACCATGATTTAAGATGGACATGTCCCTCTATCTGTCCACCACATATTTTATCATTCACCTCCTCTTACTTAATTGACTCCAATAGCTCTCCTATATCCTATCTTGTTAGAGTCTGTAAACAAGTCAAGATGGTGCCTGGCATTTTGCAGAGGGAGTGGTTTGTGAAGTAACGCCAGTGAGCCATTAAGTGTGGAGATTCCTTATTGGTTGACTGCTGTATCTAGTTTATGTTAATTAGATAAGCTGTGTGCAATGTATATATACCCCTCCTGTCCTACAATAAATGGCTCCCACTCCTGCTGTATCAATCTACACAAGTTGCTCGTCACCCCCCAGTTATTTTGCTGCAGCCGGACTGCAGCACTATCTCTTTACCATTATTCTGTTTAGTATCTTCTTCTCCTTAGATTATTGCTATAATCTTCAAAATGGTCTTTTCCATCCATTCCTTTGTCTTTGGATTAATCTACTTACTGCTTATTTTAACACACATGAAAAACAGGATTGGATCTCCCAATGTTTATTGAATAAAGTTCTAAATCCTCACTGTAATATTTTATGTCCCCAATCTGTCATTCTAATTTTTGACTTCACAATTCTCCTTAATGCAGACACATGGAGGTCAGGAAACAAGAAGTCAAGTCACAAGAAGACTACTGAGAACCAGTTTAAGAGCCACAACTGCCTTTGCAAACCCAGTGCAACAGAGTGGTGGAGTGAGCCACCTAGGTATGAAAAAAAATTTGATATAAAGGGTAGTTAACAAGGTAAAAAGAATTGATATAGGTAATTCTTGGGGGAACTCATACAGTATATAATGATAGGGTGGTATTCCATGGGAATGGCCAGGCATAGTGGTACTAATTGGTAGAAGATGGGGGGTGGTGGTAACTGTGTGTGGTAGATGGGATCAGGACAAAGAAGACTAAATCCTTGGGTCCCCTATCCACCATCAGAGCAAACAAGAGAGGTGCTCATCCGCAACCAGGGAAAAGTATAAGGAACAAGCAAAGGCCCTGACAAAACCAAAAATCTGCAGCGAAACCTTGAAAACATTTGTAAGAATCACAAATTTGAATAGAAAGTCGATTTCAGCATATTTTGGGAATGGAGTGGGAAATATTAATTAAATATAAGCTTATTTATGTATTTGTTTGTTCCCCAACTAATTCCACAAAGAATCTAAGGCGGCCACAAAACGCTATGTGCTGGATAAAAGCCACCACATCCTGGAATGTGAGCTGAACTCCCTTGGCCACCAGTCCTATAAGAACCAGGCAAATAGATCGTAAACAAAGAGCTCAAAGCACCAAGCTCTTAAAAAGGAGGAAATAAAACTATGAAGGGCCGTGATGAGAAGGGGCAGGTCTCCCAGGTGTACCTGTGTGCTGAACTGGTTCCTACCACATCAAAAGCAATGGCACGGCCCCCAATTCCAATTGCTGAAACATTTTAACAGCTGGGAATTAAAATAAGCTGTCAGCCAACTCAAAAAGATTTTTTAATTCAAAATAAATCAGGCTAACAACCTGCAGATGTTTGGAAAGAAAATGTTTGGGTGACTCATTTTCAAAACCCAATTTCCTAACTTTGCCATTTCTGGGTTTCTGAATGGCTGCTACCTGCTCTTCGCTTCTAATCGGGAGACAAACTGGCATACTAGCATTCGCAGACTTAGCATTGGTCTGAAAGGTGGATGAATCATCATGACTTCCATCTTGATAATAAACTAAAATTGGGAATCAAGGACAGAGACTTTGTCAGATAAGGTGCTAAGAAGTCCCAGGGATCCTTCACCCACTAACAGCAGATAATCAGTTTTTGTCTAGAACTCTTTACACTTAGGTTTGCAATAACCTTGTACCACATTATTAGAATAAGTGGGATAATCTCAGTTATGGGTTGACCAACAAAACAGAAAAAAAAGGGGGGAGAAATAAAAAGGGAAAGAGGAGACTCCAGGAAGACTGAGTAATACTAGAGACTCAAGATGAATGGTCAAAAACAAATCAGTGCCTCAGTGTCTCAACCAGGACAGCCATGGGAGGTGCATAAGTCAGTATACCTTCAATGGAGGAAGAAAGGGCAGAATTTCAGCTTCTCCACCTGAGAACCATCTAGGTCAATTGCACCTTGGGTTCCTGCAGCTGGTGTATCTGAACCAGACCATAATAATATTTGCAGTGGTAAACCCGGCTCTAAAATCTAGGGAGCTGTTGGTGGATCAAAGTGATGAGGTAGAGGTATCAGATTGCTACCTGGGGGACTTGAGCCCTCGTCCACAATTACCCAGTAGATGTTTGGGGCCTTCCAGGAAGACTTTCTCTTCCTCTTTAGCATCCCCTAACCTCAAGTTACTGGTGGTGCAAAGCCATCTGTGGTCTCAGTTTCCACTTCTTTTGTGCATCCAGAGACCTATCCACATTCACCTGCTGAGTGTCTCACATAACAGGTACAGGAGTGTACCTGTCTCTACCTCTCATCCCTGAAAGCAACAGCTGTCTTACCCTCTTCATATCCTCAGCACCCATTGTAGGACCTAACTTAAAGCAATTAGTAACTACTGCCTGAATTAGTCAATTAATTTAATTATAGAGAAAATCATTGTTTTTAAGGGAGTAAAACTCCTGTTACAACTCAAAAGTCTCAAATGGCCTTTACACAGGAAGTCAATTTTCCAAAAATTTGATGACCTTTCATCAATTAAAATGACTTCCAAGAAGCTCCAATAATAACAGAACATCTTTGACTAAAGCTTATTTGATCAAACTAAGAAGGAAGATTTCTCAGAAACATGATGCATTTTTTTTTTCATCTTTGATGCCTACTCATGTCTCGCTGATATAGCACAAAATGAATGGACCTCCCCCGAATCCCTCTGACCCACATTGCAACATTAACAAAAGACAAAAGGCTATTGATTCTTAATTATAAGAATGATTAGTTCAACAGTGACCCTATTTGCTTTTCTCACCACATACATATGACTAAGGAGGGTAAACAGGTCCTTCTCTGCCCTCCACATTCAACTGAGGACCATCTATCTAGAATCAACATGTTTGATAGTGACACTCAATTAACTACCAAGACTGCATTCCTTTCCAGCAGAGATCAATGGCCAATAGGACATATACTTACTTTATTCTCTCCCACATTATACAAAATAGATTTCCTCTAACCATAATTATGCCAAATCTAAATTTCAAAATCAAGTACCTTTGTACTTGGCTTCACTTATTTCTAGTTATGCCACCCTGAATAAGTCATATCACTTCATCATTCAAGAAATATCGCCTAATGTTTTAGTTAGTTTTTTGCTGCTGTAACTAAAAGACCCAACCAGAACAACTGTAGAGGAGAAAAAGGTTATTTGAGGGCTCATGGTTTCACTGGTCTCCATCCATAGAAGGCTGTCTCCATTCTTTGGCACTCAAGGTGAGGCAGAATATCATGGCAAAAGAGCATGGGAGATGACAGGTAAACAGAGAGAGACTCCACTCTCCAGATACAAAATATATACCCCATAGCCACGCCCCCCAATGAACCACTTCCACATTCCACACCCCACCTGCCTCCAGTTAATCACTCAGTTAATCCCATCTGGGATTAATCCACTGATTATGTTAAGGTTATAACCCGATCATTTCTCCTCCAAACCTTCTTGTGTTGTCTCACACATGAGCTTTTAGGGGACACCTCACATTGAAACCACAACATCTAACCTCCTCTCTATCAGGCACAAGCCAGGTACTAGGAATCCGTTGAATAGATGGACAGACATGGTCTCTGTTCTCATGGAGCTTAACCTGGCTTTCCCCACCTTAACATCCCTATTGGTAAAGAAAGGCTCCTTATCCAAGGGACTTTAATTAGGAATGAATGAGATAACATGGCAGATGTCAAACAGTATCTGGTAAATAACATGGGCTAATTAAGTAGAAGATACTATTATTATATTAATCAAGTGAGATGATTTCTAAGTTCTATGAACTGTACAATATGATCATTGATGTTATCTTTTCTATTACAGAAAATCTTCAGAATAAATTCCTTGAAATAAAGTATTTCAATTACTTAAAAATGTAGAAATTTATACACATCTGAATTTCAAATATGGCTTCTCTGGCAGCCTATGCACACTTTAGAAAATGTTCTTAAGTAGCCCTGTATCCCACCACTCCTCATAAGCACTCTCTGTGCACCAGTTGCATCCAACAGCTTGCCACTGCCTGATACAAGCTATCCGTCCTGAGCTTTAATGGAAATCGTGCAAATTTGAGTATGATGGCTCCATCCATCTTACATCTGTCTATTTCCTTACCCAGAAGTCAGGTCATTAAGGACAGAGCCATTACCTTAGCTTTCTATCCCTACTAGATTCTTGCTCAGTTCCTGGGATATAATAAGGTCATGGTCCATAATTTTTCGTTATTTTTACAGTAATGATTAAATGAAGGAACAAGAGGAAAAAACACAGAATTTGTTATTTACTGTCTTACTGTCTCCTTGTATGGAAACTAAATCAAATTAGTATAAGTCCTAGTGTTTTCTATTCATCCAGCATTTAATAAATGTTCATTATGTAAACAGCCATATATGATACCCTGAGTAACATAAAAATGACATTGGGCTGGAGACATAGCTTAATAATAAGTCATATGCTTAGCATGCATGAGGATCTAGGTTCTGTCCTCAGCACTGAAAAATAAAATAAAAAAGTTATGTATCTATACATATACATATAAAAGACATAGACACTGCAAACAGCACACGAATTTTCAAACTTTGGAGGCTACTAAAATTTTGGAAGATTGTACTATTCAAACCTATGATCTAATAAATTATACAACTGAAGTTCAAGCCAGACATAATGATGTTTGCTAGAGTCAGTCCCAGCTACTTAGGGGGCTGAAACAGGAGGATCATTTAAGCCCAGGAGTCCAAGGTCAGTCTGGACAACACAACAATACCTCTGTCTCCTAAAAAATAAATAAATAAATAAGTAAATTTGACCTTATCAAGACACAATGACAGCCAAATATTGTACATTTATCATGTACTGAATAGTTTACATGTCTCATCTATTTTCATTCTCAAAAAACACTCTACAAAGTACTATCATTTTCTCCATTCCACAAATGAGAAAACTTAGCATTAGAGAGATTAGGTGACTTGTCCAAAACAACACCAAGTCAAAGGAGGCCATGCAACTCCTTGCCCAATTCCAATTCTCCTGCCACCACACAATGCCAAGCGAACACCTAAAATGATCTGAAAGCACTCTGTGAGTAGACTTCCAAGCAGGAGCTCCGTTAACCTGGGATCTGTCAGCCCAATGGAGGGCTACCTCAGCAGTAACAGGACCGTCACCTTCTGCAGCTCATCAGGGGCAGGCCAATGCAGGTGTGCAACAGATTGTAACTTCTCATCTCCTGTGATTTATTAAGCATAACCCTGGTTAGGTTAGCAAAAGCAAAACAGAGGGTGCTCATTCTTTCTCCTTTTCCAACTCCTGTGTCCTGGGCCAAGAATAGAGGCAGAAAGATGTGTTGGGCTACAAAATCACAGACCCTCTCCCAAGCCACACAGTCACCCACTTCAGCAGGCCAGTACATAGTGGGATCCTTTGTCAATAACTGACTTACCCCTTACACCTCCTCCCAGAAGCAAAGTCCTGGGTCACTTCTCTATGAGCCACTTCTGCCACCTAGTGTGAAGAGACTTAGACGAAAAGATTTAGGTTGAAAGAAAAAATAACAAGTTATCCTCCAAATTGCAAACCATTTTCAAATAAATACCATTTACTTCTCCTGGACTATTTTATAAACTACAAAACAAATGAGCATTCATAGGTCAAATGCTATAAATTAAGGCCATGATTATGAACCCAGCCAAAAGACTTTTTGACTAAAGAACATACCATGAGCATAAGTTCCAAGACATGCCACACTTGCTTTCAGATCAAAATCACATGTACAAATGATGATAAATTTCCAGTCAGTGGGGAGTGCTCCAGTGAGACTTTGTGTCTATCTACTATGAAATTGTTTCTCCTAAGAAACTACAAATCTGGAGAAGCACATTTGAGACATGAGAAAAAAATCTTTGTTTACTTCTGCATTGTTCTGCTGTTGTCATTGCTATCTAGTACAAGGGCACTGTTTGATGTACAATAACATTTTCAAAAACTTTCTTACAATAAATGTAATTAAGTTTCACACAGTTGTTCCTATAGTATGTCTCACTGTAGGCTATAGATATAAAACAATGGTGAAACTAAGTGAGATCATGTATACAAGAGGCCAAAAGGTGCCACAAGCACACAGTTTTCTGGCAGTGTGGCTTTACTCAAGGAGAAAGAGATGCACAGAAAGAAGAGACTTCAGAACTTTAACTCCTGGACAGACCTTGGAGTGACAATATACTCTGTCTGATTCCAGTGAATAAAACACTCATTTTCTTCAAGAATGCACCAGAAAAGGCTGGGCGCAGTGGCACATGCCTGTAATTCCAGAGGCTTTGGGGGCTGAGACAGGAGAAATGTAAGTTCAAAACCAGCCTCAGCAATTTAGCAATGCCCTAAGCAACTTAGTGAGATTCTGTCTCTAAATAAAATAGTCAAAGGGTTGGGGATGTGACTCAGTGGTTGAGTGACCCTCAGTTCAATCTCCAGTATACCAAAAAATTAAATTAAATTTAAAAAGAATCAGCCAGAAAAAAGGAATAGAATATTTATTAAATATGCTTATATATTTGATAGATAAGTTCACTCTTAAATCCAAATGGAATTGGGAGAGTTAAATTCAGAGAGATGAAATTAGTAACAACTTCCCCCATCCCAGCACCTGCCTCCCAAATGCACATACAAGCGTACACATACAAGCAGAATGTATTACAATCTTCATTTCTCAAATTATCTAATGCAGGAAATATAAACTGAGGGAGAATTGCTGGAAACCAGAGGAGCAGTCAGATCAGCCCCACAAGCTGGCAAGCCACCGGTGACTAGCCTGGGGGAAAGGAGAATGAGAAAGGCCTCTTCGGGGGCCCAGCAAGGGAATCCGGTTACATCACAGGAGGGAAAACCACTTCAAAGCCTAGATATTGGCAGCATGAACCCCACAAAGGATTGAAATGAAATACTACCTATTTCACCAGGCCTGGAGCTATGAGTTAAACAACTTAATTCCTCCACAGAGCCTTGGTTAATGATCAAGATCTAGATTTCTTCCCGACCCACTCGGCATATTGAGTATAGTTTGTCTTTATGTACGTGTTTCATTTTTTTGGAAAGCTATATGAGATGATGGAAAGGCATAAATTAAAGGGGGATTTTTATGGGGGGAAAATGGCATGGCTGTTTTTTTTTTCAGTCCTGCCACCTGCAAAGTCCTTTTAGAGCCCCAACTGATAGACACTGAATTGCTTAGAAGGGAAAGAGCCAAAAGCAAAGGGTTGCACTAGGGAAAGAGGAAGGGCTCTAGGAATTTGGTTCTAGGCCCAAGAATCTAAACTTGTTTATCTCAAACAATAATTATTTTAAAAATATCCTCCAAGAGCAGAGGCTTGTATCCCTTGATCAAGATTGTGCCAGGGAGCACCTAGACTGCAGTCCAGCATCTTGCCTTAAAAGGTTTTAGCAGTATCAAGGAGAGACGCATCCAAACACATGCAGAAGTGGCCACTGTGTGGCACCATGTCAATTAGCAGGGGAGGTGGCGGATGTGTAGGGATGGGGACTTTATGGGAACTTTTGCTACTGTTCAATTTTGCTACAAAACTTCTCTAAAAATAAAGTTTGAAAATAGAACTTTTTAAAAAAAATTACAAAGGAAATAAGAAAAAGAAGTTCTACTCTGTGTTGGTCCAATATTCTTTCTATTCCTCCTTCCCTCTCCCCATGTCATGTTCTTTGTCACCTGGATGTCACTCCCACCTCCAAACTGGAATTCCTTTTCCTTTTTTCTGACATCTGTTACGAAACCATTTCCATGCCCAATATCTAAAAGAGAATTTTTTTTGCAAATCACATAAGTTTGCAAAGCTCTTTCCTAAAGATCTATCCATGCATACAGCCACCTGACATATACCTTAACTTCCTAATTATTTATGTGTTCATTCTATTTACAAGAGGATGATCCGCTTCTTTAAAAGTATTATGTTTAATTATATTTCAGGATCCCACCAGCACCTTTTTAACTGAACAACATAGCAGATACTCAAAAAACAGTGAGTGGTAATTTAAGTTCTAAATAAACTAGAAGTTAGCCTGAATTGGGCTTTCTATGCCTACAGTTGGGATGTGGTCTGGCTGGGGCATGCACAGGACAATAATTATTCCATCTAAAAAGGGAATTAATTTGCCACATACTCTAATTTGAATTTGGAGTATCTCCCAAAGGTCCATGTGTAGACGGATTGATCCTCAGCTTGTTGCTGTTGGGAAGTGGTGGAATCTTTAGGATCTGGAGCCCAGCAGAATCAAGTTAGATCACAGGAGCATAATTTTGACGAGGATACTGGGATCCTGGCCCTTTCCTGTCTCTCTCTCTTTGCTTTCCAGCCACCATGAAGTGGGCGGCCTCTTCCGCCACACACCCCTGCCATGACATACTGTTACCACCACAGGCCCAAAGTAAGAGGGCCAAGTGACCATGGGCCAAAACCTCCAAAACTGTGAGTGAAAATAAACCTTATCTTTATTAAGTGATTTTTCTCACATATTTTGTCACAGTGATGGAAAGGTGACTAACACCCCATGGTTTTTAATGATTCACTGTGGCCTAACCTAGAGACTTTTCTTGTCTCATGCTGAAATACTACAAATCATATCTTACATGTTTAGAAAGAAAAGAACAATGCTTAAAGAAAGGGTACAAGAAACCATAATGGCAGGGAGGATTTCCTGTCCACTTCTCAATAAATTCTAAATTCAGACCTATCAGCCAAACTCAGTTCAAAAGGCACGTGCATAAGACAGTCTGGCAGAATTGAGATGGTGCTAGGAAATCAATGCCCCAGCAGAGAGAGAAGATTTTTCAAGGCAAGGACCTGTGTCCCAGGGAGCCTGGGAATCTAAGATAACACTGCCACTTGCTACAAGACAAAGAGATCTGCTGCACAGAATTAACCCTGCAGAAGATGTGACTGAGAAGACAGACTCTAATTGAGTCAGACTTTGTCTTATTAAGCAGGGCCAGCCTGAGGCACAATTTTCAAACAGGCAAGGTTGGCCCTGAGCTCCCTTGAAACTGCCCTTTCTGCACCCATCTTTCCTCTCTTATCAAGCACCTTCTAGGTCAGTCCCGGGTCCTAGTGCAGAATACAGTATTCTAGGACTCTCTGGGTACCAGGGATTGAACCCAGGGGTGTTTAACCACTGAGTCACATCTCAGGCCCTTTTTTCTATTTTATTACAGACAGGGTCCACTGAGTAGCTTAGGGCCTCATTAAGTTGCTGAAGCTGACCTTGAATTCATGATCCTCCTGCCTCAGCCTCCCCAGCCACTGGGATTACAGATTGTGCCACAGCACCTAGCTAGGATTCCAGGACTCTTAACTCCGGTTCTGATCCAGTCTCACTTTGCTTAATGGTTATGCACATTCTCTAACCTTCATTCCATGTATCAAGCACCCAATTTGTGAAGCTTCTGAACAAAAAGGTTACTTAGAGACTATTTCATCTGACTCCCTTAGACCACAGAGGCCACAAAACTGGCATGATTTGCTCTGGGGTCCCACAGCTAAGCAGCAAAAGACGCAGTATTACCCCCAAATCCTCCTGATTGGCAGGTACTCTAGTGCTCTTCCAGTCATACCATAAAGAAATTTATTCAACAAATATTAACTGGACTCTTGTTATATGCTAAACTACAAAATTGGGATCACCAAAATGTTAGAAACTAATTAAAGCTCAAATATTCTTGAAATCGTTTATTCACTGAATAATAATTAATTAAATATACACTGAGCGACAGATTCTGCTTTGATACTCATCCCAGAAATAACTGAAATTCAAACATTAAGATGGCTTTGTACTGTATCAACTTAGCTAGTTTGAAACTAAGCTTTCCAGAACTCCCTTCTGCATCCGGTACAGGTGAGGGTTGACCTCAGGAGGAGTGAACCTAAGATTCATACACAAGACAAAAGGCAAGCAGCCGACATTGTGTTCTGGAGGTTGCTGGAGGTACCAGGGGCCATTGAAGCTCCTCTTCTAGGTGGTAGAGACAGAGCCAAGTCTGCAACTTTTTCAAATTCCAAGAGATCCCTTCCTGCAGCTTCAGTATGGCAAGTTGGAAGGAGTAGGAGACATGGTAGGTTCCAGATTTTCCTCTCACATTTGATCTTGTGGATTTTTTCATTGCCAACTCTGCAAAAATACAGCAACTTTGAGTTTACAAGACCAAAGACACAGAATCCTTCCTTAGACTCCTTGCCAGCTGCTACAGTTAGATAAGGTCAAATCCCTCTAATAAACCCGCTATTTCATATCGTTTATATGGTTCCTGATTGAACCTTGATACAGAAAGACACCCTCCAATATCCATAATCTAGTTTTTAAAAAATATGAGTAATATATAAACTCCTTTTTAAAAATTTTATAATTTCAAGACATTGACTTAAATTATTTTATTGTGACCTTACCTAAATAGGTACAAATATTGATCAAGGTATATAAATGCAAATGAAAATAAACATTTCATTTTAAATATAAATAAAATTAAATAATAAAATTCAAATCAGTTATATTAATTTAATGTGACTGATAATGTTCTCTTACTGAAATGATGTCATTAATATATGAGTTTTTTCACAGTCCCAAAATTGTACCACTGGGTGTCGGACGATTTCAATATTGAAATATCACATTGAATCTCAATCCCAATTATTATATGTTAATTAGAAATAAAAGAAAAAAGAAATACTCTGACCCTTTTTCTGTATGCAAATTATTACAAAGGCTTCATTCAGATTCATGGGATGTCATTTGGCCTTCACTTGGTGCAAAAACATCCTTCAGTAACAAACTGAAACTCCAAGCTCTCTAGTAAGTACTAAGATGTTAATTTTACCAGTACCCCAGTCTCCCACTTTGATCCCTCCCTCTCCTTCATGTTGTGCCTGGGAACCCCACCCTTCCAGATTTAGCTGGATCCCACATCCTGACAGCTAAGTCAGTCTTTCCCAAGAGAACCAAGCATTCATTCAGCCTCCTCCGCACAAGAGCTGCTGGCCAAGGGAGCGCCAGCTCTTTATTGGAGATGAGAGAGCAACACACCCAAGTCGACCATATGTTGGAAAATCCAATAAAAGCATAAATAATGTCTTCCCTGTTTCTTCATCATAACCCAGAGTAACCAGTGGCTGCCACCACACAGCTTCCAATCATCTGCAAGTGTCAGCCCAGAAGATCTCCCTCCGGCACATCCCATCCTGGGGACCTTCAAGTCCACCCTCACTGTGGGAAGTGAGTGAGAGGAAATCAAACAAGAGAAGGCTGAGCAAACTCATAGGGCAGGCTGCTGTTCCCCTGGGCTGTCTTGCCTGGCTCACATTGTCCCTAACTTTCAATCAACGGTTTCCTATTTTATATTCACAGAATCACTTTATTTTTCAAATAAAGAGCTGGAGAATAGAAAATTGAGTTGCCAAGCCTTCTATAAGGGTAAGTGAGGAGACTGATTCAGGCTGACCCCAAAGCTCAGCTCTCGACCACAAACAGCCCCATCCTTCACTTAGAACAACTGCCCAACTGATTCCATTTTCTATAGCTATTCTGAATTTTTTTGAAATCTCTTTCACCCACTCATTCCCGATTAGTGAAAAATAAAACTTGTATATTTTCTATATTTTCTTAAATATACATGATTCTAGAGATGCTTGAACTCCAATATGTACCAAGCAAGGTACATCTTTTCTTCTCCTTTACAACAGGTGACATTTACTTATTTTCATACATGTGCAATTATTAATTGTGAAACTGTCATACTGACCCTACCATGAAACTAGCTTTGTTCGTCTTTTTTTTTTCTTACATAAATGACAATTCATCTTTTTTGAGACAGGGTCTCCCTAGAATGCCCAGGCTGGCCTCGAACTCCTGGGCTCAAGTCCTCCCTTGCCTCAGCCTCCCAAGTACCTAAGATTACAGATGTGCACCACTATGCCCAGCCCATGCTACTTATTTTAACCAAAATCTTATTCAATCTGTAAACTCATGACTACTGCCTGTCCTAGGGCTTACTTCAATAACCTATATAAATGAATAAAGGGAAGGAAAGAAGAAGAAATGGAGAGAGATGCTTAAAATCCCTCCATTCCTTGAACACCATGTGTAGAATGGCTGCTTGAAGGAGCTCCAGTCAAATGAGGGGAACAAGCCAGCAGACCAGTAATTATAACACAACAAGAGGAGGACCTCACAGAGGCAAGCATGAAGTGGATAGGAGCCAGATGAGACATCAGGCAGGTTTCTCGGTTTTGAAGGCTTCTCACATTGGAGGAAGGGTGGCATTGGGCATTGGAACCAGCCACTGGGCAAAGCTGGAAGAAAACCAGGGCAGGTGTTTTCCATGTGATTTTATCCAAGTCCAGCAATAAGCATCAGTAACACTGGGCCCATTTTTACAGAGGAGAAAACTGAGATTCAGAGAGGCTGACCAAATTGCCAAGGATCACAGTTTGTAAATCTTGGACCCAGATGTCCGCTGCTTTCCTATGGATGGTCTGGCTAACAAGCTGGCTACTTAGTGCACAATGCTCCTCTATTGTTCTTGAAAGCTGCCAGGTTTTGCAGATCATCTGATGATTTGGCCTCTAGGTGAACAAAGAGGAGTTTGTGTTCTTGGCTGGTCCTGTTTTTATTCTTTAGACTCTCCTGCCCTCTTGTGGTCATACAGAGTTACGGTCACCTGGGCTGCTTCTGCACTGGGGCAGATGCTGATCTAATAAGTGAATGTTGGGCTGCAGCCCGATCCCTTCCTTGTTTATAAACAAAGCAGAACAACCCTTGGACTAAAAGTACTTTTTAAAATATTTGTCAAAGAATAACTCACAGTTTTAACTGATGATGCATATTTTAAATAGTAAAAGATCCATCCAAATAGAAGGGCAGGAAGCATGAGCCTATCAAATTCTATTTGTATACAAAGAGATAGTGCCTGCATGTTTAGAAAGCCCAGGTCAAAGACATCAGAATGTCAATATAGATTGTAAAACTTAAGGCACAACAAATTATAGCTGTTATTAGTAATACTGAAAAATGACTTCAAAAAAGTAGTACAAAGCCATTACCTCTCTCATCTCAACATTTTATCTTTATTAATGAAACCTGAAGAATTAGCTTTGTTTAGTGTCCACTGATACATGAAAGGAAACACAAAGCACTTCCTCTCAATTAAATAAATTATCAACTACAATTTCTAAATCATGTTCATATATTCTACTTCTAAGCCAGACTTCTCCCATACTGAACTTGTAGGGTAACACAATGTTATGTTCACCTACACTTCATTGTCAGATACATCCCCACCAGCTGATGCAGACTGCTTAGAATCTTCTTCTGTGGTCTCATACATTTGAAGTCTCTCCCAGTTTCAAATCACCCACAAATTCTACAAGATTCATTCTGGTCCATTAACCAAGACAAGATGAGCCAACAGAAAAGAATAATTTGAAGGAAATAGAAACTGTGCAAGGAAGTAAAAATCCAAAAACAATTTTAATATTCTCTAAGAATCAAAAGATATTACATCCCTGAAATAATAACAGTGTTCTTTAAAAAAAACAGAATGATCAGAGAGAGAGAGAGAGAGAGAGAGAGAGAGAGAGAGAACTCCTGAAAGTTGAAAACATGATATTAGTAATGTTGAACTCAATAAAAATGTGGGAAAAGAATTTTAAGGAAATAAAATAGAGCAAACAGTCAAAGCAATAGAAAGGAGGAAATAATTGATAAGAAAATTTGAGGTGAAAACCAGAGGTATTCAGTAACCAATCAGAGATAAATGCAAAGAGAACACAGAAAACATGTTGGTAGAAATCATCAACTAAATAATTCACCAGAAAAGAAAATAATGTTTTCTTAACCCATAAAAATAGGGGATCCATCACATGTCCTGCACAATAGATAAAAAGTGAACCAAACCAAGGTACGTCATTGTGAAATTTGAAAACACTAAGGATAAAAAGAGGCCCTTAAATCACTTGAAGGGGGGAAAAAAGTATGTGCAAAAACAGGAGCCTATGGCTTAACATCCCATCAGTAATACTGGGAGCTAGAAGATGACAGAACAATGCCTTCAACCTTCTAAAAGAAAAATGATTTTTCAATGCAAAATTCTCTACCCAGCTAAACTATAATTGTCAGGATAGAGAACTAGTAAGCTTTTGCTTTATAATAAAACCCCCTCGAATTTAATGGCTTAAAAAAGGTTTATACTTTATCATATTTTTGTGGGTATGATAAATTTATCCTACTTCTGTGGGTACTGGGTGGTTCCTCTGATTTGAGCTGGTTTGGCAGGATCTTTGCAATCAGGTGACAGTTCAGCTGGGGTTGGATAATGTAGGATGACCTCATATACATGCTAGCAGACTAGTTGGTGTAAAATGGAAGGGAGAGAGGCCCTCAGTTCATACAGCTTATCTCTGCTCCATGTCTCTCATCATCTGGCAAACTAGCCTTCTTGTTCCTGTGGTAGTTTAGGACTTCCAAACAGCAGTAAAAGAAGGTATAGCCAATGTGCAAGCATTTTCAATTTCTACTTTCTCCATGTTTGAGATAGTCCCATTGACCTCAGCCCAGAGTCAATGTGATTGTAGACTACTTAAAGCATGAATACTGAGAAGGGAACTAGTACTGTCATTTTGCAAACAAACTGCCAGAGGAGATTAAAACCATTTTTTATATGCAAGTTCTTGAAAGCAGACATCCCATCACAGTGTTTTTCAGAAGTTTCTGGAAAAAAAAAAATACTCCACCAAAACAAGAGAGTAAATTAAGAAAAAATAAGACCTATAACCCATAAAAATAGGGGATCCATCACAGAAGAAAATTCCCAGAAAAAAATGGTTTGGGGAGATCACAAGACAAAGGTTGTCTGATGGGCCAAGAGAGTGACCAGTTCAAATTGGAACAGGCGATCGAAAAGAGACTTCTCCAGCAAGGAATTTGATAGAACTTCTTATGTCTCCCAGTGCACTGTGAGGATATTTTGACAACTGGGGAAGATAGCTGGGATTGGATCCAAAATATGTAAACAGAAAGTTAAGCAAACTAAGAATTAAGACAATTTTATTGAATCTAGGAAAAACAAGACATTGTGTAACCGAGGAAAAGTATTTGTATTTGCCACCATTATAGGATCAGTCACTCTGTTTTGCATTTATTTTGTAATGAGTGTGTTGGAGAACTGGAATTTCAAATCAATGGGGAAAAAAACTTTTTTTAAAAAAAATCATTGTCTTCATTCACACTCTGTCAAATCTTCCTTCCCTGCTCAATAGTAAATCCTTTAACACCTCCAGCAAGTGCCATAACTTTCCACTTATTTTCAGATATAAAAACTCAATCTCATCCAATGAATAACTTCAGGCACATATCTGATCAAAACTTTCCCCATCCCTTGCAGTAAGTCACAACTAGAGGAAGCAGACACTCGAAGCAGGAAGGAGGTCACCATACCACCTCCCTCTTCGGGTTCCAGAATCTTTGGGAATGGAAAGAGATATGGAGGTATCAGTGGACAGTGAACACCTCTGTACTTATATGGAAGCATTGCATTTCTCTCTGGCCAACTCTGACTGGCCCCTAAGCTAAGCACGTAGGTTGATTCTTTGGTGAGTCGAGGACATTGTAAGGGCCTCTTCACTAGATGTTTGCTGATATGGGAAATGCTACCAGGGCACCCCTCTAACCTCCCATTCCCTGTCACTCATGGCTGATCCCTCACAGCCCTTTCTGATGGAATTCCCTCATCCTGTGAGCAGCTGTCTTAGGTGGTATGTCAGCAAAGGGGCTCAAGACCAGTCATCTTGTGCAGGTCACACTCCATCCACTAGAGACTCACTCACCCCCATCAGGCCAACTGGTGGTTTTGCAGACCCTGGTTCTGTTGCTGTCCCTTCTCTGAGCCCTGCTGTCTCCCTTTATCAAGTACTCAGAGATAGATCCTCAAGTCTCATTCATGCCTGGGGAATAAGATGCTGGTCTCTCTGCTTTTGCAAATAATTCTCTGGGGGAATCCCTTCACTTCATGTTGAGGAAGTAAAAGACACCTCTGTGCTTCCCTTGGGGAGGATGGGCCACCTCCTCTTACCATGAACACTGCACTCCCTAAGGTCAGTGACTCAAAAAATTCCCTATGTCCCCCTTTCATTCTCCAGACTTCTTTTGTAAAGGGCCACCATTCCCCTTCCTGCCCCTCCATCCCATGTCAGTGATAACAGTTCTGCCTCTCTTCGTAAGCCCTGAGGAAGGGGTCTGGCTCTTCTCTGCTTCTTACAGGATTCTTAGAGCCTTGTGGGGTAACCGGCTGTTACGTCTGTTCTGATAACTATTTCTCTAACGGAACCGTGAGCTCATTGAAGATAGAGGACATATCTTTTCCTCTATGTATCTCAGTCCCTGTGATGACACCAGTTACAAACAGGACCTCAATGGGTGTAGATTGAATGAAATGGGAATAAAAGAATAACTCATGAATGATAGAAAGATACGAACTTTGGTGTATTTAAAAATATCTACCATTCTATGGTGGTATAATATGATCCTTCAACAAATAACTGCTGGGTTTCTAGCTTATAAGTCAGATATGGAAGAAAGTAAAACAAAAAATCCTGACTTGCCAATTGCTGGGATTTTCCATTTATTTCTTCTTCAGGATTCACCTTCCCAGGAGTGTAATCCACCCACATTTCTGAGTACCTGAGCCATGAACAAGGAAGAAAAATCAAGAAGCATGGGATGAATCCCTAACATTCCCACTAACTTCCTATTAGACTAAATAAGTTATTCCACTTGGTTTCCTCTTCTGTGAAATGAGGCAGTTGAACATCAAGAATTTTACGATTCTGTCCACTTTTAAAATTCTGTATTTTTAAGATTCATTTAATAGCTAAAGGTATTTAAGAACATGAAAAAAATCTGATGGCAGTAACAGCTCTTCTCTCAAGAGAGAATAATTACCATACCACATGTGGTAGAGGAAGAATGGCCCCCTCAAAGATGCCCATGCCCTAGTCTCTGGATCCTGTGAATATATTGCATTACTTACTGTGTTAGTCAGCTATTGGTCTCTGTGACCAAAATACCCAACAAGAACATCTTAGGAGAGTAAAAGTTTATTTTGGCTCCCAGTTTCAACAGTTTAGTACATGGTTGGTGAAATCTATTACTCTTGGTCCAAGTGACGCAGAACATCATGGTAGAAGGGTGTGGTGGAGAAGTGTTGCTCCTCTCATGGTGGCCAGGAAGTGGAAAGGAGAAGAGGTGCAGGGAAGATGAACCCTTCCAAGACATGTCCCCATTGACCCATCTCCTGCAGTCACACCCAACTGCCTACAGGTATCACCCAGTTAAGACGGACTGATTAGGTCACAACTCTCTAATAATTAGGATTATTATATAATCCAATCATTTCATCTCCGAACATTCCTGCATTAACACCTCATGTCCAAATTATATATAATACATAGCAAATGAGACTGTTTCAGTCAGCTTTTTCACCCATTGTGACTAAAGGACCTAACCAGAACAACTGTAGAGGAGGAAAAGTTTATTTTGGAGGCTTACAATTTCAGAGGTATCAATCCATAAGAGTCTCGCTCCATTTCTCCAGGGAAAAGTTGAGGCAAGACATCATGGTGGAAGAATGTGGCTGAAGGAAACAGCTCATACAACAATCAGGAAGCAAAGAGAGCCTCTATTCTGCAGATACCCCATAGCCACGCCCCGCAATGAACCACTTCCTCCAGCGACATCATACCTGCCTCCTGTTACCACCGTTAATCACATCAGGGATTAATTCACTGATTAGGTTAAGGCTATAACTCAATTATTTCTCCTCCAAACCTTCTTACATTGTCTCACTCATGACCTTTTGGGGGACACCACATCTAAACCATAACAGAGACTTTTCAGGTTATGGCCCTTACGATAGGGAGATTATTCTAGTTATCTGGATGGGTTCAACTAATACATAAACCCATAAAAGAAGAATAAATTTTTAAGCTGGAATGAGAGATGTTGAAAAAAAGGGGAAGTCAGATAGATTTGAAGGTAAGAGGTACTCAGCCACCCTGGCTAGAGAATCCACGTGGAAGCATCAGGGGACTGCAGGCAGCCTCTAGGGGCAAAGACCAGTTCTGGAAGACTGTCACAAGAAAATGGGAACCTCAGTCCTACAATTGCAGGGAACAGAATCAGGCCATCAACATGAATGAACTTAGAAAAAATGATTCATCCCCGGAGACTTCAGAAAGGAAAGCAACCCTGCCAATATGTTGATCTCAGCCTGGTGAGACTTCTCAGAGCATAGGAACCAACTAAGCCATGATGAGTCCAAGTGTCTGACACACAGAAATCAATATGAATTTCTGTTGTCTTCAGTATCTACATTTGTGGCCATTTGTTACAGCAGCAATACAAAACTGGTATGCCAAGTGTACCTTTATCATTACCTTTAGCCTCAATTCATTTTCTACTTGTTTCTGAAGAAGGAAAGAGAAAAGACATGATGTTTTTATGATCATCCAGAGAAAAGAGTCTCAGCAAGCCCCACCTTTTCTATTTTGAGTTACATGTGCATTCGCTATGTACAAACAGCATCCTTGACTTATCTTCCTTTAAATATTTATGATCCAAAATTGTTGATTAGTCATTCTGATATTAGTCTTTTAGATTAGGACATTTTAATTAAATTATTTTAAGGAAAAGAGAATAATGCTTTGTTTTTAATTTCTCCAGTTTCATTTTCTTTATTTTTTATTTTTCTTATTTTTCCAGCTCTTGCCCTAATCAGAAAAAGGAGTTGGAGAAAGTACTCATATCATATTGGCAAACTTTATTCTGCACTCATTAAGAAACTTTTAGTGTTTTATTACAACTTCCTTTGGTGGAAGAATTATGACTCAGTAAACCTACTACATGACTTTATTCCTTCTCCAGAGTAATGTTTATTCCTCACAGATCAAGCCTATCAGACACTGTGCTAAGCGCTGGGTCCATGTTTTTCAAACTATGGGTCACAACCCATTGGTGAGCTATAAAATTAATTTAGTGAGTCATAATCAGAATCTTTTAATGTGAAATTGAAAAGAACAGGAAATATCAGAGCATATCACACATAGTATTGTTTCATTAAATTTTTGTTAAAGTTATGTGTTATGTATGCACATCCAAGTACACTAATTATTCATGGAAAATATGTTATTACTTATTGTAGATTATGATAAAAAAATGAAAAATGATGTCTTGGTTTATAACTTCATTTCATGCTCACAACTGTACCAAGTACAGAGACAGTTCCTTTATCTTCAAATTGAGAATAAACAAAGACTGAAATAGTTTGAGAAACATACTCAGGATCAAACAGCTAATAAATGGTACGAGTTGAGATTGAAATATAAATTTGTTGATTCAAGGCAATGCTCTTAATCATATGCTGTTTCTCCTCCACATAATAAATAAAACAAGAGACCACGGTCAAAGCTATTTTCACATTCTTCGATAAATGGCCTAATACAAAGAAAATATAAATGTTCTAGACAACATTTATGCTTGCATAGATCAACTCCGTTTTCTACTTTGTCAAACACATTTCCCTTGCAATCATGATTAAGATGAAGACTAGCTGATGATATCTGCATGTCTTGTTACCATTTTGCTTCAAAGACTTTATTGAAATTGGATATAGAGAAACAATAGCAAAGTCAATGGATTTGAAACAATATATTTTCCCATCATTGCATTTGGAGCTTCATGTGGAGTTAGTGTCTTCATGAAATGTCATCTGAGTTTCTCCCTCACTCATCATCTCATCCCTTTACTATTTCAGATTTTCTCAAACTACAACTGGCCCCCAACTTCTTCCTCCAACCCAGCTGAGAAGGCAGTTGGGAAGCTGGCGTGGAGAGCTATGAGGTCTTTCCAGCAGTCAGTCCCCAACCATTTTCAAGCTGTATTCTGATAGATCTCAACCAACTCAACCACCCTCATAGCAGTGCAGTGGAGATGCCACAATCCAAAAACCTCATCAGTAACTTTTTGCAAATTTTAAGCATACATCCTTATACCACATGAACTAGCACCTTCTCCATGTTACAGTAATGTTTGAACTCCAGCTGGTTTCTGGCCATCTGACCTCATGAGGACATCAGAGAACAAATCATACACAGAGCCATCAAGACAAATTTGTTTCTTTCCCATCATTTCTATTACTGGCATTAGAAGTAGAAACATAAGCAGAAAAAATATTTTAAAGGAATGCAGTTCATTTTTCCTGATATCTTCTTGCCTTTCCTACTTTTTTTTTGCGGGAGTAGGAGACATACTACAAAGAAAGTTCTGAGAATAGTTTGAAATTTTGTGAAGTCTCAACTGACAAATAATATAGTTTTCCTGTAGAAGTGAAACCAGGTCTTCTCCCTGTACTGTGTGGCAGTTTGAATGGCTGATTGGCTTTTCAAGGGGTTTTGCAGGTCTAACCCAAGTGGATCAAAAATGATTACAGTATCTGATTCCCCTCACATTCCAGCATTTGACTTCTACCATTTTGCAAGGATTCAAGAAAAACTAAAATCTAACTGTGCAATTGCACTTAGATCAAGGTGACCAGCCAGACCTCCTCATCCTGATAGTAGTACCCTGTGAAATCTGCACACAAATGCAAACAGACCTACTCAAGGATCAGTGTTCAGCAAATCAAGTTCTATGCATGTGAAGAGAATCAAGTGTGTTGGCTTGAATTATAGTATGATAAATAAGGCCTCAATTTCTACAATCCTTCCCATAAGGTGGGAGTTACAGAAGACAAAGGAATCTCTTTTATGCAAACTTGGGAAGTCTGTATTCATAATCTGAGACAGACTCAGCTCCGTCACAAAGTCAAAGAGCCTTACTACCTATGGGGTTGACCAGCCTGGATGGCAGCATTCCCCACTTCCCCCATTTCTCCATAGTTTCAGAATTATAATCAATAAATTTACCATTAAAAAAAAGCCTTAAACTCATTAAGTCTTCACACGCTTCCCTCACGAGTTAAGTGAGTCCAGCCCTTGTGAAGAATACCCCAGAAATGTCTCGCTGAGAGGATAGAATTTTTTTCTGTGCCTCAGAGCTCTCAGTCAAAATCCTTGAATGGCTTGGTGACCACCTAGAGTCACCGTTAAGTTGAAAGTTTCAATCATTTTGACTGACATAAGCTAGATTGTTTGGCCAAACATGAATTAGTCAAATCTGACTAATTATCGAAAAGTTCAACCAAATCTTAACAAGCCTGCTAGAAGCAAAGACACATCCTTGGTGGAACTCAGAAAGATAACCAATTTCCCAGATACAGGAAAAAACTAAATTTTCTGATACAAAACAATTGGAAGGTTTCTAGTAGCCAGATAGTCCACACCACTAAGGAAGAACGATTGCTTCAGTAGCTGCTGCCAGGGGATTCTGCTGGCCATTAATTCCAGGGAACTACCACCCCCAAAGTACTGACTGTACTCTGACCTCACCCTCAAGCTGTCTGTACCACTTCATTTGTTAAAAAAAAAAAAATGCCCCCAAAACTGTCCTAATTTCTGAAAAAAAAAAAAAGCAGCCCAGTTGTAGCCAATGTAAATTTTGCAAAAGAAGCTAAGGAATCAGACAACACAGACTGTGATCCTGAAAATCCAACCAATGGGAAAAACCTTCTGCATCCTAAGGGATATGGCAAGATGCTGAGAGGCCTTTGTGGGACCATTCCAATCTCTTTGCAGCAACACATCTTTAAAAAAAAAAAAAAAAAAAAAAAAAGGAAAGCCGAAATGGAGATACACACAGGGTTCATCCCACTAATTCTCTGCCTGATCTTCTCCACCATCCTCACACAACATGCAGACAAAAACAGGAAACACAGCCTTTGTTGAAGAAAGGACTAAGGTTCCAGCCTACCCATCACCTGTCATTTTCCCATAACCCTAATTCTTCCAGCAATAAAGCATGATGGTTTGAACCTTCAGCCACAATCTTACCCTCCTCTGTCTTTGGCAACATTAAAAGAGCACGGCTTTCCCACTGATCCACTAATCACTATTTGAGTGATTACTCTAGATAATCATGGCAAATAAACTTTCTATAATAGAAGCTATTCCATTTCTGGTTTTAATGTTATTCACCTTCTTCCAAATAAACATTATTTCCCAATGCCTGGAAAGTTCCAACCTTGTTCCAAATTTATATATTACTTTTCCATTATCTCAGGGCAGCAATAATAATAATAATAATAACAGTTATAACATCTTCTTTCTCCTAAAAGAATCCTGGCCACTTCTTGCACTTTTCTGGTTTGGAATTCTCTGATGGGCTTATTTTTTCGTCTTCCTCCTCCTCCTTAGTGGAAAATGTTACTTCTAACTGCTGGATTTAATTTAATTTAATTTAATTACGGCATTTTCCACACATGCCCACAGGCTCTTGGTAATAGTTGCATTTTTAATAAATCTAATATATAATAATGACTTTGTTTTTAATTTTCCACTGAGAGTTGGATCCTGAGTTGAATACAAAGCTCCAGACAGGGGCGTCTGGTTCACTCCATATGATTGGGTTTCAGAAAACCAAGGGGCTGCTAATTGAAAAATGGCTGTGCTTTCGCCCTCTCTCCCCACACACCTGTGTTTAATGTCCTCAGCAAGCATCCCATAGGGCGTGAAATGGCCAGTTGTTTCAGTCAAAATTATCAAACCAGTTGTATGGGCATTCTACAGACTGGACTGTGAAAAGAAAATGAAGGTGTATAAATGGTCCCTAGCCAAGACTATTATACAAAGAGACTTTGTGGGCAGCACTCTTTGGTAATAGCCTTTACCAAGTGACACTCAGATCTCCAAATCACTGGGCCAACTCAGAGCTATAATTCAACCAAAGAATGAATTGCAAGACCATTAATGTCTCTTTTGCAAAGACCATTGTGGATGTTCATGGCCAGCCTAATTCATGACTACATGTCCATGTTCGGTTAACTCAGCTGCATGATTAATTAATAAGGGTATTTTCCTTGTCCTTCTCTTGTATTGCAAGGGTTCAGGAGAGAGCTTGGCACTACATTATGGCTATCAATAATATACAGGGCTTCTTTTATTGGATATACCATGTATCAGACACCATTCTAAGCATGTTACATGTACTGCTTCCTAAGTTTCTCATGCTGTTGTCCCTATTCTATAGATGAGGGAATGGAAAACTACAGGTGTTAAATAACTTCTTCAAGTTCACCCTGCTAATAAATGGCAGAACTGTCCAACTACAGAGACTTAGCTCTTAAGCACTGGGCTATTCTCATCAACTAATGCCCCATACAGGAAAAATCTGTAGCAAAGCACTTAAAAAATATTCTACATTTTTAATAAATTGAGCATGCTCTTGTGGTCAAGTTAAAAAGACCTAAGCTATCCTAGACAGCACCTGAAACCTGCCCAGGAGAAAATTGCATGCTACCATCTGTCTCACTCGACCACCATAGGAGACAAGTGCTTCAAGCCATAGCATCAGTGATTGGCCCCACCATGGCACCCTGGAGTCCTTGCATATATCCACATAGGCCATGTAGGCAAATTCTTGGACCATGGGTCATCTAAGTCTTTGAAGAATGTCTCCTGGTCTTCCCAGAACATAAGAGCCTGGGAGCCTCCTGAGGAAGCCATTGTCCACTCACCTCCCCATCTTCCTTAGGGGATGGTCACAAGGCAGTTTCTCATTGCCTCCCAGGTTCTGCAGAGGGATGAGGCCTTTTGGCCTGCCTCCCTCAAAGTAGAGATACAGAACATAAATCCAATGAACTACAAATAAAATTTTTTTAAAAAAATTTTTAATTAAAAAAATAATAAATCCACTAAACTGCCATTGAAAAATGACTCCATGGCAATGGAGAAGCCCAAACTTATGTAGCCAATGTCTAGTCATTTTTGTTACTACATTGTTCTTTCTGGTTGTGTGGGCTAAAGACCACAGGGACCTGAGTATCCTCAGCTATTCTTCCTTTTTCTGTCTACATTAGTAATAAATGTTCTGAATCTAAAAATGGCTCGTTCAACTTTATCAGTCAAATTAGTTAAGCTTTGGCCTTACACTGCATCTTATACGTGTTTGAAAAATTGTCCCATCAAGTCATTCCCCCATCCAGACAATGCGGTGAAAACCAGCCAAAAAGAATGTTTAAATAACAGCTCTCTCATTTCAACTGACAATGTAAACTGAAACAAAAATAAAATTTTATATATGTATACACACGCACACACACCTATATCTATATAGCACATACATGCACGTACACACACGCACACACACGCACACACACACACACACACAAGGGTTTATTAAAACATCCCTGAGAAACAGGAAAGTCACTAACTGAAGAGTATTTGCCTCTACTTACTTGCCCTTTGTTAAGCAAGCTGTTGGTGATTTAGGAAAATAAATGCAAATGCATTCTGTTAAACAAAATTAATATTTATTTTCTACAAACAAACCCAGTAGAATTCTCCAGGGGCCCATATTTCCACATCAGATTTTAAAATGAAGTATTAATTCTGTATTTCAGAATCTGTGTGAATCCAAATGCTGAGACGTGTCTGAGGATGGATCCCATCTACTCATCAGATCTCATATGGGCCCTAACAATAAAAAGAAGGCAGGGACACTCCCTGTTACATGGCAGGACTTGAGAATGAACTGTTCTGGTGAGTAAACACAACGATGGCCAATTTTCAGTCAGTTCTGTTCAAAGATTATGTGGGAAAGGATTAACCCTAAAAGTGCCATGAGCTTATTTTTTTCTTTTTTTATTTATTTTTTAAATACATGACAAGAGTGGAATGCATTGCACTCATTATTACCCATATACAGCACAATTTTTGTAACTCTGTATATAAAGTATGTTCTCGCCAAATTATGCCATTATACTTGTACTCTTTGTTTTTTGCATTACAATTCTTAATACACATATATACCACAATTTTTCATATCTCTGTTTGTATATAAGGTGTGTTGACACCAAATTCAAATCTTCATGCATGTATTTTGTATCTTAAACTAGTTTTGATGATTCAAGAGTCACTTACAAGGGGCTGGGGTTATAACTCAGTGATAGAGCACTTGCCTAGCACATGTGGGGCCCTGGGTTTGATCCTCAGCTCTGCATAAAAATAAATGAAGGTATTATGTCCAACTACAACTAAAAAAAATTTTTTTAAGTGTCACTTAAAAGACAAAGGAATCGCTGGGCTCAGTGGCACACGCCTGTAATCCCAGCTGCTTGGGAGGAGGAGGATTGGGAGTTCAAAGCCAGCCTAGGCAACAGTGAGGTGCTAAGCAACTCAGTGAGACCCTGCCTCTAAATAAAATACAAAATAGGGCTGGGGATGTGGTTCAGAATTCAATCCCCAGTACTGAAAAAAAAAAAAAAAGACAATGGAAATGAGTAATTGTTAAGTAATCTAATTATCATAGTACACTAAAAATAAAAATAAAAATATGCAGGAGACAATCCGTGTCCTGGAGAGCCAAACAATCTGTGGTTAGAGAAGAAAGGTTTTTCAGGGAACACACTAGAAAACAAAAAAGCATCCTGAGGGCCTCAGAACTACTTCTGGGGAGACAGG
The DNA here is from genome assembly GCF_047511675.1 of Marmota flaviventris. Lineage (NCBI taxonomy): Eukaryota > Metazoa > Chordata > Mammalia > Rodentia > Sciuridae > Marmota > Marmota flaviventris. Next base: position 63,134,093 of record NC_092509.1, on the reverse strand, counting down.
TTCCCTCTTGTCACATTGGCAGAAGCATGAAAAAGTCATCTGATGAAAGAATGCCAGATCACATTTTCACTCTTTAATTTTTGAAAGTGTCTTTCCATTTCACTAAATGGATCAGCTGTTATAAATCCCAGCTATAATTAGCTTCATGGACATCGTACACAAAGGAAAAATTAAATCACTCCCTTCTGCAAAATATAAATGTCTTCGACACACCCGATCTCACTGGCATATTCACACACACAAAAGTTACTACAAAGTCATCAACCCCTCTGTTGGACTCCTTACCTCTTTTATTAAGAATGATGTCATGCACAGCTCCTTAGTATATTTTTTAAAAGATTTTTTTTCTACATTTCTCATAAAAGCATTTAACCATAAAGATAGTCTTCAGACCATAGTTGTTTAAATATGTGAGGGAGAAGGCCAGACAAGTAGGAATGGGGTTAGTTGATGTGGGGTGATCATAACAGCAGCTCCCACTTACAAGGCACTCTTTTAAACCCCTAACAAATATCTCATTGAATTCTCACAATAAGTCCAAGGTGTAGATTTTATTATTTCCATTTAGAGATTAGGAAGCTGGGGCTTAAACGGTTGAGCAATTGACCTGAAATCAAAATGCTTTGCACAGAGGTCTCTAAGTTTCCTGCTCTGCTTTTAGCCACCACACACTGGTACACAAAACCCGGTGAGCATGCTGCAGACTGCAGAAGGTCCTCAGGGTCTTACATCAGGAAGTCATCATGTGTGGGCTCCTAATTCTCACAGCAGGACCAGGGCTTGACGTGGGGAGGGGCCAGTAGTAGCAGAGAGACTCACAGGGAGGCTGATGCCTGGACTAACCTGTTCTCTCCCTCCTACTCAACTGTCAATGCTTTAAAGATGGAGACTTTTTCCACTTAATTTCAACTCCCCAGTACCTAGGATGTGTACAGGGGGCTACAGGTAAACTTTATCAAACTGAACTTCACAAATTTTTTTAAATTTTTAATTTGTTATATATGACAACAGAGTGCATTACGATTCATATTACACGTATAGACACACAATTTTTCATATCTCTGGTTGTACACAAAGTAGAGTCACATCCTTCCTGTCTTCATACATGTACTTAGGTTAATGATGACCATGGCATTCCACTGTCTTTCCTACCCTTATGCCTGCTCCCTTCCCCTCCTTCCCCTTTTCCCCTTTGCCCTCTCTAGAGTTAAATTAACTCCATCCCACCCACCCCACCCCACCCCACCCCCACAGCATATTATGGATCAGCTTCCTTAAATCAGAGAAATCATTCAGCATTTGGGTTTTGAGGATTGGCTAATTTCACTTAGCATTATATTCTCCAGCTTGGTCCATTTACCTGCAAATGACATGACTTTTTTCTCTTTTAATGCTGAATAATATTCCATTGTTCATATATACCACATTTTCTTTACCCATTCGTCTACTAAAGGGCATTAGCTGTGAATTATGTTGCTATAAATATTGATGTGGCAATGTCCCTGTAGTATTCTGTTTAAAGTCCTTTGGGTACAGACCAAGGAGTGGGATAGCTGAGTCAAAAGGTGGTTCCATTCCCAGTTTTCCAAGGAATCACCATACTGCTCTCCATATTGGCTGCACCAATTTGCAGTCCCACCAGCAATGTATGAGTGCGCCTTTTCCCCCACATTCTCACCAACACTTATTGTTGTCTTCATAATAGCTGCCATTCTGACTGGAGTGAGAGGAAATCTTAGAGTGGTTTTGATTTGAATTTCTCTAATTGCTAGAGATGTTGAACATTTTTTCATATATTTGTTGATTGATTGTATATCATCTTCTGAGAAATGTCTGTTCAGTTCCTTGGCCCATTTATTGATTGAGTTATTTGGTTTTTTGGTGTTAAGATTTTTGAGTTTTTTATATATTCTGGAGATTAGTGCTCTATCTGACATGCATGTGGTAAGAATTTGTTCCCAACCTCACTGGTTGTTTCTTTTGCTGAGAAGAAGATTTTTAGTTTGAATCCATCCCATTTACTGATTCTTGGTATTAATTTTTGTGCTATAGGAGTCTCATTAAGGAAGTTGGAGTGTAATCCAACATGATGAAGACTTGGGCCCTTTTTCTTCTAATAGACATAGCGTCTCTGGTTTAATTCCTAGGTCCCTGATCCACTTTGAGTTGAGTTTTTTTGCATGGTGAGAGATAGGGGTTTAATTTCATTTTGTTGCATATGGACTTCCAATTTTCCCAGCACCATTTGTTGAAGAGGCTATCTTTTCTCCAATGTACGTTTTGGCACTTTTATCAAATGTAAGATAACTGTAATTATGTGAGTTAGTCTCTGGTTCCTCTATTCTGTACTATTGGTCTACCAGTCTATTTTGGTGCCAATACCTTGCCATTTTTGTTACTATTGCTCTGTAGTATAGTTTAAGGTCTGGTATAGTAATGCCACCTGCTTCACTCTTCTTGCTAAGGATTGTTTCCTCTATTCTGGGTCTCTTATTTTTCAGATGAATTTCATGATTGCTTTTCCTATTTCTATGAGGAATGTTATTGGGATTTTGATTGAAATTGTATTAAATCTGTATAGTGCTTTTGGTAGTATGGTCATTTTGATGATATTAATTCTGCCAATCTAAGAGCAAGGTATATCTTTCCATTTTCTAAGGTCTTCTTTAATTTCTTTCTTTAGCATTCTGTAGTTTTCATTGTAGAGGTCTTTCACCTCTTTCATTAAACTGATCCCCAAGTGTTTTTTTTTAATGCTATTGTAAATGGGGTAGTTTTCCTTGTTTCCCTTTCAGAGGATTTGTCACTGATATATAGAAATCCCTTTGATTTATAGGTGTTGATTTTATATCCTGCTGCTTTGTTGAATTCATTTACTAGTTCCAGAAGTTTTCTGGTGGAATTTTTTGGGTCTTCTAGGTATAGAATCATATGGTCAATAAATGGTGCTAATTTGAATTCTTCTTTACCTATCTGTATCCCTTAATTTCATTCATCTGTCTAATTGCTCTGGCCAGTGTTTCAGGAACTATGTTAAGTAGAAGTGGTGAAAGAGGGCATCCTGTCTTGTTCCAGTTTTTAGAGGGAATGCCTTCAATTTTTCTCCATTTTGAATAATGTTGCCCTAGGGCTTAGTATAGATTGCTTTTATGATGTTGAGATATGTTCCTGTCATCCCCAGTTTTTCTAGTGTTTTGAACATGAGAGGTGCTGTATTTTGTCAAAAACTTTTTCTACATTTATTGAGATGATCATATGGTTCTTATCTTTAAGTCTATCCATGTGATAAATTACATTTATTAATTTCAGTATGTTGAACCAACCTTGCATCCCTGGAATGAACCCCCCTTGATCGTGGTGTACTACCTTTTTAATATGTTTTTTTATTTGATTTGCCAGAATTTTATTGAGAATTTTTGCATCTATGTTCATTAGAGATATTGGTCTGAAGTTTTCTCTCCTTTTTTTTTTTTTTTTTTTGATGTGTCTTTGTCTGGTTTTGGAAGCAGGATGATATTGTCCTCATAGAATGAAAAAGGGACTATCACAGCAGACACTACAGAAATACAGAATATAATTAGAAATTATTTTGAAAACTTGTACTCGAATAAAATAGAAAATATCAAAGGCGTCGACAAATTTCTAGAGTCATATAATTTGCCCAAATTGAATCAGGATGATATACACAATTTAAACAGATCAATTTCAAGTGACGAAATTGATGCCATCAGAAGCCTACCAACCTAGAAAAGCCCAGGACCGGATGGATACACAGCCGAGTTCTACAAGACTTTTAAAGAAGAACTAATACCAATACTCTTCAATTTATTTCAGGAAATAGAAAAAGAGGGAGCACAATTCTTGATGTTCTTGAAACAGGTTGATCAATGCGCGGAATACAACTGGACACAGTCAAAACACACCTTATCCTTTCCATCCCCACCTCTTCCAACTCAACCTGTGACCAAGTCCTTTCTCTGCCCCCCATGAGAACTTGGACAGGTCCCATGGCTTTCCTAAGAACTCCCAGATAATATGAAGTATAGTCAAGTCCAAGAATCACCCAAGGGACTCACTTGAAGACTGCCACTAGCCTACCATGGTGAAACTCATCACACATTCTGTTTTAAACATACAGATTGTCTCACCAAGTGTGGTGATGCACACCTGTAATCTCAGCAGCTCGGGAGGCTGAGGCACAAGGATGGATTGCAAATTCGAAGCCAACTTCAGCAACTTAGTGAGATCCTGTGTCTAAATAAAATACAAAAAAGGACTGGGATGTGGTTCAGTGGGTAATCACTCCTGGGTTCAATACCTAATAAGTGACTGCAGGTGGTGACTAGATGCTGAGATGATGTCTATAGTGAATCAGTCCAGATTAATACTATATCCAGGTTCCCATGTGATGGGAACTTCTCTGCCTCCTCCCCATGTCCCAGCTCAGGCCCAATCCCTGAGCACGCTGGGGGTTGGGGAGGAGAAGATGCTTCCTTTTGTTGTTTCACCTCCTTCCCAATCTGCTACTGGGTGCCATTTCTCTCCTCTCTGGTGTCAGGTCCTGAAGGAAGTAATGAGAGAAAGGATTTATCACCCCAACACAATCTCTTCACAGGTCTTTCATGTGTTCTTTGGAGACCACGTTATCTCTATAAAGGAGGCCATCCTCTCATGACACCTCCACAAGTACCGTCTTTCTGGCCCTTGACCCCTCTGAGGGGTTCCTGTGCCTCTCGGGGAAGTTATGCTAGGATGGATAATTTTAAGATGATCCCAGGAAAATACCCTTTCGTGAGCTCCACATTAGTTCCCTAGAAAACCTGCTCACTGTCTGTTGTCGGTATAAATAGGAGATATTCCCACCACTACCAGGTCCTCTGGCTCCCACCAAGCAAAGTGCATGTCATTTCCAGCCTCTGCCTCCAGACCTCAGACCTCCCCAGGAAGTGCACTAGCCATGTCTTCTATTTTTGTATTCTGATGCTTTGACATCTAGGGACTTGCTGACCCTGGAGCGACTGCCCAGAGTTGACCGATAGTAGATAAGCTAAACAATTCACCGAGGGCACTTTTCAAACACAAATCAGTCCATCAGCCAACCATGTCCTTTCTAGGCTTCTCACATTCCAGATGACTACCAGGTACCAGGCAACTAGGGATGGCTCTAATGCCCCCAGAGCCCCCATGAAATGATTCAAACAGGCTAATCCTAAATCTGCTTACCCTGTTCCTTCCTATGAAAACCATAATAAAGTCTCTGGCCAACAGCCCCCATCTCCACCTGCTCCCTGTGGCAAGGCATGCCCCCTCCTTTTGCAAAACCTGAGTAAAAGCTGTTTTCAATGACAATCATCTCCCAAACTGTTGATCTTACTGCTCCTCAAATTTCTGCTAACATGCTACATTTTAAAATAAAAGGGGTTCAAACACCAGACAGACCCTGTTTCCCAAACTCTTAGGAACATTTGCTCAGCCCTCTGAGGCTGCTTCACTTGGCTTAATGTGCAGGTTTATACCCCACCTGTTCCCATGGGGTACAGCAGCTCTTGCCAAAGGAACCCTTTCTCTCCAATTTCTCTTCAAACAGTCTTTGACCTTTTATAACCTTGAAGTGAGTGATAAACACAAGGTAGCAAAATCAGTTTCACAGTCCTTTAGCATGAACTATGTAGAGTTTGCCACCCATGGCGTCATTATCAGCTCCGTGCATCAGCTAAAATGAACACAAGAGTTCTATTAAATATTCTTTCACCTAGGCTCCTAGGTCTATGGATATCTCCTTTTTGCAGCTTTTGGAGAGTCACAGAATTGTCAAACTTAAGTCCAGAAGGCCTTTCATTTATCAAATACAAACCCACACTCATTTTACCAATGAAGAAACTGAGGCTCAGCAAATGAAGCTTTTTGTCCCAAAGTCTTACAGAAAATTAGAGAAAAGAAAGTCCACCAAGAGGAATAAATAAATAAACCAAACAAAGCAAAATAAGTCAATGGCAGCAAATTGAAAATCCCACTTAAGAGCTTGCTATGAGCCCTCATGTCAAGTTCAATGTAGCTCCATTAAAAAGAGGCTCATTCTCAGATTCCAATAAGCCCTTACGCACACATTATTGTTGACTGTATTCTGTCATGGCTGCCTTATTCCCTGTTTCCTTCCTGAACCACTGAGTCACTTGAGGGCAAGATCTGACTTGGCTTCAACAGTCCATTAAAAATTGTTGAGCATCTTTCATAGACAACATTCTGGGATTATAAACAAGAATACAATATGGCTCCTTCCCTCAAAGAGCTCATAATCTAATTTCAACAGGTGGAAGGTGAGAAGGGCAAAAATAAATATTTTCACTATACAGCAGTAACGGTAATTATGGTTTAACCAAGGTCACACAGGAACATAAGAGGAAAGCCAAGAGGGCAAGGGGACTCCACTTGCAGGAAATGTACACTTTATCCTGAAAAAGCAAAGTGGAATCTCCATGCAACAGGTAAAAAAGAAGAGATGACAGAAGGGTGCTTCTGGCTGGAGGTAGGAACTGAACTCAATTCCATGTCCATAGCTAACAATCATTCCATCATCCTGGAGAGTCAAATTCAAGTCAAGAAGCCAAGGGAGACAAGAAAAAGAGGCAGCCAGAGCTGAAGTTGACAGCTTTCAAGAGCTTGAGCTTAGTTACACTGAGGTTAATGGAGACTCCTGCAAGCCAGGAAGAGAGACCAGGAAATTTGCATCTGCTCAGAGAGAAAGGAGCAGGAATTGCTGAAGGCCCGGAAAGGAGTGCTGAATTTTAGAACCTACATGCTGCAGCATATTGTCCTAGTAAGCAATATTGTCCTGGCAAGCTCGATGCCTCTGGATACATTAACTCAAATCCCCACTCTTTGTCCTACTTACTTAGCTCTACAAATTCTAGAATCTAGAATTTCTTATGTTTTATGTTGACCTAATTCTGACCAAGTACTATATATAAGCTTTTTTTTTTTTTGAACAGGGGGGTGCCAGGGATTGAACTCAGGGGCACTCGACCACTGAGCCACATCCCCAGCCCTATTTTTGTATTTTATTTAGAGACAGGGTCTCATTGAGTTGCTTAGCACTTCGCTGTTGCCAAGGCTAACTTTGAACTCCTGATCCTCCTACCTCAGCCTCCTGGGCTGCTGGGATATATAAGCTTTTTGAACACACCAATACAAAACCAGGAAGGTAAACTTGTTACTGACTTTAGACCACAGCACATTCTTTTTGTGCTCTTTTTTATCTAGGATTAAAAAAAAAAGTTTTATTACCTGATAACTACAATATCTCCCCCTTTATAATGAAGATTTAATCGAGGAAGTTCAACCTAGCTTACATTTATTTCACTGCATTCCACAGAATTGATTCAGGAAATAATTTTACTCAGTGGTAGAAATTGAAAAAATAAGTGCACGGGTCCAAAAATTCAAACAACCATCAGCCAACAGGCAATAGGTTTATAGTATGCACATGTCTTAGTAGGAATCCCTATGGAAATGATTTTTCCCTTCTCCACTTTGAATTAGTGCTTTGGAGCTTTTTAAACTTAAAATCAGAAGTTTCCTTTTCTTAAAGGTCAGCCCCGGAAAATCTCTCCCACCCCTGCAAAACAAGCTCCCTTTTGGGATTCCCAAACTGAAGCTGATTTCCTGAATTGACCAAATGCTTACTCTCATTACTACTTTATGTCCTCTAATTGAGGAAATTCTCCCTTTCCAAAGGCGTAACTATTCCCCACAGGCTCCCACTGCTTCTCTGTGTGAAGCATGCCAGGAGAATTACTGCTATATGTTTCAATGTGTTCCTATTTCTGCCAATTGAAGGGGGGAACTTCACCAACATCACCCCCCTCCCTCAATCCAGATTTACTTATTTCCAACCATGCTACAGGAGCCAGCAGAGAATAACCTGCTAATTCCCCTGAAACAAGAGGCTTGCAAGCCAAAGTAAAACTCCTGGTTTTTATCCCTTTCTTCATTGGTGATGAGGTATATCTCCACAGTTATCTCTCTCTCCTCACCTACTCAAGTATGAAAACAGGCCGCGGTGGGGAGCTTAAGAATAGCACCAAGCAACCTCAGCCGTGTATCTAAAGAGAGCAAAATGTTTCTGGAAGATTGTCATCATTATAAGACCCATTATGATCTCATTTAAAAGTGAAAGAAAAATTCAGAGGGTTGAGATGATTTATCCAAGACCATAGAGCTAAAACAGTGAAAGATGGGTCCAGAGCCTCATAGTCTTAAGGCTGCCTGACTCCACACTGTGTTCTACCAATGAATCTACCTTAGTAATAAGGAGTGAGCATTTCCCTGGCTAAGATCTGAGTGGAACCACGGTGGCATTGCAACAGATATTAATTAGTCCTATTTACCAGCCTCTACCTCAGAGCAAAGCCTGTCCAAGGAAGGGACATGACCTTTGTCCTTGGAAAAACCCACAGAGCACTCCTAGGCACATTCCCACCCTGCTAAATTGTTTATCTACAAATAACAGGAGAGATCTGCTGCGCCAGGTGTCCCTGACTCAGTCAGGCTAGGTGGAGATCCATAGCAACCCCCTAACAACCACCAATCAACATGAGACAGGGAAATACCTGGGATGCCAGATGACCCTCCCAGTAATTTATGGTAGTTGATAACCTTTTGGGAAACCATGTAGTTCAGCACGTACACCCCTCTTGGCTTAAACCAATCAGTTCAAACGAATACCCCTTTTGTACTAACCAATCACCCCTACCCAACTTGTTCCCGCCAGTGAATGTGCTAATCATGTTTTAGAGTTGTTATTTGATTTTCCCGCGGTGTGTGATGATTTGCTATGATGTATGTGAAGTCCCTGCCCTCTCCAAAGAATGTGTAAAAATGCTGCAAACCCTGGGCTCGGGGCCTCTCAGCGTCACCAGTTGCTGTGTGTGCTGCGGAGGACCGAGCTAGCTCGCAATAAACACCTCTTTGCTGCTTACATCGATCTTGGGTCTCTGGTAGTCTTCAGGGGTCCCGAATTCGAGCATAACACTATATAACTGTATATGATTTATAAAAACCATCTCAGCCCTTAAGTTTTAGGATATTATTTTATTACTATCCAAATAAGTCCTTTCTAAACTTAAATGTAACCCTTTCACAACATTATTTCTGTATACAAAAATTTCACCACTGTGCTGTTATCAAATGATGGAGTTCAAGTTCATCAGTACTTTGTTTTTAAGCAAGGGTTTATAACACAAAAATCCCGTGGGTCTTTTGCTTTTCTAAGCTGTAGCAGACTGTGGTAAGCCAGAGGTACCTTCCCCCCAGATGTGAATGATCAATACATTCTATTTTGGTACATTTAAAACTTTACAAAACAAAAACTATGTTGTTTTTTTTTTTAATTAAAGTCTAACAGGGAACTATACAATATTCCTCAAACTTCAGGTTTCACATACCACCTTCATCATTTTGGTTATCTCTTTTAGGCTTTGAGTCATAACTCCAAACAAATTTTTTTATGGTTCAAGGTGTTTCAATACTAGTTCCTTTATTGGAGAATGATATTATCCAAGAGGTTTCCTTTTAAAACACACATGAGAGAGAAGGTTCTTGATGAGAGGCGGGATTTGAGCTGGTATTGGTTTCCTGTAGTGCTGATCCCATTGATGGGCAAAGCAACAATTTACATTCTGTCCTCTGGGAAAACAGAATAAATCTCACAGTCGGGTTAATTTGGAAGGAAAGTCAAGGCAGGTTACCTGGACCACCTCAGATTTAGGAGAAATAGAGGAAGGGGAGGGAACCAGCAAAGACGCCCCTTGTCCTGGTTCACTGAGGACAGTCTGCTCTATGCCTGTGTCACCAGGTCATTGTTAATAGCATTCCTGTCACTCTCAAAAGTGTCCTAGTTTCAACCATCAGTTATTTAGTCATTCTAGAAATTGCTTTGAGTATAAGGTCTGTTGTAGATGAGCCTGTGCTGAGGACTATTAGGATGTTTTGCTCTACCAAGCAATGTCATCCTTCTTTTCCACCACTTTCAGTGTTTCTAGGATGTTCTTGGATATCAAATGTGCCTCTGTAAAATGTGCTTCTTTTCCCTTTGGACCCTGGCTGAATTCCCTGGGCTACAGCCTTCAACCAGGTCAAGATCTTCCATCTGGAAAATCCATCATTTCTTAAGTGAATTAGCCCTAGCAATTTTGCTAGGTGTGTGATTGCTAAAGCCATTTTGGGGTCCTAAGAGCTGATGCCACAAATGGAAAGAAAGAAATTTACCTTCTAATAGTCTTTTCTCACTTTCCCAATCCTTTGGTCTGATTGATGTCTTTTCTAATTTATAATTTAGATCCTAACCTTATGATTTTATCTCCCTCCACCGTGTGTCCTAACTGCACTTCAAAATCCTATCCTGAAGACCACAGGCAAAGTCAGACGTAAACTTACACAATCGTCTACAATTCATATTCTGAGATTTGGAACTATTGTTGTGTATTCAGCCAAAAAGAAGAAAAAAATTTTCTTCTTAGATTCAAAAGATGCAGAGAAAATCCTACAATGCAAAGAAAAATGTAATTTGAAAATGTCAGCTGTTCACCCAACAATAAAAGAATTCCAATATTTCCTGACCATAGCAGAGTATGGTAAAAAAATAATAATACTAAATCTGGAATCAAGGTGCACATTCACTTTTAAATTGGTTTTATGAAGTGATACTTGCTCTAGGAATTATAGTCCTAGAAAATTTAATCAATTGCAAAAGAACCACTCTAGTTTGTGAAAGCCTGATCATTAAATGGCTTAAAATATTTAGACTTAAAGGGTCTCCTGGTTTCTTTCAAATAAAGGGTTACCTAAGTGCAAAGCAAGACCAGGTGACATTTTTATATTTTGAGGAAACTCGTGTGCCAGGTTCAGCCCTTAGAGAATAATCAAACCTTCATTAATACTCCCCAAAGTAGAAATCAAGACCAGGAAATAAAACGTTCTGACTTTACCAGTGTGTTTAGCATCAAGACTCAAATTGTAAGAGCTGCTTGAGAAACAGGCCTGAGTCCTGGCAGAGGGTGTGTTGTGAAAAACTGCATCCCCAGAATGACCTTCCCCAGTTCCTGCAGAAAACACAAGGGGTTTGCCCTGAGGTCAGAGGGTAGGTGTGGGGCAGCCCTGCTGGAGTGCCCCCCACTCCCAGCCTGGCAGCCCAAGGGGCTAAGACTTGGTCAGGGTCAGAGGCAAACTTGGTAAAATCTGGGGAGTCAGCCTGAGGTTTCCAAGTGCATCCCTTCCTCTTTCCACCTCTTTCTTTTGTCTCAGGATGAGGCCCAACCTCGGATTGATCACACTAGTGGAGGTCTCAGAATCACCTGAGACCTCAAAGGCCTCAAAGGCCCACCTTCTGAGTCAGACCAGTCACTCCAAGGAGAGTTCCCGCTTCTACGGTTTTACTGATGGTGTCAGCATTGCTGAAGTTGGAGCAAAGTGAGGAAGTAGTCAGGGGATGAATGCTGGGTTTCACACCAGCCAGCAGTCTTGTTCTGACACTGTCACCAACATGAGATGAGAGGTACATTATTCAGCCTCAGTGGGGCTCAGCTTTTTCTACCTGGAAAATGAGTGGGTGCACATAGCACAATGGAAGTGCCCAGGACTAGGAGTCACAAGACCTGATTTTAAAAGAAAAAGCACAATATTTCACCTCCCCTTGCCTCCCTCTCCTTTCATTTCAAATGGAGATGATAATACCTGCATAATCTATTTTACAGGGCTATTTCGGAAGTCAAACGAGATAATCAGGAGAGTTCTCTAAGTAACAGCACACAGCTTTTGTTCAATTTTTGCTGCTCTACCATTACCATCTAGGTTCTCTTTGCCTTCTAAAATCATGATTTCAAAGTCCTTCAAAGTGAAACACTGTTCAGACACTTCTGCAACTCTTCTAGGATCATTTATCAGTTCTGCCCCGAAATGGGATCTTAGAACCAAACCCACCCGCAATGTTCACCTCTGCCTTTCAAAAACTAGCTGATGTCTGAAATGTGCTTGAATTGCCACCAAACCATCTAAGTCCAGGAGGTATTTAAAATGAATTTTTTCCCATGTTAAAACCTTATGAAATGAATACTACACATAGAAAATATTCATGTACTCCATTCAACCAACGTTAGAAATGGAACTGAGGTTTGGGAATGTTCTCCGTGTGCTGACCTTAAAACCACGAAGATGAGTCAAATCATTCATATTTGTAGAGCCCAAGTTCCCAAGTGGGTCTTCCCACTTTCAAATTTGTTGAGTGATAGATGTGTTCCTGTGGTGAGGGTTTTGCAGGTGTGAACTTATGTAAAGCCTAACAGATTGTGCACTTTAACTATGTGCAATTAATTTTATACCAATTATGCTGTCATAAAAGGTTTTTATAGTCCCAGCTACTTGGGAAGCTGAGGCAGGAGAATGGAGTGGAGTTCAGGAGCTTGAATCTATCCTGGGAAACTAGTGAGACCAAGAAAGTGAGAGAGAGGGAAAGAAGGAAGGAAGGAAGGAAGGAAGGGAGGGAGGGAGGGAGGAAGGAAGGAAGGAAGGGAGGGAGGGAGGGGGAGATGGAGGGAGAAAAAGAAAGAGAAAAGAGGGAAATTAAAAGAAGAAAAAAATGGAGGGAGGGAGGTTTTTAGAAAATAATATATGGGTGTTAAAGGTAGACAAAACATCTTAAAAGAATTCGTTCCAGCTGTCAACAGGAGCTATGGGAATGGAAGATTATGGTTGGGCATGAGAGAGAGCAAAAACCAAGAAATGCTGTTGTTTGTGTTTTTTTTTAATTTTCATATACTTCTGTATTGACTGATTCCATCATAATCAGCATTATTTTGATTTTTGTAACAAGTTTTATTTCAACTTTATAATTTAAAAGTGAGCTTTTTTTTTTCTTACAACTTGCATGCTTATTTCAACAGTTTATTTTTGAGTTGTATAGATTTCTGTAGAGAAAGCCATTTTGTTGAAGGGTAGGAGAAGGAAGGAAAGCTGTTCTACAACATACTACCTGCAGAGGGACAGGCCCAGGTGGGAGGCTCCAGAGGGAGGCGTTGAATGTCCAGGAGCATCTGAGGGATCCAAAACTGGGATTTAAGAGGCCAAGCTTCTGCACAGATTTACCACTAACCATCCATTCCTTTGTTTTCTAAGTGGGTATTATGGGTTGGATATGAGGTGTCCCCTAAAAGCTCCTGTGCTACTTCAGGAATGTTCAGAGGTGAGATGATTGGATTGTGAGAGCTATAACTTAATCAGTCCATCCTAATTTGAATGGACTGACTGGATGGTAACAGTAGGCAGATGGGCAAGGCTGAAGGAGGAGGTGGACCACTGGGGACATACCCTGGAGGGTTCAGGGTTCATCTTCCCTGAGACCATTTCTTTCTCTCTCTCTCTCTCTCTCTCTCTCTCTCTCTCTCTCTCTCTCTAACTCTATCTGTGTCTCTCTCTCCTTTCCGACTCCACTATGAACTAAGCAGCTTTCCACTGGGCCTGTCCACCATGATGCATGGTGTCCTGCCCTCACCTTGGGCCCAGAGTAATGGAATCAGTTGTATATGAAACCTCTGAAACCATGAGCCTCAGATAAAATTTTTGTGGTCTAAATTGTTCTTGTTGAGTGTTTTGGTCACAGTGACTAAAAGCTAACTAAAGCAGTGGGTCTGGCATAGGGCCTTGAAGTCTACACTGCAGCTTTCAAAATGATGCTGTTTAGTGATTTATTGCATGACATGGTGACTACGAATACTAGTAACATGTTGTGTATTTCAAAATGACTAAAAGATTCAAATGTTCTCATCACAAAAGTATGTGAGGTGTCACACGTATGAATTTGCTTGACTTAATCATTTTGTAATATATATCCATATTATAATATCACATTGAATGCATTAGTTAATATGTATTTATTATTTGTCAAATTAAAATTAAAATTTTTAAAACTCTTGTACCTAATATATATGTGTGTGCATATCATTTCTCAACTTCCACTTAGTAATAAAGATTATGTTTTTGACAATATTTCTAAAAAGCGATCCTGAGATAACAATTGAGTTGAAGAACCAAGTCCTGGATGTCATAGGAGAAAGTTAAGTTCTACATGTCTGGAATGTCAGGCTCCATGTTGCTCACATAACACTTGCCCAGTAGGTGGCACTACTATCTCTGAAACTGGCCTGAGGAGTATCCTGCACTTCTTTCCTGAGTGAACAATGAGAAAATGGGGCTGAAGCCAGGCAAGAGAGAGTCTTGGCTGGCAAAGAAGTGTGAGCTTGTTGACTATTCAGTGAGAGGTCAATCCAGATTGGGCGCAGGAGAAAGGAGCGATGAAAGGTGTTGGTTGGGAAAGTTAATTTGATAGAAAACTAAAGAATAGTTTGTAGGAAACAATGAAAAGACACAGAACCTTGAGAGTTTAGGGTCTATTATATACTAGTAATAAAGTTAATAATAAATAACATTTAACTTATTTAGTAGTTTATTAATAATGATACTAATTCTTGTACTAACACTGTGCTGGACGCTATTCTAAGCACCTTACAGAATGTTAATCCTCACAACAAAGCTATAAAGGAGGGATCATCATTGTATTAGTTACCTTTATGATGCTGTAACAAAATACCTGAGATAATCAACTTACAAATATGAAAGGTTTATTTCAGCTCACAAATTCAGGGGTTTTAGCCCATAATCAATTTTCCCCCATTGCTTCCGGACCTGTGTCGAGGCTGCATACCATTGCAGCAACGTATGGTAGAACCAAACTACTCACCTCATAGCTAAGAATGAAAGAGACTGGAAGAGACCAGAGTCCCATAGTCCTTGTCAAGAGCACAAAGACCTCCAACTAGGCTCTATCTCTGGGAGATTCTGTCACCATTCAATAATGCCCAACGAGGACCAAGCCTCTAACACATGCACCTTTAGGGGACACTTACCTAAACCATAGCAATTATCATCCTCATTTTACAGAGGCGTAAACTGAGGTCGAGTGTCTTGCCCAGAGTCACCCAGGCAGCAGAAGGGATGGAGCTGAGAGTCAAACCCAGGTGGTCTTGCTCTGGTCCCCTGCACTAAATAGCTTTGTGATTCCCCACCTCGGTGATAAACAACAATGATACCATGGCACAAAATGGGTCATTGGAAGAGGGATGACTGGATTGGGGGTGAGACGCTAGTCTGACCTATCCCACACCAAATTCAAGGTGAGGTCAGGGTATACCTAGTTCAAACCACTGAGGTCATTTGGTTCACATCAACACAGGATTCCCTTTTATAACTTTTCTAAGTGACTATTATAAATTCAAAAATGGAAGGTAAGGTCACCTTCTCCTAAAAATCTCATCTCTTCCTCATAACCAAATTGTTCCTTGTTTATCAGAATTAAAGACAAGATCAGGTTTTCCTTCACTGCTTCCTCTATGCTTGAGAGTATTGGCCCCATCTCTGCTCCCCCACCCATCCCCTTTAACACAGCCACTCTTGACTTCTCACAAAAAAGGACAAATCAGAGAGGGGGGGGTAAAGTCTAATCTGGTGCCTGGTTTTTATTCTCTCCATAAAAATATATTTTGTCATTTTTATTTGCATTTTCATTAGCCCTTCATTGCAAAGTTCACGTCCCTTGGCTTCCTGAAGACTAGACTCTCTCATTGACCTTAAGTTGGGTAAAGGTATGGAGGGAGAGTGACTGGCAGGAACCTGACAGTAAGAGAAAGGAGAGGGAACCACTCAGGAATTGAACTGTCACTAAGCTGCCCAAATAATAAGGCATAAACAGGAAGCTTATGGATGTGTCCCAGTTCCCAAGAGCTCTTCCTTCAGGACCATTGAACAACGTGCAAATTCTTGGTCTGTTCCCAACTGAAGACCCTAGAGATTAGTAACTTTCCGGGACCTCTTACCTTCAGATCTTTCTATTGAAAAATAATAAATACAAGATATGTCAAATATACATATGAATTACCTTCACATGTCATGTCGTCATTTAAACGCATGCTCTATTTTTAACCTTAAGCTATATTTAACCTTAAGCAAGATTATTAAAGTCTCTGCATCAGTCTCCCTGTTCATAAAATAGTAGTGCCCACCTTGTAGGAAGGTTAAAGAGTAAATGAATTCATGCACACAAACCAGTTAGAACTGCATAAAAAGCAACAATTTCTCTATTATGTTATTTAATATCTCATTTGACTCACATTTATTTTCTTTATAGGAAGATTTTAGAAAGACCCTGGGGCTTTCTCAGACCCATACAGCTTGTAAGTTTGTAAGAAACCTGGAAAAAATAACTTTGTATACAGTAGGTGCTCAGTGTCTGTTGTTGATGATTTGACAACACTGGGCTTCTATGCCAGATATTCCAATACCAGTGGCAAAATGATTTTGTCCTTCCTTCCTTCCTCCCCCCACCCCTCCCTTCCTTCCTTAGCTTTTGTCCTGCATTCAAGTTTCTGTGGTGATCATGAACACAATTTGGAACTATAGTACTAGCCAGATCTTGCAAGCAATACCATTATTTATAAATCACTTCACAGTTATCCGAGTCTCAATAAAGCCAAATAAACTCAGTGCTTCAAATTAAGATCAAAACTAAAAAAGTTCAGATAACACAAATTTCACACTCAGAACTTTGATCAATTTTATGCTTTTACTTTTTATTTAGAAGCAATGCATATTTTTTTCTCTACACCTTTAGAAGCAGATCAAAAATGTTCATACGAATAAGTCATGTTAAATATAGTTAAATATAGTTAAATTTTTAAAGTTGCATTTCCTTGGGGTATTGACGGAATTGGAAAAAAAAATAATGTTGAAGGGTGAGAAGGGCGTGGAATGAAGAAGTAATTGGGAAAAAGTTAAATAAATATAAACTGACTTTCAGCAAAGGTACCAAGAACACGCATCAGGGAAAGAATATTCTCTTTAATAAATGGTGCTGGAAAAACCGGATATCTACATGCAGAACAATGAAACTAGACCCTTATCGCTCACCATGACCAAGAATCAACTCAAAAATTGATTAAAGACTTAAGTATAAGACCTGAAACTAAAACTACTAGAGAAAAATATAGGGGGAAAGGCTCCTGACCTTGAAAAGATTTTTATTAATAAGACCTCAAAGTACAAGCAACAAACACAGAAATAGGCTATTTGAACTGTATGAAGCTAAACTATATGAAGCTCAAAAGCATCCCCACAGCAAAGGAAACAATCAACAGATTAAAAGGACAACCTACAGAATGAGAAAGCCCATTTATAAATGATGTATCTGATAAACAGTATCTAGAATATATACAGAACTTACTAACAGTAAAACAAATAAACCAATTTAAAAAGGAGCAAAAGACCTAAATAGATATTTCTCCAAAGAAAACATACAAAGGCCAACAGTTAGATTTTTTTTTTAAGTGCTCAACACCATTGGTGATCAGGGAAAAGTGAATCAAAACCACAGTGAGATTCCATCTCATCCCACTTAGAAAGGCTATTACCAAAAAAGTGATAACAAGGTGAAGATGTGAAGAAAGGGGGACCCTTATACACTGTGGGTGGGGATGGAAATTAACGCAGCTATGATGGAAATAGTATAGCCGTTCCTTTAAAGACCTGAAGCAGGACTATTATATGATCCGGCAGTCCCACTCCTGAGTATATATCCAAAAGAAATGAAATCAGTATGTCAAAGAGTCATCTGCACTCCTGTTTTTACAGCAGCACAATGTACAATAGCAAAGGTATGGAGTGAACCTAAGAGTCCATCTATCAACGGAGAAAATGTGGTTTATTTATACACACAATGGAATAGTATTCAACCCTAAAAGTGTTTAAATTCTGTCATTGGTGACAACATGGAGGATTTGGGAGGATGTAATGTAAAGTGAAATAATCCAGGCACAGGAAGACAAATGTCGCCTGAACTCACTCATCGTAAGTGTCATCTCAGAAAGTTGATCTTGTAAAAGTTGAGAGTAGAATAGTGGCTAACAAAAACCCAAGAGGGTATGGGGGAGAAGGGGATGCAGAGAGATTTGTCTGTTGCTACAGTGTTGTAGTTAGGAGGAATAAGTCCCCGTGTGCTATGGCATGGTAGGGTGACTATCGTCAACGATAATGTTTTATATATTTCCAGGGAAAGGATAACTGTTTAAGGTGATAGATATGCCTGTTACCCTAATTTGATCATTGTACATGTAGACATGTATCAAGATATCACTTTGTACCCCTTAACTATGTATAATTGTTGTGTGTGAATTGAAAAGTTTAAAATTTTTAAAAGGAGTTAAATAAGAGAAAATAATGGCCTAAAATACATATATAAGCTGAATTCAAGACATGCATGGCTCTTCATAATCTTGAGTGCAATATATTTCATTCTCCTGGGACTTCAGTTTTTTAAATATTTTTTAGTTGTCAATTGACCTTTATTTTATTTATTTATATGTGGTGCTGAGAATCAAACCCAGTGCCTCACACATACTAAGCAAGCACTCTATCGCTGAGCCACCACCCCAGTGCCTCATTTTTTTTAAAATTTTTTTTTTAGTTATACTTGGACACAATGTCTTTATTTTGTTTATTTATTTTTATGTGGTGCTGAGGATCAAACCCAGCACCTCACATGTGTGAGACAACCACTCTGCCACTGAGCCACGCCCCCAGCCCCCTGGGACTTCAATTTTACAATCATACAAATGTTTGAAGGTTAGTTTGGAATTCTTTGAGAATCATAGGGAAAGATATATTTACGTGAATTTATTTAATTTCAAATCCATAGAAGAATACAAATTTTGCTGAAATAATTATTCCAATCAACATAAAAATCTCTCAATAGCTTTTTAAAAAAAATGACTGCAACACTGAAATATAAAAATATCACTTGTATTAAGTTTTCCATGTATCTGGGATAAATATTGTGATTTACTAGGACCCAAGGAGTACAATTAATTGATTGATGATCTTCAAGATTTTGTAATGAGATTTTAATCCACTTCTTTGAATCAATGTAGAATTTACTCCTTTAAATAAAGTGCAAATTGGATCTAAGATGAATCTTCACCTGTATATATTTTCCATGAGTTGGCAGTTTTTGTAAAATAAATATACAAATCTACTTCTTTCATTTTCTATCCAATACTAGGTATGTGTTTTACTTTATCCAAAAAAAAAGCTAAAATTCAGGACAAGTGGGTGCTCTTCCTGTAAGGGCAACAGGAGAGACACACAGATAGAATCTGAGGACTGAGATTGTGGTGGCTTCTGAGAAATCCATCTTCTTTCCGGGATGGCTATGAGGATACAGGGAATGATGATAAATAGCTCAAAGTCGTTGATCTGTGAGAGTGGGCCCCAGCTCCCACCATTAATATGACAAAGTCCCTGCCATTTGACTACAGTCTTCCTTATAAATCAATAATGTGCACCTAACACTAGCAGAACTGACTCAAAAAAGTAAGATCCAAACTCACTTCTTCTTCCTTTTGAGATTAGGTGGCTAGCTGGTTGGTTTGGAGTTTTCCACAATTCAACCAAGATGTGATCTGAACATGTTAATATAATTACCAAAGCAGTCACTGTGTTTATTCCAGCATTTATTAAAACTGCAGAAGCCACCTCTGTGAGGTTGGGCATGGTGGGTGCATGCCTGTAATCCCAGCTACTCAGGAGGCTGAAGCAGGAGGATTGCAAGTCAGAGGCCAGCCAGGGCAATTTAGTGAGATCTTTTCTCAAAGGAAAAAATAAGGGGGGTGACTCAAAATGGGGAAGAGAGGAAGAGCATGGGAAGAAGGTTACCTCTACATAGGGAAGAGGGGTGGGAGGGAAAGGGAGGGAGAAAGGAAATTGCATGGATGGTGGAAGGAGACCCTCATTGTTATGCAAAATACATGTATGAAGATGTGAGAAAAAAAAAAGAATAGCATTACCCTAGATTAGATAGAGAGAAAATACGGGAGGGGAGGGGAGGGGTTGGGGAGATAGGAAGGATAGTAGAATGAAACAGACATTATTATTATTGTGTGTATATATGTGACTGCATGACCAATGTGATTCTGCAACCTGTATACCCAGAAAAATGAAATATTATATCCCATCTGATTCAAATGAATGATCTCCAAGCCACCAGAGGCTCCCCTCTGCTTAGAGGAGAATAAGCCCCTGACTCCTGTGAGCTTGAGGAACAAGACTGGGTTTGCAGACAGCATTCCTCCAATCTCTGATTAATGTAAGAGAAAACGTGATGGTTGAAAGGACTTCTTTAAACAGGCTCAGCTGTTACCTAGGGTTTTGCATAGGACAGACATTCTGCCCAGAAGGGTTTTACATGTATAGGTTGCTCTTGGAAAATATTTGAGAATCATCAAAGCAAAGGGAAAACACAAGAATTGTGCCTTGTTTATCTGTCCCTCCACCTGGTTATCCATTTGACTTCCCTGGAGAATCACTTTCAGGAAACAGTTTAAGCTGAATAAACTGGCCGCCAGGTTCTATCTGTGTGGTAATTCCAATTCAGCGGGTTTTATGGGCTATTATCACACAGGAGTCTCACACCTAAGGTCAACGAGTCTGGCTGTTATTACCCTCAGTATTTACTTTGGCAAACCTGGGTCGTAATGCTAATTTAGTTACATACAATCAAAATAAAAGTTAAACATATTGAGGTAGACTGAATTGACCATTCACAGTCAAAGTTTGTAACTACTTGTAAGATCCTTCAGGGCAGGAGCTAGGGCTCAGATATCTTTGTAATGTCCACATGCCCACCCACACTACCACATCCAGTGCTCAATACAGGCTTTGTTCCTCCTGAAAATACTTATTGATCATTATAAAGTGGAATTGCAAATGTATCTCATTCTACCATCTGATTATGAAAAATAATGTTTAAGAACATAGGTTCTGGTTTCAAAACACCTGAATTTTTGAATTCTAGTTTTGAATTCTAGTCCTACCATTTACTAGCTGTGTGACCTTGGAGAAATTTCCTAATTTCTCTGTGCCTTAGTCTTCTCATCAAAAAATCAACTTAAAATGGATAAAAAAAAAACCTCAAAATTAGGCCAGAAATTATGCAACTCTTAGAAGAAAACATAGGGTCAATACTACAGCATGTAGGCACTGGGAATGACATTCTCAATGGAATCCCTAAAGCTCAGGAAATAATGCCAAGAGTTAGTCAATGGGATGGCATCAAATTAAATTGCTTCTGCACAGCAAAGGAAACAAATAGGAATGTGAAGAGAAAATCCTACAGAGTGGAAAAAATCTTTACTAGCTACTCTTCTGATGGAGGATTAATATCCAGAATAAAGGGTTCAAAAAACTTAACACCAAAAACCTAAATAACCCAATTAATATATGAGCAGATGAATTCAACAGACACTTCTCTAAAGAAGAAATTCCATGGCCAACAAATATATTTTAAAATATTCAACATCATTAGCAATTAAGGAAATGTGAGATTTTATCTCACACCAGTCAGAATGGCAGTCATCAAGAATACAAATAATAATAAATGCTGGAGAGGCTGTGGGAAAAAAAGGAACACTTTTACATCATTGGTGTGACATCATTGGTGTGACTGTAAATTAGTATAACCTCTATGGAAATCAGTATAGAGTTTCTTGAAAACACCATGCATTGGGCATGGTGGCGCACACCTGTAATCCCAACGGCTTTGGAGGCTGAGACAGGATGATCGTGAGTTCAAAGCCAGCCTCAGCAATGGTGAGGCACTAAGCAATTCAGTGAGGCTCTGTCTCTAAATAAAATACAAATAGGGCTGAGGATGTGGCTCAGTGATCGAGTGCCCCTGAGTTCAATCCCCAGTACCCCCCCAAAAAAAAGACCCACCATATGACCCAGCTATACCACATCTCAGTATTTATCCTAAATAATCAAAGTCATCTTAGTTCAGTGATACATGCATACCCAAGTTTATAGCAGCACAATTCACAGTAGCCAAACTATGGAACCAGCCTAGGTGTCCATCAACAAATGAATGGATAATGAAAGTGTGGTATATAGAGACAGAAGTTTTATTCAGCTGTAAAGAAAAATGAAATTAAGAAATTTGCAGGAAAATGGATGCAATTAGAGATCATTATGTTAAGTGAAATAAGCCAAACCCGAAAAGTCAAGGATTATATGTTTTCTCTCATATGTGGAAGGTAAAGAGAAAAAAGAAAGAAAAGAAAGAAAGATGGGCAGTCGGAAGGGATCTCAGGGAAATCAGTCGAGGAAAAGGACCGGGGGGAGAGACAAGTTGGGGGAGGGTGCTGGGGAGTAATATTGGCCAAATTCTATTGTTATATTGTGTGCATGTACAAATATGTAACAATAAATCCCATCATTATCTACAACTATAATGCACCAATAAAAGAATGTGCAAAGAGAAAAAAGATTCATTGGAGATGGGAAGAGGACCGACCTCCTCTGAAACTGATGGAGTGAAGAGACCATTTGAGGCAAAATGAGGGTTCTATGTTCTAAAATAAAGAGGTGCGAATGGCTGTTGAAAATGTAAGTCACACTATTTGCCCCAATAGGACTTTACCTCTCGAGAGTCTGAGGATCAGATCAAAGACCCTCAGGTGTGGTTACGAAATGATTATGCAAGCATCCATCTATCCCCTCTTTACCAGTGACAATGGAATAAAAATGGAGGAGTCATCACATGGTTCTAATTCCATTATAGATAGTGGTCAAGAGCCAGAGACTGCCTGGGTTTGAATCCCAGCCTGCCACTGGATTGGTGGGTAGCTGTATTAAGTCACAATTTACACTGGGTCTCATCTGTGTTTGGGGCCATTAGCCACTGACAGGGAGTCCTGGCTGCTGTCCCTACAACAATTTCTACCTCATACCCTCAGCTGAAGTGACCACCACTCGTTGAAGTGACAGACTCTGGCTTGGTGTCCACTGCGTCGGCCTCAGCAGAAACCACCACAGCTCTGGCACCCAGGACTACAAGCCAACAAAATTAACAGAGGCCCTCAATCTAGCACTTCTAGATTTAGATTGCTATATCCCAAGACATGGGACATGGCTTCTCCTGCAGTGTCCCCCAAAGTTTAGTTGATATAACACAGAAAAAAAGGGCTGGGGATGGGAATGAATGTACCATGGGATGCACTTTGACCAGTGAGAGATGAGACAAGGGAAAAGAAAACAGGAAATGAATTGTTCTTTATTTCTCCTCCTGATGAGCTCCTCTCATCAAAAGGTGAAGTCTATTTCCTCTTTCCACAAATCTCAGCTGGCCCTGAAACTTACTTTGCTCAGTTGAATGCAAAGGAATTGATGTGTGCCATTTGTGAGACTGGGTAGCTGTCAGAGTAGCCTTTAGCGCTTCTGTTCTCTCTCAGGTGCCTCATCCTAACCATGAGAATAAGCCCAAAACAACCAGTTGTGCGAGCTGAAGTTCCACCTAATAGACAGACCCTTGCCAAAATTAGCCAAATCACCTGCTGCTTCACAGTCAACCTTAGATGTGTGCACCCTGCTGAGCCCAGCTCAGATCAGCAGAACCACAGAGCTGGGAGCAAAGATAAATGGGTTTTGCTGCATGCCACTGGGGTTTTATGGTTGTGTGTCACGAAGCACAGTTATGGCAACAGATAACTGATTCAGACACTGGTGTCCACAGTGCAGTGCTGACATAAGAAAAATCTAAAACATGTGACCTGGGCTTTGGGTGACAGGACATCAGGGGAAAAGCTAGAAAAAGCAGTGAAGACAACTGCTATTATAGGTGGGGGAGGTAGAAACTTATAAAATTTGTCATTTGGAAAAACCTCTAGATTTGAGCAAAATGATTTCCAGGTAAAATATTCAAAGCATCAGCTGGTCGCTTATAACTTCATATGACAAAGTTTTACAAGAAAAAGATGAGTTCAAAAAAAAAACTGGTCTGCTTGCAAATATAATTTAAAGAGAATATAGTACTGGGGTTGTAGCTCAGTGGATTGAATCCCTGGCACAGGGAAAAGAAAAAGTAAAAGAAAGAAAGGGGGGAGGGAGGGGGAGGAGGGGGCAGAGGAGGGGGAGGGGGAAGAGGGAGGGAGGGGGGAGAAAGAAGGAAGGAAGGAAGGAAGGAAGGAAGGAAACTAAAGAGAATAAAGAAAGGGCAGAATGTGTTGAGCCAGAAAATAAAATAGTTTCTCATCTCTTACCTCCTCATCTGATAAAGATTCTCACAGTAAAATAGGTCATGAGAACAAATATCAAATTAAGGATATAAAACCCTTTGTTAACAACCACTGAATAAATTAAGACAGTGTCTAGTGGAGTCTCTCAACCAGACAAGATGGCTTCCAAGAATCTTAAGGATACTGTCCCACAGACGCTTCATCTAAAAAATGGCAATAAATAAGCACACAGATACATACCTCAAAAATAATTTTGAGTATGGTTTTTGAAAAATGGAAAAACTCTGAATTATCTTCGTTTAAGAAAGCCTACAATATTTCTAAGGGAGTTGTATTAGGTAAAGTACCACCGGCCAGAACTAAAAAGGAATGAAGTTGCTCAAAATTCAAAAAGGCCTCATTCCAAATGTCTAAGGTTAGTTTGAGAAGTTGCTTAAAAAGATATGTTTACCACTGCCCTCGTCGTTACAAGTGGCCAAGAAGGATAAAGAAGGAAGGATGTCTCAGAGGGTACAAAGGGGGCCAGACGACAGTCAAGAGTTGTTCCAAAGAGCCGAAGGAGGGCCTTATTCCTCACTCCAAGAGGATCTGTGAACATTTTTCCACTGAGATTTCTCAAACTAGTGGCTACTAAGTTACTATGTGCATCCCCGTTTTGAATTAGAGTGTTTCATTGTAATTATCTTGTCCCTATTTCACCACTGGGTATAGGCGTGGGGCAAAGATAACAGGTCTTTTTATTCCAAGATCTTCATATCAAAAGGAGATATGTCCAAGAAACTAGTACAAATCTGAAATAGATCATAAGATTCTGGATTTTAAAACTGATACTGAGAACAAATAAGACTTTGGGAAATCTTGATAGGGAATTAATATGGGAAAGGTAAAATAATTCTTGTTAAGAGAGTATATCATGGTTGATTGCAAACTGACCCTAATTCTCCACCCCTCCCTTTGTCTCATCCTTGGAAAGTGACTCAGAGGACCCTTTCAAGAACTTGAAATGTAGTCTACCTCCACAGTCATTGAGTCTGGGCTTGTCTTGTAGCTTTCTTTGGCCAATAGAATACAACATAAGTGACATGTGCCAAGTGACATGTGCCAGTTCTGAGCCTGAACCTCAGGAAGATGTCCACACTACCACTTTTGCACCTCTGCTTTGCCATGAAAAGTCCACAGGGCTCTAGATCATCTTCATATTTCACAGACCTTCACCCTGATCCAGTGTATAGGTGTGACTGAGTTCACACATAGATCTGGTCAGCAGGAGGGACCTTGTGCATTCACGCTTTAGTTAAGAGGTTCTCAAACATCGTTGGTATCAGAACTCTCCTTGCACTCCTAAAATTTCACTGAAGAGTAGCTCAGTGTGGTGGTGCATGCCTGTAATCCCAGCAGCTCAGGAGGCTGAGAGGCAGGAGTATCGTGTGTTCAAAGTCAGCCTCAGCAACTTAGTGTTTTGTACTGAGTTCAAAGTCAGCCTCAGCAACTTAGTGAGACTAAGACTTTTGAACTTTTGAGTTCAAAGTCAGCCTCAGCAACTTAGTGAGACTCTGTCAAAAAATAAAAAAGAACTGGGGATGTGGCTCAAAGATTAAGTGCTCATGAGTTCAATCCCAGGTACCAAAAAAATTAACTGAAGACACCAAAGAGTTTCTGTTTATGTAGACAAATATACTTTAATATTTACCTATTAGAAATTAAAACTGAGACTTTTTTAAACATTTATTAATTATTACAGATAATTAATCAAATACATGTTAACATAAATATCATGCATTTAAGAACAATATTTTCAAACAAAACATATTGTCAAACAAATTTTATATCCTGGGCTAACTAGTTTAAATTGTTTACTCAACACATTACTTCCAAAAAGATAGCATTTAGTATTATTCAGGAGATGAGGAAACAAGAATCCTCATAAATTCCTGATGAAATAGTAAATTGGTGCAATTTCCACAGGGAAAATTGACAATGTGTATCAAAGACACTTGGATCAGAAGTTGGTCCAAACAACGAACTTCTAAAAATTTTTCTGGAAGAAAGAATTAACCAAAGAAGCAATAGTGTTTGTACAACAGTGTTCATAGCAACATTGTTTACAAAAGTGAAACCTAGAAACAACCTAAACAGGTGACCTCAGTGAATCATCTCAATAAATCACGGTGCCTCTATACAACGATATCATTAAATACGATGATGCTAATACGTCACAACTTGCTGCTAAGTAAGCAGAGCAAATTAGAATGAGGTTTTTTTTTTTCCTTGTGATTTATTTTTGGGCCCAAGGGTTATTTAGAAATATGTTGCTTAACTTTCAAATATTTTGAGATTTTTTTTCAGACAATGTTCTATGTATAGTGTCCAATTTAATTTCACAATAACCAAATAACATAGTGTATATAATATCAGACTTTTTAAATGTATATATGATTCCTTGCCCAGAATGGGGTTTATCTTGATGAAATTTTATTTGTGCTTGAAAATAATGTAAATTCTTTTTGAGGTGGAACGTTCTGTAAGTGTCATTGAGGTTACATTGACTGTTGCTCAGGTCTTGCATATACTTACTGATTTTCTGTGAATTTGTTCTATCAATTACTGAGAGAGAACGGTTAGTCTCTGATGGTAATGTTTGATTTATTTTCTCTTTTCAATACTGTCACTTTTTCCTTCACATATTTTGAAGTACCATTATTGACTGCATATGTGTTTAGAATTGTTCTGTCTCCATGATGAACTGCTCTATTATTTTGTCACCTACCATTTTTATTTTTAGACATATTCTTTATTTTAAAATCTACTTTGATACTAATATTGCCACTGTAGCTTGCTTGGAAGTGTTTGCATGCTGTATATTCTTCCATCTTTTATTTCTCTCCTACATCTTCACATTTAAAATACATTTCTTATAGATACCATGTACTTGAGTTGCACTTTCTTACCTGGTACAGCAGTCCCCAATTTCTGTATTTCGATTGGTATATTTAAACTGCATTTAATGCAGTTCTTGATATAGCTAAGTCTAAGTCTGCCTTCTTGCTCTGGGGTTTTTATTGGTCCCTTTTTATTGGTTCCTTCTATGTTTTTCTTTCTCCCTTTATTTTTGCCTTCTTTTGGATGGATTATTTTTGGAATTCCTTTTTATCCCCATTATTGGCTTGTTGGAGCTACCTCTTTGTTATATTTGGTTGGGTACTGTGCTAGAGTTCCAATGTCCATTTTTAATTTATCACATTCTGTATTCAGATATTATACCACTGGGATAAAGTAGCCAAGGTAAGGATAATTTTTATCTTTCATTTTGTTTATCTGTATGCCCTTTGTTCTTACAAGTGAGTAACTTGTGTAAATAAGTAAAAAAAAAAAAAGAACATTTAAACAATTTTTAAAGCAACTGTTAAATACCTATGATGATTCCATATCAAAAGATAGAACAGAGAAAGTCTCCAAATTTCCAGCTGCACTGTAGAGAATCAAAATCAAGCCAGGGATCTTCAGAGCCCAAGAAATTATCTAGAAGGAACTCTTATGGGGACAGTGTTTGGGGTCCTTCCACAACAATCCAAACTGCAGCATCTTCATTTTATGCTTTCTATTAAGTATATGTCACTGATACAAGAAAGAAGAATACCAAAACCAAATTAATCCTTGTCATTAAAAAATAAAAGTAAGTCATTAGCAAGCCCTCAGCAACTTAGTGAGACCATGTCTCAGAATAAAAAATAAAAAGGGTTGGGGATGTGGCTCAGTGGTTAAGTGCCCCTGAATTCAATCCCCAGTACCAAAATTAAAATTATTTGGAATTTTTTAATTAAAAAAATAAAAATCATGGATTCCATAATATTTGGGGTCTACATGATAATTCATTATAACTCACATATGCCAAACGCCCAACATATATGTGAGATAAATGGAATTGATAACAAACCATGAAAAATAGCTAAGAAATATATATATATATATATATATATATATATATATATATATATATATATCTGACTTTTTTCAATCAATTAAAACAGAAGAGAGTAAAAAAGAGAGAAATGAATTGTTTTGTTGAAGAAGTTATTAAATTTTCCAAGTAATTCTATTTTGTTCACTTCTATTGGCCTTTCTGAAATCCTCCAGTATTACTTCCTAAATGAGAAAACAAATCAGAGACCTGTCTTACATAGGAAGAGAAGGGGAAAGACTGCTAATGTTGCATCTGATTACATGTGAAGGAAAGTGAGTTTTACAAAACTAAACTTGCTCAAGAAAAAATTTACTTTACGACACAGAATGTCAGCCCAACTTCATTTGAAGTATGGAATTAGCACCTTGTTGCTATAGTGTGGATTTGGAATATCCCCCAAAGAACCTTGTGCCAAAGGCATGGTCCTCAACTTGGTGCTACTGGGAGGTGGTAGAACCTTTAGGAGATGAAGCTTAGTGGGAGGAAGCTATGTCATTAGGGGTGTGCCCTTGAAGGAGATATTGGGACCCGAGCCTCCTCCTGTCTCTCTCTTGCTTCCCAACTACCATGAGGTGAGCAGCTTCTTCAACCATGTGTTCCCACCACCGTGACATACTGGATAACCACAGGCCCAACGCAACAGTGCCAACTGACCATGAACTGAAACCTCCAAAACTGGGAGCCAAAATCAACTTCTCCTCCTTATAAGTTGGATATCCCTGGTATTTTGCTACAGTGAAGGAAAGCTGACTAACACAGTCACTACACTTTATAAATCAATTTGTGATCCAATCTCACATGATTAAAGTTGCCCCAACCAGAAATATTGTCTTTTAAAATTATGATTATTGCCTCACTCCCCTTTTTCTCTAAGCTATTTTAAAACTGTCTTAGGTAGCAATCAGTTTGCTCATCTTAATGTTTAATGACATACTACCTAATACACTCAAACCATATCATCTAGGTCCAGCCATGGTATCTGTCCATGGTATCACCACATGAGAAAATCTTCCTGTGGGGAAAATGGCCTTAAAGTGAGTCCATTTTGATACATCAGTAAATAAACAAATAAATAAATAAATATAATGGATTCCATGATTCTCTATAAACAAGTAAGCTCATTCCTTAATGCAAATATCATATCCCCAAAATTTGTTTTTGTTTTTCCATGGTGGTGATTTAAAATGGTGGCTAGTTTCCAAAGCCAGATCATAAGACCATGCTTAATTGAACATAAGCTCCCCCCACCAAAAAATTTTTAAAAAAAATTGTATATGTGCAATAAGAAGAATAAAGGCATCTAGCGCTTAAATATATTGAAGAAGATGAGATTCAATTTGTAAACATTACCTGTGCCTCTTAAATGTCCATGTTGAATAACAGAAAGTAAAATTATGTTTAAAGTAAGACAAATAAGAGTTTTTATGTAAATACTTTTGTAACCTTCTGGATATTTTTAAGAGATTACAAGATTGATGAAAATTTCTTTACTATACATACTAACTCTAGGAGGTTTGGGTTTGCTTTTCCTAGACAGAAGTGTTGTGTCATAGATATGCTTAATTGATCCAATTTGATGATACACTATGATCATATGAGTCATTCTCATTTATGAAATTGAGTGGCAGATGACATTTTTACAACAAACGGTTCTCTTAATTTTAAGAAACTAATTTAAAAGAGTCATATTAACTAAAGCATGAGGATTTTTAGCTAAGTTCCTATTCAATATCAGTATAAATTATCCAAGAGTTAGAAGATCAAGAGTAATGAAACCCATATTTAAACCATATGTATCAGAGGGTAAAAAAAAAAAAAAAAAACAACTTCAAACCAGGCAAACATAAATTTCCCCTGAAAGGGAT
Source organism: Marmota flaviventris (assembly GCF_047511675.1). Classification (NCBI taxonomy): domain Eukaryota; kingdom Metazoa; phylum Chordata; class Mammalia; order Rodentia; family Sciuridae; genus Marmota; species Marmota flaviventris. Next base: position 63,104,103 of record NC_092509.1, on the reverse strand, counting down.
ACGAAGAATAACAATAACTATTATAGTCTAGCATCTAATATACCCTAACTTTTTATAAACATGATGGGAAATTATATCTGAATTCAGTATTAAATTATTTCTTTTCTCTGATTTCTGTGGAAATAGGAAATAAGGATGAGCATGACTCTTAATCAAGCACATGTCAACTAAACACTGTTTTATTATTTATGAACAGATTTCTTCCACATGAATTCTAAGAAACTCGTACATGAATTTCCTCAACCCTGACCCTCAAGATTTTAATTCCTGATAAACACAATGATGAAGCTATCTCAGTCATTCTGAAATGAAAAGCCTAAATTAGATGAGGACCTATTTTTCGGTGTGAAAACAAAGACCTAAGTGAATTTAAACTTTCAGTCTCTATCAAGATCACCCTCTCCCTAGCCCTGTCTTCTTGCCCAGCTGCAATTAAAAGCTTCCTGGGTTCCCTATTTTGTTAAAACCAGGAAACTGAGCTAAACAAGGAAAACCAGCTCCACAAAACACAAGTTCAACTCAAAAAACACTGCCTATGAATCCTGGATTCTACCAAAGACAGCTATTCTTCCTTACCATAAGCCTCAAAAATGCTCCTAGTTCTGCACTTTGGGAGTCCCAAAGGCTGAAACCTGGTCACATTTCAGGCATGGGTGTGCTGAGCCTGCCTCCTTCACCCAAGGTGACCAAGGCGCCCATCGGAAGCCTTCATTCTTGCCCTCTGGGAGTTAATATTAAACCCCATGCTCTTGGGAGATGCCTTCTCCAATCTGGTTACATCTATTTTATCTTACCAGAAAAAGCCAACAGTTTGAAATGTTAAAAGTAATGACTACTAAGAATTTAGCGAGGCAAAGTAAAAGATCATTCCAAGACTACAGATAACATCTCAATAAGGCAGGTCTTTTATTTTTTTTATTAGAGTAACGCAAATGTCATATAACTTTATTATTTTATGATTCTCTGAACCCAAGGACCTGCTCCTCCCTTGCTACATGAACCCATTAAACCCTTTCAGCATCACCGGATTGGTGGACGGCATTGGGTTCCGTTTCCCTACGATGCGTACTTGTGATAGACACAGTGAAACTGCTTATTTATTGTTGGTCATCGAGTTGGGGAGATGGATTGGGTGGTGACTTTGTAGTGTAATATCTAGAATTCTAGGAATGGTAGACACCCCCCCGCAAAAGACCACTCCCTATTGAGTGGACTGGGGATTTGGGTGAGGCTTATAAGACACACAGAATCCAAAGGGTGACTAAAAATGAGTCATCAAGATAGTATTTTGACGTTATCTTTTTAAAAATAAAATTGATATTGCAAAAAAATCCATGATAAACAAAATATAGAAAATTTACATAAAAGCATAATTTGATGCTGAATTTACATGATTCAGGTTTTCTTATCTCACCCTCACCCTAGTCATTCTGGACTGACTCAGTGATCCCCAAAATTCCACATTTCAAGAGACCCTGTATTCACAGCATGGTCTGGAATGAAAAATGCAAATCTCTCAGAGGGAGCAGCATATCAAACCTCAGGAAATTCTAGCCTACTATTAATTAGCTACAAAGTGCCTTCCAGAAAACATATTTTAAAGGGCTGGAAATAAAACAAGAGATTACAGATCTTTGGGGAATAGCAAGTGGGACGGCAGGAAGTTGGCACCATTTCTGTTGCTGAGTGTACAAAACTAAAAAAGACACCCTTGCTGGTTTGTCACTCATAACTGAACTTCATTTGTTTTGTTTTCTAGACTGTGGACGTAAGGGGGAGCTGCCAGGCCACAGATCAAGGCTTAGAATTAATTTCTGCTTTAAACTTGCAAAACTCACTAGGATCTGTTGCACCCCGACAGAGGAAAGCACAGGATTTTTCTCAACAGATATAGTCAGCTTTTATAGGTCTTGCATCTGCTTTGAATTTATCTAAGTGCAGAAGGTTTGTAAAAACTAATTCAATTCAAGAGGACCTACGGAACCTTTCTCTGGGCCACAGGGTAAGTAATATACAGTCATAATAAAAATATATGATGATAGTGATGATGGTTATGATGGTGATATGGCTGTCACCTCTTCATCATAGCCATCATTTGCAAATAACTTCATAATTTATAGGATGAGTTATAGTATCTTCTCTGAATCCAAACTTCCTTAATAATTTAAAGATGCTTGTTCTTGGTTAAACATACAATAGTTTACCTTCTTAAGCAATAGGAGACAACGTCTCAGGGCTTCAAAGCCAAAAAAAGGTGCAACAAATAAAAATTGAGTCAAAACTGTTTTGCAGTTTCTGTTGGATCACTCTTTCTTCTTCTAAATCCATATTTTCTCTCCCTTCCTCCCAAAAAGTGATTGTTTATTTCATTTTAAATAAAATTCTGTAAGTTGGTATACTAAATATCAAATCATCACTTGATTGCATTTGTGGGGAATTTTTGTCTTTTCAAAATGTCCAGCGAAGAAAAAAATGGTACTTATTTCTTAATTCATTTTATTTTCATTCCTCCTGGTCCTACAAAAAAATTGTAAAATTAACAAAGTATATATAAACTATAGGTCTTTGGAAACTAAAGATTAATTTTAAGCTTTTGATGCTTAAATAGAATATCATTTTTCTAGGAGAGAGACAAAAGATTAAATCAACTGAAAAATTCATAGACTATCTTCCTCCAAGTAAAATGGGCAATAGGGGTGAAATCCCTGGCAGTATGGCAAGGTAAAGGGGAGACCATACTGATCAGTTACAAACCTACAAATCTAAACTTTTAGACATGATATTTGTGTATGACATAAGGCTTTGAATCAAAAAATCACAAAATAGTGTAGAACAAAATGTGGGTCCAGATCTAGAAGGACAGAAGAAGGAATGATGCCTCCCTTTTGGTTGAAAGAAATGGTAACTTATACATCCATGTTTTATCTTTAGTCATTGTAAGAAAACAGAGGCAAAATGTGCACACAACATATACTGTTGTTACAATAGAAATTGTCTGAAAAGCAGAGGATGCTTCAAGTTGATGGAAACAAAATTAAGGTTTACAAAATATCTTAAATGTAAGACACTAACAGATTAAACTCTTTAAAAATTATGCATTAGTGTAAGGCATTCCACTATTGTCATGTATGGTAAAAATAAATAAATAAATATGCATTGTCAAAACTCCAGAAAAATAATTTATTAGAAATTATTTAATGGGGGTGCTAACTAGTAAATTTAAAATTCAACAAGAACTTGAGCGATTTTTGTGTTGATTTTTAAATCACCTCTTAAGCTTTCTTTGTTTTAGTAACTTAAATGGTTTCATATTGATACATACTAAAACTCTTTCACATCAAAAAAATATTACTAAGCCAAAAAATTACTAATGAACAATTTCATTAGTTTTTTTTCTATACAAATATTTCTTTCTTTGTTTTTATACTATGCACTGATATACATAAATGACTATTTGGACAAATTTAAACTCCATTTAGATTTTTGTAAAATAGCCTACTCTTCTGAGATTCAACCTTGACATCCTAATTTGGCTTAGCTTAATTCTTTGACAAACCTGAAAATAGATAGCATGACCTTCGTTCACACTTGGGACTTAATTATAGACCAAATTTCAGAGTTCTGTAATTCCTATGTGAGCAATTTCACTAAGGATAGGCTCTTCAAAATTTTCTTATTAAACTAGTCTTTTCCAGAAGTTTTCTCTGTATCTTGAGAGTTTACAAGGTTCCAGTGCCATATATAAAAGAGTAATGTTCTCATTACTAACAGAATCTGAAAAGTTAGCATTTGATATTAAGGAGGCTTTGGGGTTTTTTTCTTTGTGATTTGAAAAGCATTAACTCAAAGTAAGTGAAAAAAATTAATACACCAATGTATAATGTTACAAATGTGTTTTATAACTGTTACAACTAAAGCTAGAATCATATCTGAAAGATTATTTACTTACAGAATTTTCAAGTAATTTTTGGATTATTTTTTGTAAGAAAACCAAAGGGGAAAATGTATTGGGGAAATAGAAATATTGAATTGCAATACAACCAGCTGATGAAGCATTCACAGCTCCAAAATGTCAGATTGTTCAGTCAGAATCACTGTAAAGGCATTTCATATCAAACAGCACATTTTCAAAACAAAACCAAGTATAGCACCTTTTTAATTCAAAAGCACTAAATGAGAAAATGTTGAATGCACTCAAAATTTTTTTAAGAGTTCTATCCAGTACTTTAAGAATACATAAAATGTATAGAGAATTCTCCTGAAAAAAAAAAATGGAGAGATGTTAATTCCTTTGTTCCACCAGGCTATTGGAACTGATTAATCCAGAATGAAGAGAGAATTGGTCATAAGAATTATATATCTTTAGCTTTTAACGTCATACTAAGTTATTCCAGATGATATGAGACTTCTAATAAGAGATGGTAGATCCCTAAGTAAATAAAGTGGTTAGGAAGAACACTTTAAATTTCATATCCCTTAATTTGTTTCTAATCCATTTTGTTCATTAGAAAAACATTGTTGAACTCACAAATTCCATGTCTTCTTCCTAGTTGGATTCCAGTTATCACAGCATGTGCTATAAAAATGATACTAAGAAAATAAATAAACACGTTAAGTTAAACAATATATAATCTGTAACATTCCTACTATAATCAAATGTGTTATTGGTTTTACAAGAGAAAATCAGTCAATTCAGGTACATTAAATACTTGACAAACAAATGAATGTTTTCTTTTGAAAATATTTCTTAAAAAAACAAAAAAAGAGAATATTTCTAGTTCAAAAGTGATTAGTGAATCTCATATTTGTTAATATATGTTAAAATTTTCCTCCTTTCAATGCATAGCTTCCTGGCAACCTTGGATAAGCTAAAGGTTTTAAGAAATATAATGAGATTATAAATGCCAGCAAGAAATTTGAAGGTAAAAAGCCTATTTGCCCAATATAACACTTCTACAAGCCATTTTTCACTATCAATGTTTCATTTTCCCTTAGCCTCTGGATCAAAATGTTTGGTTAATGTTCTTGGCCACCTTGCCAGTCAAAAGTAAATATCTAAATAGCCTACATTTATATCAATTTTTTACTTGTGTAACAAATAACCATATATAAATGAACTCATTTCTCTATAATATATGCCTTATTTGAACATTTATTATTTGGAGGATTTTTTAATGGCATCTGCATTTTCTCCCATTTTCAGAGTGAATTAAACTATGCAACTAAAATGACATTATATTTTTTTCAGGAACTAGTTAAAGCTGAACAAAAATTTTCTTTATTCTGAAACTTGAAGAGATCTTAACCCTAAGATTTCAGTTTATCACTTGGAGACTTTATGTACACCTTTTTCAATAAAACTAACATAAAATTATTATTTTAGCATCTGAAAATTCTTTATGGTCATTGCTCAAACTGACCAAGAACAAATAAAATATTCAAATAATGCCCTAATCGATAACATAGTAAAAAGGGCATTCATGAACTTCAACTTTCTTGTCACCAGGATGGAAGTTCCAAGAAGGTTCCCAAAGGGAGGTGAACTTCAACTCAGACAGTGAGGGTCCTTGACATTGTCATAGAAAAGAATTTAAGGATGGGTCAAAGTAAGACAAGGATTGATTTTACTGAGAGAGAGAACAAAAATACACACTCTGAGAGACAGGGTAGAATGCAGGCATTGGAGAGGAACGTACTAGCTTCCCTTTAGCAAGGCATATTTATGTATGTAAATTCTATAGCACAAAGACATGATCTAAGAGGGCATTTTTAGTCCTTTGTGTTGCTGACTTGACATGTTAATCATCACCTACTAGGGGTTGTTTTCTTTCTTTATGTGTTTTTGATGAAAAATGTTTATTGACTTCCTCATCGGGGTTTTACTATTCTGCTTTGTGAACTTAAACAGTACTACCTTCGTGTAAGGTTGAGAGTTTGATCGAGAGCATGACTTATAGATGAAGAAATCAGATCCTAAAAAATATAAATCACAGAAATATCTATTTGTTGAGCAAAAGCATTCTTGCACCTGTTTTTCTTTAGGTCCAGATCAAGAGAGGTTATTCATGGACCTGCAGATAGCATCGGATAAATTTGATAGTATAATTTGTGATCAACATATGTGAGAGTGGACCTTAAACCTGGAATTGACCTTATAGCCAGTCTTGTTTTGTCCTGCTGTCTCCTTTTACCTGTCCTTATGTCTTCTATACTACAAGGCTTCATGTTATTTTTCTTTTCTCTGTATTTGTTTGATACCAGTTTCTTTACTTCTTACATGCACCTTTCTGTGTGCAGTTATGGTGTATAGGAATAAATGTTCTCTCAACATTGTAAATTTCATACAGAATACTAGAAGCAGTTTACTGATATTATCTCCTGAATCCTTTCTAATCCCTTAGGATTAAAGATAAAAAGGAAGACTTTTTTTAGCAATGATAAGAGCATTCCAAATTTTTTTCCTAAACATAATCTTTGAGATCTGGGTCTCCAATCAATATTTGAGGGTCAATAGCATTTGATAATTTGAAACACTCGCTGCCATCTTTTTTTTTTTGGAGGTGGGTAACTGTGGGAAGCCATCCTGACACGTGACTAGGCGACTCCTGGTTTGGGTCTGAGGCTTCTGGCTGTGCCGGAATTTTCCCGGCCCTCTCCTGATGAAAGAACCCGACCGTGTGGGGGTGTGACTGACCACTGACCCCAGGGGCCCAATCACTGACCCTGACCTTGGAGTGCAGTCCCCCCTCAACCTTCATTGGATGGAATTATCCCCTGAATTTCTTGTTCCCCAATAAAAGGCTACTCCCTGGCGTGTTCTCTCTCTCTCTCTCTCCTGCTAGCCCTGAGTAATCCTTGCTGCCCTGCTGGCGGTTAGAGGTTGGAGCCAGAGAGGGGAGCCGTCTCAGACCTGGCAATAGAAATAAGGTAACTGAGTCTGTGTGTTTTATTTCGATCTCTTCTAGCTAACTTTATGCCAAGAACCTCATTAATGAAACCATTGTGCAGGCCGCATGGTGGAGGTAACCAGGGACTGAACTCAGGGGCACTCAGCCACTGAGCCACATCCCCAGCCCTATATTGTATTTTATTTAGAGACAGGGTCTCACTGAGCTGCTTAGCACCTTGCCATTGCTTAAGCTGGCTTTGAACTTGCAATCCTCCTGCCTCAGCCTCTGGAGCCACTGGGATTACAGGCTCCTGCCATCTAGCCCGGCATTGCTGCCTTCTTTTAAGAATCATTGTAACCTCATAGTAAAAGTGAGGCTCTGGAGCCAGACTATCTGGGTTTAAATCCTGGCTCTGTCACTTGCTGGCTAGATAAACTTAGGCAAATTGAATTCCCTACAACCCAGTTATCCTCATCTATGAAAGGGAAATGGATGATAAGAATAATTCCCTCATTCAATCATTATATGGATGAAGTGAGTTTAACTTGTGACCAGTTTAAGACAGGGAAATTCTGGCATGTACTGAGCACTCCACATGTGTTTACAATTTTTTAAAATAATTACATCCTTTTTATAAATTCATGCTTAATCCCATCAGAGTAATAATTTCTTTATTCCAATTTTTCAGATGTTGGATATGCTAATTCTGCCTTTGTTAGCATTCATCTTTGATTTCTTATCATGGCAGAAGGGAACAAAGTGGAAATCCAACTTTTCTTTTAAAGTTCCTTCTTTGCAACTGATTCATCTGTTTAAGTCATATTGGTGAAAAAACTTAATAAGCAGTAACTCACTTGAGCTTTTGTTTATTACATATAGAGCAAATGGATTGGAGATAAGAAGACTTTTAAACTGTGATAAAAAAAAAAAAAAACAAAGATGCTTAACCCTAACCTCTCATTAACAAATGTGGTTATTGTTAAAGAATGCAATATATTTTTTTCTATTACCTTATTTGCATGATATAAAAAAATTCAATTTAGGATTTAGGTTCTTCAAGGCAAGAGATACTGCTAGTAAAGGCTCAAAATGGAAAAGATCCCTCCCCACAAAATAATATGTCAAAATAATACTGATTCAAATAGTATCACACAGCAATGACAGGTTCATTCATTAATTCAGTCAGAGTCTATTTAGTGATTTCCCTTTAATTACTAGAAATAAGCTAGAATTCAGAATAGATCAAGTAGTATCAGTGAGAACTACATAGTATCTAAAGCCATTTTGTGAACCCAGATCAAACCTTTTCTTTCTCACCAAGGAAGAGGTCTATGCAAATGACGTTCATTTTATATTCAACTCTTAGAGATTGTTATAGGGCTAAATAATAGTCATGCCTTTCTGCACCAAGAAATCAGGCTCACAGCCCTGCTTTAATAAAGGAGCACTAGGAATGGATACAAAAAAAAGGGGGGGACAATATAAAGATCCCTGGTCAACTTCATAGAGTTCACCATCTAATTGCTCTTGTTTTAGCGACTTCTGCATCTTCCAGGTCAAACAGAGCAAATCTTTGCAGCCTATTCTTCCCACCCACCCCCGACCTTAAAGAAATACCCATAGAAAAGGGCTCGATATCTTGCAAATTTGCTACCGCAATGCAAAATTACACCAAGCTTCTTTAAGAATCACAGTACATTCCCTCTCTTCCTAAGCTAAATAAAGCCTGCCTTGGGAAGCAATTCAAAAGTGAGATTCTACTTCTACATTGCTCAGTCACCCAGGCAGCCGAAGACTTTGAAGGCAGGACTCAAAGAGTCCCTCAAATGCAGCCTTTTCAGCTAGGAGAGAACAGTTCTGTTGAGTCCTCCATTAACTCCTCTATACAGAAGTCTGCTTGATTCTCAGAGAACTGAGAAGAGAAACAAAGATCCTTTCTTTCAGAAAAGAGTAAAAAATAAATAAAACTACCCCAATATGTTTTTTACTTTGTAAAAATCAGACTCTATAAACCAGAAAAGTATTAGGATTTCTATTATTGGCTAAGGTAATATTTAATAAAAGTATGAAAAACATAAAATTAAGTTATATATTTTAAATCATAGATAGTTTTAAAAACAAATTCATTGAAGAATTTAACACCAACAAAAAGTCAAAATGATCACATTAATTTAATGTCAGAAATCATGGTTTGCTATAGCTAAATCCACTGCCCACAATGTGGACATGGTGCTAATGTTATGGTGGAGAATTTCTGTTGATTTGCATGCCCAATGTATGGTAGACTCAAAGTATAGTGTGCTGAGCAAGAATGACTCCATATTCCCATATCTTCCCTCTACACAAACTATTGTAGAACCCTGGAGTCCTGAAATCAGGTTGACTTCATTCAATTCCCAAGGCTGACACTTCCTGAGCTCTGAATGTGTGACTATAAGCAAGTAAGCTACCATGTCTGTGCCTCGGTTTTCACATCTGAAAAATGGTCACAATAATAACACCTACTTTCTGGGGATCTTATGAAGTCTATTGGAGTTAAGGATAAAGAGCCTTGTACCTAATAAGTAGTAGATTCATATAAATTATGGCCTTTGATTTCTTTGAGCTCTGTGTAGTAAGTGTACAAGGACTCGAGCCTCAGTCCAAAGCAGACAAGCAGGAGTGGAATTTCAACTTCTTCAGGAAAACTGGGACTGAACCCAAACCAGTTTTCTTGCATACATTCGGGGGCCAGGTTTATACACATTGGAATGATGGCTATAGTTTCAGCCCCTTTCTAGGAACTCAAAGGAAGATACACTCAACACCACACCCTATTCTTGGAAAACTATACCCACCTCCTGCTTCCTAGGACTGTAATTCCCCCAATGTAAAAGCCATGAGTAAAACTGCTGCTGAATAGGCATCACTTGTATCACCAGTTTCTCCTTTCTGCTGAATTATTCCCATACATAAGTATTCCTATACATGTAAATGACATATATGTGTGTGTCACTTAATAATGTGTGTGTGTGTATGGCAGTAAAATTTACCTAACATAAAATTTGCCATTTTGCCATTTTAACTCTTTTCATCATTTAAAGGTGTACAGTTAAGTGCAATTAAGTACTTCCACCATGTTGTGTGACCATCATCACTACCTGTCTCTAGAAGCTTTCTCATCGTCACCACTTAGACTATGTACCCATCGCATACCAACTCTTCACTCCCCCTGCTCCCATGTCTCAACTACCATTCTACTCCCATCTCTATGAATGCGACGATTCGAAGGGGCTTGTATAGGTGGGATCACTTATTTTTAAAAATAAATGAAATACCTTCCAACAGCATCCCTTTCTCTGGTCTCCTTTCTAGTAGATCTTTTAGAAAAAAAAGTTGACTGTACTTTGAGCTCCACTTCCTCCCCTCCCATTCTCTCCCCAAGGTACTCCAATGGGACTTTTATCCCCAACATTTTCTTCCCCACACCTAAATACTGACAAAAGCCAACAATCAATTCCTTGTCCTCATTATTATCCAGCCCAACCACTCAGGAGCATGTGACATGTCTGCCCACTGCCTCCTCCTTGAGCCACTCTGCTCTCCAGCTCTCCCTAACTACAGTCTAGCTTCATTCTCTTCCTATCTGGTGGTCACTCTCCCTCAAGCTTCTTTGCTGGTTTCTCCCCCAGGAGAAGGCTCTCCAAAGGTCAGAGTTCATCAGGGCTATGTTCTTGACGCTTTTTTTTTTTCTTTTTTTTTTTTAGCACACAGGTGCTACTCAAAGAAGTGTGGTCCACATTCCAGTATCAGTATAATCACTGTTTGTTACCAGACCACAATGACAGAAGAACAGAAATGAGAGCAAGCCTTTAAAAACCTCTATTGGCAATTTGACAGAGTAGTTTTATGTGGTGCATCTAAGAATAAAATGGTAAGCTTGAATTTAGATATCTTTATTTTTCTAAGATTTTATATTGTGTTTTAAGAGTAATTTATGATATCACATTTTACAAAGTATTGGCTGCAATAGTTTGGAATAGAAAATAAAATTCATCCTTCCCCACAGATAGTTTCAGAAGCACTGATCTGTGCTTTTGTCTGGGTGATTTCATCTAGTCCCATAGTTTTATGTATGATTTCTCTGCTGATTAGTCTCACAATTTATATCACCAGTCTTATTCTCTCCTGTAAGCTTCAAAGTTGTATGTTTAACTGCCTATGTAAAATCTCTACTCAAATGCCTAGTGGGCAGGCTAAGCCTCACAGGGGCAAAACATGGATTAGGAAGGAAGAAGAAAAGGGAGTTGAACAGCAAGACCAGAAGCTTATTCTCTGAAAACTCTTAATAAAATAACCTGAACTAAATCACAACAGAAAAAAAGGGGATGGCATAATAAACAATGAGAGAACAAAGGGGCTGGTAACTAAATCACTAAAAATTTTTAAATTATAAGAGTAGACTTTGCACGATTTTATTATAATTAATATGGAAACTTAGTTTTTAATATTAACCAATATTGACTCAAAAAAAAAAAGAAAACAGAAAACCAAATAAAGAAATGCTAATAGGGAAACTAAACAGGCATTCAAAACTCTGCCTCTAGCCACCTCTCTCAAAAAAAGACACAAGATAAATAAATGGTCAATTAACCAGAAAGATCTAGCAGGAAGGAATTTTTATGATTATACAGTGTCTTCTGTGCCTCTTGTGACAGTTTTGACATAATAATAAAAAGGTCAACTGACCAGGAAGATATAACAACTATAAATATATACACACCCAATGCAACCAACTTTACAGTACCTAAACACATAAAGCAAACAATGGTAGAAGTAAAGGAAGAAATAGACATCAATACAATAACAGTAGGAGACTTCAAAATGCCACCATCTAAAATAGATAGAACATTCAGACATAAAAACAATAAGGAAACAGCAGACTTGAAGAACACTACCAAACAAAATGGACCTCACACATACATACAGAACAAATCTAAGAAAAGCTGCAAATTTCACAAATATGTAGAAATTAAACAACACGCTCCTGACTAAACAGTGGCTCAAAAAAATAATCTAAAGGAAACTGGAAAATGTTTTTAAACAAACAAAAACAAAATATACCAAAACTTATGAGATGCAATGAAAGCAGAACTAAGAAGGAAGTTTATAGCAATGGACACCTATATTCACAAAGATGTTAAATAAGAAACAGACTTTATACCTCAAGGAACTAGAGAAAGAACCAACTAAGCCCAAAATAAGCAGAAGGAAAGAAATAATAAAGATGATAGCAGAACTAAAATGAAATAGAGAATAGAACATAGCAGAAAAAAATCAGCAACACTGAGTTGTTTTTTGAAAAGATAATTCAAATTGAATCCATCTTTAGCTGGGCTAAGAAAAATTAAAAAGCTAAAATAAGCAATTATTACAACTGATGTCATAAAAATAAAAAAGGATGGTTAGAGATTTTTTGAGCAATAATAACCACCAAAATTGGACAATTTAAAAGAAATAGAAACATAAATCTAACAAGACTGATTCATGAAGAGACATAAAATATAAATAGACTCCAGATTAGTGAATCGGTAATCAAAAAACCTCCCAACAAAGGAAAGTCGAGCACCAGATTGTCTGGTGAGTTATACCAAATATTTAAAGAATTAACAATTCATCTTAATCTCTTCTTTTAAAAAATTAAAGAAGAGGAAATTCTTTCAAACTCATTTTATGAAGCTAGCATGACCCTGATACCAAAGCCAGACAAACACTATAAGAAAAGAAAACTAAAGGCTAATATCCCCGATGAACATAGATACAAAAATCCTTAACAAAATACTAGCAAACCACATTCAATAGTACGTTAAAAGGAACATACACCATAACCTTGCGGTTTTAAGGAGATAAGTATTTGAGTGAGGGTTTGTTAACAGGGGATCCTAATGAACATCAAGTGCACTTGACAGGCTGCATTAGGACTAAGGATGAGTCTGAAGTCACTAGATCCTTACAGAGCAGCAGTCCACAAATCCTCAAATTGAATTGAGATGATACTGCATTGCTCATGTTCCCTAGATGCCTGAAAGATGCAAAATGATATCATCCCTGTATAAAGATGATCTCAACCTAACCTCAAATTACTTTTACAAAGAATTCTGTCACACAATATACAGTGCACAATCAAGAGTAAGCAGAAAAAAACAGTGAGACCATATGACATAATAACAAGCAGGGAAAAAACAGACAATATGAATAGATCAACAAATTTTTAGATACAGACTTTAAACAACTATGCTTACAATGCTCAAGGAGATCAAAGACAAAAAATTCAGCAGAGAACTGAGAAAAATATGTACTCACATATAAATAAAATAAATGGAAATGTTAGACCTAAACAGTAAAATAATCAAAAAATTAAAATTTGATGACTGGATATAACAGCTGTTTAGATACATTGGGGAAAAAATAATTAGCTGGAAGGGAAGTAAAAAGAAAATATTCAGAATAAAGCATGAAAAGATAAGATATGCAAAATAGATGAAAGGATAAGTGATATATGGGATTCAGTGAGAAGGTTTAATTTATGACTAATCTTAAAAGGAGAGGAAGGAAGACTGGAAGAGAAGCAGTATTTGAAGAGATAATGATCAATGAAAAAGAATAAATGCCTAATTCAAAACTTAGAATCCCAAGCAGGGGAAAAAATGCATTCTATGCAAACAATGTAATCATACCATGTATACATACTATGCATCCTGAAGTACACTGTTGTTTTACATCATAGTAAGTCTGCTGAAGACCAAAGGCAATGAGATTATCTCAAAAGGAATTACTGAGGGTTTAAGAAAAAGAAGCAGGAGAAAAAACTTATCTTCAAACAAGTAGAACAGCTGATATTTCAACAAACACAACAAAAGTCAAAGATAAAGGAGTGCCATATTGAAGCTCTAAGAGAAAAAAATAGTTCATATAAAGACTTACAAGGTGGTGGTAACTATGACAGTACAAAGATAAATAAAGATATCAACGGAATAGAAGAGTAATGAAGCAGACCAACAGACAGACATTATATATGGCAAAGGTGATATTTCAGAACTGTAGAGTGCCTTTTCAATAAAGGGTGCTAGGAAAATAGGCAAGCCTTATTTAAAAAAAATAAATGCAACTTGACTCCCACTTCACATACTGTTGGTATATTAATTCTACGTGAATTGTATATTTAAATGTGAATGGTGAACAAACTTGAAAATACTATAGGCATGTCTTTGTGATCTTGGGATAGGAAAAAAAGCTATAAAGTACAATAAACATCAACTGTACAAAAGAGGAAAAACTAATGAGTTGGATAAAATTAAAATTAAGAAGCTGGGCATGCTAGTGTACACCTGTAATCTCAGCAACTGGGCTGGCTGAGGTAGAGGGATACCAAATTGGAGGACAGCCGGAAACTTAGGGAGACACTTTCTCAAAATAAAAAGAGCCTGGTGTACAGCTCAGTGGTAGAGCGCTTGCCTAGCATGTTCCAGGCTTTGTGTTCCCTCCCAGTACCATGAAAATAAGCAAATAAATAAATAAAACTTTTGCCCATCAAAAGACACCATGAAAAATGTTGATGGACTAGGTGGCAAGATGGCAGAATAGAGATCCACAGCACTAGTCTGTTCCTCCACGAGATGGAACCAAAGCAACAGGTAACTAACTGCCTGTGGAGGTAGAAGGGGAGCAGGGGTGAGCACCGGAAGTTGACAGCTGGGAAAAAAAAAAAAAAAAAAACCTGAAATCTGGTGCAAGTCAGAGACCAGGGAGAATAAGAAAGCAAAGGATGTTGAATACCCCAGCACCTGGGCCCCTGCACCCTGCAGACCAATGGCTTTTATAAATAAGTGAACTGAAGTCTGTACAACAAGCTAGCTTTTCAGAAGTTCATTACATCTCAGCAAATTCTGAGTGTTATAGCCAGGAGCCATCTTGAGAAATGTCCTAGTCTGTGGCCAAGCTTGTAATCCCAGCAGCTCAGGAGGCTGAGGCAGGAGGATTACGGGTTCAAAGCCAGCCTCAGCAAAGATGAGGCACTTAGCAAGTCAGTGAGACCCTGTTCTAAATAAAATACAAAATAGGGCTGGGACTGTGGCTCAGTGGTTGAGTGCCCCTGAGTTCAATCCCCAGTACCAAAGAGGGGTGAGGAGAGAGAAGGGTCCTATTGCCTGGGAGTATACTGCTCCTGCATCCAGAGAATCTGACCTAATCACGTCCCACGATTGGACACTGCAATGACTTGGCAGGCTGACAAAATCCCCCTGAGAGTTCTATGCTGTGGGGAGCACGGGATGCCACAGGGAATCAGCAGTGGAGGGAATCTGCCCTCTGTGACTTGGAGGGACCGCAGTGGCATGTGGTTTTGTGATAGGGCCAGGTTCCAAGGTGCAGATTGCAGGGGCAGTCGATCGATGGGTTCCCACAACCACGGCTCCAGCACAGAATTCGCTGGTTCATGTGCTCCGCCCTGCTCTCACAGGCAGCCGCTGTGGCTTTGGCATTTTGCCAAATCAAGGGGCAAGGAGGACTCACTGGAGCTTCTTGCTGAATTGGCCACTATAGACCTGGACCCCTGGCCTTGCTCACAGACTTGGTCAGCCAGAAGGTGACGCAGCTCCAGCATTTGCCACGCCCCCGGGAGCCTAGTCTAAAAACCTCTGGAGAAACATGTACCCCTGGCAAGGCCAGCATTCTGCTTTAAACCCCACCTTCGAGAAACGCCTGGCACAGGATGTATTATTCTGCCCTATCTCATTTGGGGAGGGTTCAGAGGCATTTCGACCAGCTGCAGCGGTGACCTACTGCCCACTGCAGACCTGGCGGATTCTAACCTTGAAGACCCCAAAAGATAAGACCTGCATAGAGCACCTCAGCTAGGAAGAATTTTTGGCTCATTTTTTTTTTCTTCGTCTATTCTACCTTTAGTATTTTTAATTCTATTATTACTTTTATTTTACATTTTAATATTTTAATTTGGTTTTTTCTTCTTTCTTAATTTATTTTCCTTTTTATTGCTATATATATATATATATATATATATATATATATGCCTCTGTGTGTGTGTGTATGTATGTATATATATATATATATATATATATATATATATATATATATATATATATATGGAGCAATTGGCATTAGAATCATTTTCAAGTGATATTATTAACAGTGCCTGTGGAAATCCCCAATCCTTGATAGGAGGCACCACTCCCATAAAGAGTAATCACATATTCTGCTATATTCCACCACAACTACCTAACAAACCAAAGTGTGCCCACTCTTACATATATATATTTCCTCTTTGTTCTTTTTAATTTTTAATTTTGTCTTTTTTCCTCCCATTCAGTGCTAAAGATTTAGCTCAGGACTTGTTCTTAAACATTGGACAGGTGATCTGAGCTACACTCCCAGCACAGCTGAGAGGCATTAAGCCCAGCTCTGGTCACAACCTAGTCCACTTGAACCCTTGTGGGCTCTTCTACTTAAAGAAAAAGGGGAATATAAAATCCCATCTCTCGGGCTGGGGATGTGGCTCAAGCGGTAGCGCGCTCGCCTGGCATGCGTGCAGCCCGGGTTGGATCCTCGGCACCATATACAAACAAAGATGTTGTATCCGCCGAAAACTAAAAAAAAAAAAAAAAAAAAAATCCCATCTCTCAACCTGTCCTCAGAGAGGCACAGTGAGGGAGAGGCTAAAATCTCCCACTTTTTGGCAGAAACCCCTATAGTAGAGGCAAAGAGAAAAATCACAATATTTGCTGATGTCACATCAATGCAGGTCTTCTACAACAATCACAGCCACACCTGGTCAGGTCACAGAGCACTGATAAGACTGAAACTGAGGGAGCTAGGGTTCAAAAGGACTGAAATTAAGCACAGAGTGGGAGCTATGATTCTGGCCCCTGTACTCCTCCTGAAGATCCAAGGACAATCCTTCAACACAACTGGAGCAATCGGCATTAGAATCATTTTCAAGTGATATTATTAACAGTGCCTGTGGAAATCCCCAATCTTTGATAGGAGGTACCACTCCCATAAAGAGTAATCACATATTCTGCTATATTCTACCACACCCACCTAATGTACCAAAGTGTACCCACTCTTACAAGACTTGCAGAGAAAATGGGTCTTTTTGATTCTACTGTTACACTTGGTGCCCAAACCCATGAATCACAACCAAAGAAGCTATAGTGAGATTACACTATAGAGTCCAGTTGGAAATAGCAGAAATTAAACAAATGCATGAAGATTGGATAATACATTATTGAACAAATAGTGGGTCATTGAAGAAGTCAGGAAAATTTAAAAATTCATTGAATCAAGTGAAAATGGAAAAACAACATGTCAGAACTTGTGGGATACAGTAAAAGCAATACTAAGAGGGACCATTTATAGCAATGAAGACCTACATTTAAAAAAAAAAAAAATCTCAACCTAATGATGCATCACAATATCTTAGAAAAATAAGAACAAACCAACTCCAAAATCAGTAGAAAGAAAAAATAATAACTATCATAGCAAAACCAAGTGAGATAGAAACTAAAAGAACAATTCAAAGGATCAATGAAACTGAAGTTTGGTTCTTTGAAAAGGTAAACAATATTGACAAAACTTCTGCTTAACTAACCAAAAGAAAGAAATCTGTTAAATAAAATTAGAACTGAAAAGGGGGACATTACAACAGAAACCACTAAAATTCAAAAGATCATGAGGGAATATTTTGAAAAGTTATTTTCCAGTTAATTACAAAAATCTAGGAGAAACTGAAAAATTTCTGGAAACATATGATGTACCAAAATTGAACCAAGAGGCTATTAAAAAAAACGTGAATAGATCAATAAAAAGCAATGAAATTGAGCAGTAATAAAGAAGCTTCCAAACAGAGAAAAGACCAGGATTGAATGAATTCACTACTGAATTTTAGCAAACTTTTAAAGAATTGACACTATTGCTCCTTAAACTATTTTATAAAATAGAATGGGTAAGAACCTTTCCCAACGCACTGTAAGAAATCAGTAAACTGATTCTGAACAAAAGGTGACAAAAACATGAATTGAAGAACAGTCAGCCTCTTCAACATAATGGTGCTGGACAAAGACCTTAATGTAAGTCCTGAAATATTGCAACTACAAGAATAAAACACTATTTCAAGATATTAGCACAGGTAATGATTTCCTGAATAGAATTCCAATAGCTCAGGAAACAAAAACAAAAGCAAGAATTGACAAATTGGGTGACATCATTTTTTTTAATTTGATGTTAAAAAAAAAAATATGTCGCACAGCCAAAGACACAATCAACAAAGTAATGAAACAGTCTACAAAATTGGGGAAAGTCTCTGCCAACTGTTCATCTGATAGAGGATTAGTATCAGAATATATAAAGAATTCAAAAAGTTTAACAACCAAAAAAATGAATAATCCAGTTAGTAAATGGGCAAATGATCTGAATAGATACTTTTCAAATGAAGTACAAACAGCCAATAAATAAATGAACAAAAAATGCTCAACATCCTTTAGCCATCAGGGAAATGCAATTCAAAACTGTATTGAGATTCCATCTCACCACACTGAGAATGGCTACTATCAAAAGAACAAAAAGTAACAAATGCTGGCAAGATTGTAGAGAAAGTGGAACCCTGTATATTCTTGGTGGGAATGTAAATTAGTACAGTCACTATAACAATAGTGAATGTGGACTTTACATTTCCTATAACAATAGGAATGTGGACTTTATTCTGAGTATCCAGCTAATACTTGGGTTCAGTATGAATATTTCTCAAAAATCTAAAAATAGAACTACCTTACTAGTCAAGGTCTCTAGGGGAACAGATATATAGAGATATAGATATAGATATTATTATAAAAGGAGGATTTATTAGATTGGTTTACACAACCAAAATTGGATAGTCCCACAATGGCTGTCTGCAGGCTGGAGAAATGGAGGAACTAGTAGATGCTTAGTAAAAAGCTGGCGGTTCAGTACAAGAGGGATCAATTATGCAGCCCCAACCCAGGACTATAGGCTGGGAAACTTCCTGGAGCATCACTAGTTGGAATCCACTTTGGAAAAAAGAAGGAGCCAGAGTCTAATGTCCTCAGGCGACTGTAGCAGCAATAGAAGAATTAAGCTTGCATTTGCACTGCTTCCTTGTTCTGTCCAACTGCTTCTTCCATCCAGGCCCTCAACCTATTTGACTGTGCTATCCACACTAAGGTGGGTCTCCCCTTCAGTCTGCTGTCCCACATGCCCATCATTCCTAGAAACTCTCATTGACACACCCACAAGCCTGTTAATCTTAGGCATCTTTTAATCAAATTAGTGTGACAATTCAGATTAACGTACACATATAATCCAGCTATACCACTCCCAGGTATATATCCAAAAGAAATAAAATCAGCATACAAAACAGATACTTGCACACCCACATTTATAGTGGTATTATTCACAAAAGCCAAGCTATGGAATCGACAAAGGTGCCTTTCAGCAGATAAATGGATTAAAAAAATGCATATATACACAACGGAGCATTATTCAGCCATAAATAATAACCAAAATGTAGCATTTTCAGGAAAATGAATGAAACTGGAAAACATCATGTTAAGTGAAATGAGCCAAACTCAGAAAGATAAGTATTACATTTTTTCCTGTCATATGTGGAAAGTGAAAGGATGGAAATTGATATAACACACAAATGGAGCTGCAAAACTAACAGGAGTAGCTTCTATTTTACAAAATCACATCTAAAGGCAGGGAACAATAGGAATGTGGACTTCATTCTGAATATCCAGCTAATACTTGGGTTCAGCTAATACTTTGGGTCCCATTAGTGAAAAGAAATATGGAAAGTGGGTACTGAGGGATAACTAGCTATTTTTGCCATATTCTTAATTGGACAAATTCTTTCCACTGAAATTTAAATTAAAAGTGATAAGCCACTGGCAATTGACATGAATTGCCTAGATCTCTGAGAGCTTTGCTTCCTTTTTGCTTTCCAATTTTTCTCCTTTTGTTCCTTTGTCAGATACAGAAGAGTTTATGAAGAATCTTAGGTGAATCTATCTTTTTACAATTTATAATAGGATCATTGAGGTACACGATTACAAATCTATGGTGGTGTGTATACTGAGTATGAAGATAACAGATTTCTAAAGAGGGAAATACTTTTTTTCCTTTCATTCCTTCTTTTTTTTATTTCCTCATTTTTTATTGGTGCTTTATAGATGGGATTTGTTGCTACATATTCAAACGTACACAAAACATAGCAATATAATTTAGCCAAAGTGCATTATAGGTGGGATTTGTTGCTACATATTTGAACACTCACACAACATAGCAATATAATTTGGCCAATATCACTCCCCAGTATTTCCCCCCACTCTCTCTATCTCCAATCCCTTGGTCCTTTTCCTTTACTGATGTCCCTTTGATTTTTAGGAGATCCACCCACACCTTTGTTTTCCTTTTTCCTCTCTAGCTTCCATATATGAGAGAAAACATAAGAAGGAAATACACTTAAAAGAAGGAAATGATGCCTAAGTTATAATCTGCTGTGGATTCTCAAATTGATTATGTTGCATCTTTGGATGTTGATTTCTAGACATAGAACTGATGTTGCAGGTTAGTTATGCTGACAGCCTTCTGGAACCTTAGGAAAAACAAGTTATGGGCTGGGGATGTGGCTCAAGCGGTAGCACGCTCGCCTGGCATGCGTGCGACCCGGGTTCGATCCTCAGCACCACATACAAACAAAGATGTTGTGCCCTCCAAAAAACTAAAAAATAAATGTTAAAAAATTCTCTCTCTCTCTCTCTCTCTCTCTCTCTCTCTCACACACACACACTCTCTCTCTTTAAAAAAAAAAAAAAAGTTATGAAAGGTACGGTTAGGAGTTCCCATCAACACAACACAAGGCAAGCTTTAGTCTCTGAGTAGTCAAAGCAAAACCTTTGACCCCAAGCATAAGATTCATATAAATTTTTCTCAGAAACAAGTACAAGGTTTCTTTTCATGAGACCATAAAACCAACATTCAGTATAAGTTTAAACATCTAATAAAATATTGTGTTAAAAAATTTTCAAGATCATTGTAATGTTTTGAGCAACCAATAAAAAAAAAAAACAAAAAACATTTTCTTGACATGTTCCATGCTAAATTCTACCTTGGGATAAAACTGACTGACAAGGAAGAGACTAAAGTGTTCTAAATACTTGGAAAGCAAATAGAATTTACATTAATTTTAAGAAAAGCATTATTGTTATTTTGAAATATGTATAATTTGTGTTTTTACGTTAAGGAAAAATCAATCTACTTCATGTACTTAAGGGTAGGATTTGGTGTCCTGGTTTTGCCACTTAACATGTATTGTTTTGGAAAATTTACTTACCTCCCTGGCCTCAACTAAAATTAAGTGGGGGTTCAAATAAGAGTATCAGTATCCTATCACAATTCTCATAATGTGCAAGTTCAAAGGTACAGTAACACTCACTGGATGTTCAATATTATTGTTATACACATTCAAAGAGAAATATGCAGACTCCATCAAAGACAAATTAAATCAAAATCTTGGAGGGTGAGGTCCAGGCATACAAGACTCCCAGGTAATTCTGGTGTGTGGCCAGGGATTGAGGTAATAAGACCATGAGCAAGTTGTATGACAATTTGGAGCTTTAAATGGAAATTTATATACTAATATGTTAGTAGTCTTACCTCTAGATGATAGAATTCCTGGTTGTTTTTCTTTTATTTGTGTATGTGATTTCAAGTTGTCTGTAGTAAACATTAATAATGACTATGACAATATATAATATAAAGACATTTACATGATACATACAAGAAGTGTGCTAAGTGCTAACAAAATGTACTTGCATTCAAAAACTGAAGAGATCAGATACACCGAGAGATAATTGTAAAACCAAATAGATGTCACAAATGGCAGAAATGAATAAATAAAGCCCAGCATGAATACAGAAAGAAATATCCAGGGGGACAGCGTCAGCTCCAGAGACAACCTGAACAGATAAATGTACAGAGACGAAAAATAAGGTTCTATGGTAAGGGTAGAAAAATCTTCCATAGGCGATTAAAAAAACAAAAACAGGCACCAACTGCAACTAAAAAATAAATATTTAAAAATATTTTTATTTTATTTATCTTCTAATTTTTCCATTATTCTAGTAAATTCCATTGTCCCCATGGATGACTCACCCAATGACCTGTCCTCCATTTCCTGGGTTCCAATGACCTTCACCTCCATTTGACTGCTGCCACCCTCTTTTAGGACTCCACCCTCATCACCAAGAACTCTTTGTTAAACTTGGATTTCACACTCTTAGACATTCATCTGTTCTAACCTATCCACACCGATCTGCTTTTTAACCTAATTAAGCCTTTCCACCTGGTTGTCCCTAACTGACTCTTACAGACTTCAGAGCAGCTAAGTGAATTTTTACCACTCTTCACTTGTCAGTGAAACAAAGACCATCAGATGGGAACTCTTAACTTACTTCCCCTCAGCTCGGAATTCACCTGCCCTTTTCCTATCTTCTTCTGACTCCAAGATGTTTCTCCTAAACAAACAGATACACATATCCTCTTTTTAAAGTAGGAAAACAGAAATGAAGTAATTTGCTCAAGGTTACCATTACTGGGAACCAAATATGTCTGACTTTAGCAACCTTAAGTTTTCATTATCAAGAGTTTTAATTGGTTTTTATTAGCAAATTTTAATGATGCAGAATAATGGATTTCAACATAGTATATTCATATATGCAAATAACATATTTTGAGCATATCCCCCCACTACCCAGGGTTTTTATTGTTTTAGTGAAAGGTCAATGATGTTTTTAACAGATTTAAGATAAATCAAAAAGAAATGGGGACTGGGGTTGTGGCTCAGTGGTAGAGTGCTCACCTAGCATGTACAGGGAGGGCCTTGGGTTCGATCCTCAGCACCACATAAAAATAAATAAAATAAAGGTATTGTGTCCAATTGCAACTAAAAATAAATATTTTTTTTAAAAAAAAGAAGAAGAAATTATTTGGCTAAATGGATAATGAGGGGTTTAACAATTTAAAAAATTAGTTATAGATGGACACAATCCTTTTATTTACTTATTTTTATGTGGTGCTGAGGATCAAACCCAGAGCCTCACAGATGCTAGGCAAGCACTCTACCACTGAGCTACAACCTCAGCTCTCAGTTTTATCTTTTAACATGTTGAATTTGTGGGGGTAAAAGGACTTCCAAGTGGAAATGTCCAGCAGGCTGTTAAGAATGGAACTCTAGAGCCAAGGAAAACAGTGAATTCTAGAGATAAGCTTTGAAGTCATTGATGGAGTTGCAACCAGAACATGATCAGAGGAATGCACAAGTTAAATCAAAGAAAGAAGGCAGAGAACAGAAAAGGAATAGAAAAAGAGGTAGCCAGTGATGGAAATGGAAGATAAATAACCACAAAGGTAGGAGCCAGAGAGCACAGCATCATGGAAACCAAAAAAGTTTTAACTCATCAGTAACCTGCATGCAGGTTATTGAACTATTATTGAATTTCTAATTACCTTTTTTTCTTCTCATTTACAAAACATAAATGAGTTCAGGCTCTCTAACATAGGTCATGCTTTGCCTTGCTACATAAATGAAACTTTCCATCAATATCTTATAATTTATCCAAAGGAACTTGCCATCCATAAAGTCCTATTCAAATTTACTATTATCATTAAATGATAGCCCCACTAAGTTCTTATAAGAATTCTGTATAGGTTCATTGTCCATACATGTATAACTCTACAAATGAGAGTATTTTCATATGTTAATGTCTTATTTTAAAAGAAAGGGGAAGAATATTCTCATTAATGCCAATTTAGCATGTGTAATCATTTGACTTGAGCTGCACTAACAAACACCCTTACATTAACACTAACTTAGGAGGGCTCAATTTAACATGTGGTCTAAAAACAATAACCATCTTTAAAAACAAAAACATCCTCCTTATCCTGGGTTAGTGCCAGTTTTACTTTATATTCAATACTCAGCTGAAGTCACCTCTTTATGTCGATTTAATTCATTACTATAGTCCCCCAAATTATCCCTTCTGCCTTTAAAATGACAATATTTGTACCATTTGTTTGACACAAAACACTCTCATGCTAGAACTGCAGATGACATAGTCTCAAATAGAGTTCATGCAACCTGACTGGAAAGCCTAGAATAAGATAAACCATTTTCAATAAGATAACAAATTCATTTGTGTTCAGAGAAGATCTAAGTTGGATTAAGAGATTTGCTCCCCAAAATATCTCTCTGGATGAAGTGTCAATGGTGGGATTTGAACTCTGCTCAGAGGTCCTCCTGAGCTCTTTCTGTAGTTCCTCCTCCTCAGGTTTCCCCAGTCAGGCAATAAGGCATCAGGTCATGGGCAGGTATTCATATGGAGACAGCTGCAGAATAGGGACTCAAAAAATATGTTTGCCAAGGAAATAGTTGAGAATGTAGAATCTCCAAGGGCGGGAACATCTACTTATACAATAAACTAGCAGAATGGGGGAAAGGTCAGCAGGTCAAAAATTCCTCTCAATTTATTTTTACCCTCATTCTTTCTTTCTTTCTTTCCTTTTTTAATATCTTTACTTTTATCTATCTATCTATCTATCTATCTATGTATTTATGTGGTGCTGTGGATCGAACCCAGGACCTCATTCATGCAAGGCAAGCATTCCACCACTGGACTACAACCCAAGCCCTCATTCTTTCTTTTGATTCCAAAAATTATATAACTTCATTTGGGCTTTTCATTGTACTCAGAGATGTTTCTAAATATTGAAACTAAAGAATAATTACTAGGTTAAACAGTTAAATTAGGGATTAGGACTAATGAAGTTTTCTAAAGCTTTTCCAATTCGCAAAGTGCAGAAATTTACAACTTTTTACTGTGATCATTTGCTATATTTAATAAATTAGTATTACCTACCCAAACAAGCAAAGTTCCAAGACAGCTATTATTCAGGCTTCTTAGCCAAGGCCATCATAACTTTTAATGTTATTTGGTCTGACAACTATAACTTGGCATGTTCTCCAACTAAGTTGTTGGCTTTTTAAAAATTATGGATTACTTTGAGAATCTGGCAAAAACTATGAATCCTCTTTGCAAAAAATATACATAAAAACATATACACAGATAGATCCCCTGAAGGTTTCCTTTGCATCTCATCTGATATTGGTAAGCACATATGGTAGGCACTTAAAACTGGCTGTAATGAAGAAATATGGTGAGGTGTTATGTGAGCATTTTGAATGATTCCTTGTTCTTGTTGTTGTTTCTGCTATAATTTTCACTATCTTTCCCCAACCTGATATTATTCATTTGTTTATAAAACAAGACAGAAAAATAAGCAAAAGCTTTATCCTTTGTTGGCTTAACAATGACAGCAGAATGAACTCCTTTGCCACTTGAAGTTAAGTTTTGGGAGGAGACAATTAAAAGCACACGAAACTCAGAAGGGGAGAATGACCTGGCTTCTGGTTAGAAGATATAAAGAATAACAATAACTTGTGTCATGGTACATCCCAGTTTTCAAAGCACTTTAACATACATTACCTTACCTGATGACCCCCACCTTGATCTGTAAGGCAGGTGGGGCAGGCCTCATTACCCCTGTTTTATTGATAAGAAACGCTCAGGTCCAGAGTAGTTTCATGAATACCCAAGGTCACCCAGCAGTCTTAAGTGAAAGGGCAGAGACTTGTGTGTAGAGCTTTGGATCCCAGTTCTGCTTTTTCCTACATCACAAAAGATGTCAATGAGAATGGAGTATTTTCAAAAAGAAAACAAACAAAAAATTGGCACACACATTCATGAGGGCAAGGAGAGGGTTTATAAAAATCCCTTTCAACCAAGATACATGAAATTTCATTTTCACTTTTTTATATCAAGGCATCAGGCTATTTTCAAAATGCCCAGTAAATCAATCTTTTTCTTTAAAATGCAACTGCCCTTGTGTTAGTCATACAGGTTTAATCATTTGTGAAGAATAAAACGGCTCTATCTTTAACAAACGCTATGGTAATCACTTGGGTAAATAGTCGGGAGCCATTTGTATTACTCCTTATGGGATAATGGGTTCAAAGTTATAAAATCTGGAAATATTTTACCACTAGAATGTTGCTATAGACATTTCTCATTTTGAATCTCAGCCGTCTCCACCCACAGTCCAATCTTACAGGTGAAGAACTTTGTGATAACCCAAGAGTGAAGAAAGCAGTTCTGGAGTTACCAGCACATGGACCCATAGAACCATAATAGATCCTGACGGTTCATTTCTCTCTCCCATTCTCTTCTCTGTTGATAACATACAATCCCTTTCCTATAACCCTGGCTCGCAGAATGTGCTCCCTTCCTGCCTATAATGACCCTGCCTTTTGTGCTGTTCCCCCCAGTGGAGAGCTGACATCAAGAAATTCACCAGGCTGACCCTATGTTGGTTACAGGAGAGGGACATACACACCTTCTCTTACAGCAGTTAGAGACCTTAAATGCCATTGTGCTAGCTGGAGGATCCAGAAAGCAGAGACATGAACATGCATTTTTTAAAATAGATATCTACTATGCATTAATAGCTGTTGTTTTTTTCTTTTTTATGTTTTTTAAAATTTGTTCTAATTAGTTATACATGACAGTAGAATGCATATTTTCACATCATACATAAATGGAGTATCACTTGTCATTCCTCTGGTTGTACTTGATGCAAAGTTACACAGGTCATGTAATCATGTATGCACATAGGATAATAATGTCCAATTCATTCTATCATTCCTACCCATATACACTCTCCCCTCCCTTCACTCCCCTCTGTCTAATCCAAAGTACCTCTATTCTTCCCTAGTCACCCCTTCTTATTGTGAATTAGCATTCACATATCAGAAGAAACAATCTGCCTTTGGTTCTTTGGGATTGGCTTATTTCGCTTAGCATAATATTCCCCAATTCCATCCATTTGCCAGCAAATGCCACAATTTCATTTTTCTTTAAGGCTGAGTAATTTTCCATTGTGTATATATACCACATTTTCTTTATCCATTTATCTGTTGAAGGGCATCTAGGTTGGTTCCTTAGTTTGGCTATTGCGAATTTAGCCACTATAAACATTGATGTGGCTACATCACTGTAGTATGCCGATTTTAAGACCTTTGGATATGAACCTAAGAGTGGGAAGACTGGGTTAAATGGTGGTTCCATTCCAAGTTTTTTTGTTTGTTTGTTTTTTTGTTTTTTAGTTATTGATGTACCTTTAAAGATGAGCTTTTTGTAATACAACTGTAAAGTTGTAAGTTTGATGTGATAGCCATATTTTGATAAACATTACAATAAATAAAAAATATTAAAATAAAAGATACTATATCCCATAAAATAATTTCCCATACCTGGGTCCTGGTTTGGGAATATGGCCCCACAACAGGCTGTTTCTGACCCATAGAGAAAAAACAGAATGTTGGATATTTAAAACTGACAGGACATCATAAAGTAATTATAAGCCAACTAGATCTATGGAAAATCAGAAAAAGAAAAAAAAATGGACAAAGTGGAATAGAATGCAGCAGATGCCCAAACTATGCATGAAAAAAAAAAAAGAGGAAAACCAATCTGGCAGGCCCCTATTTCTAGGGAGCTAGATGTCTTGCAGCAGGAAGAGATCCTTAAAAACACAAAAGCCCTGCAGAACCAACCTTAAGCCCTCCTCTCCACACTGGGGTCAAAGAGGTCCTGTGTGATCGAACCACAGTGAGGACAGGAGTCCAGAAAGAATTCAACAGGAGACCACAGGGCCAAGGATATAAGTGGGGAAGCCTTTATGCATACAAAACAGGAAAACTAAAGAGAATATGCAAAAGTAGAATCACAACACTCACCCTGAGCCACAGATGCACAAACAGAGGATGCTGGCACAAAAACACTCAAGGAAAAGACCAAGAAACTCAGAATGTGAACCACAGGCTCCTACCATGAAAGGGGCTGAGAGATCATTCAGCCAAACTCCCTCATTTTTTAGAAGGCCAAACGAATGCTCAGGGAGAAGAGATTTGCTCAAGATTCAAAGCCCAGCCACAGATCCTGCTTTGGGAATATGGCCCCACAATAGGTACGGTGTGCTCTCACCCACAGTGGGAAGTTGACGTCAAGAAAAATCACCAGGCTGACCCTGTGTTGGTTACAGGAGAGGGAAGATAGAAGGGAGAGAAGAAGGGAGAAATGGCAGAGAGAAAGGAGGGAGAGGGGAGGAAAGAAGGAGACAGAGAAAGAGGGAGGGAAAGAGAAAAGAGAGAGGGAGTCAGGGAAGGAGGGAAGAAAGGACCAAGAACTAGGTGGCAAATGGTATATTCAGTAGACAAATAAATCCAGGGCTTCTGGTGCTAAGAGCCGTAGCCAAATAGTAATGATGCATGGCATTTTTGGTTGAAAGGTGACGCCAGCAAGCCATTGAGATGATATGATTATGTTAAGATCTGCATTCAAATGGATATCAGACCCCTGCTGTCCACCTCAGCCTGCTACTTTGGAGCTCTAGCGGGACTCCCAAAGAGTTCCCATTGGTTGGGAAATTGCGGTAGGAGGGAATTCTGGAGGAGGGATTTTCCTGTTGGGGTAGTGTGGCCCGGGGAGAACGCCGCGTGTGTGGGTTGGCATATTTCCCGGGAGCATACAGGGCATTGGTGGGAGTTTCAAAAATAAAGTATGTTCCTGTTTGAGTGGCTTGTGATTTTGTGCCCAGCCAGACTGCGGCAATTGGTGGCCTGTACGGGGAATGCCTGAAGCTCAGAGGTAAGTAAAATTGCCCGCCCCTGAGGGAAGGCGAGAGAATGGGTGACCATTTCAAAAAACAATGTGTTCTTGTTTTGATTTATTTTGTTTTGTTTCAAGTTGCCTATCTCTAGAACTTTCTCAGGCAAACTGGGAAAAATGGTTGGCTCAAGGTTTGAAGTTGTTTGGCCCTGAGGAAGAGAAAATTGATACAACGATTTTTTGTTCTGTTTTTGTTTCATTCTGTTTCGGTTTTGTTTTATGTTATCTTATTGGGTTGCGTTATCTTTATAGTAGATTAGAAATTAGTAAAAAACAAACCGAAAGAGTGTTAAGTAAATTGTTAGAGGTCCAGACTATGGTAGAAAACATGTTAGATCAAGCAAAAGAAAAGGTCTCTCTGGCTAGTCAGATAGAGGAAGAAAATTTAAAGGAAGAAAGCTTAGAGGACAAACAGCTATCAGGAGGGAAGCTACAACAGGAGGCTGCTACTAACTCCGTTCTATCACCAGAGGGCGTAATTCAACCAACAGCTCCATCTATAGATTCAGCTGAGTGGCCCTCAACCCCCATAGTTGATAGACGGAATCCTGAGGCAGGACCTCAAAGATTAGCATGCCCTGTACTTGAGCAGGCAGGAGGGCAACGAATTCACCGTGCTTTAGATTTCAAAACAGTGAAGCAGTTAAAGGAGGCTGTAACAACCTATGGTCCTCAAGCACCCTTCACTGTAAGCATGGTCGAATCCATTACCAACTTGGACATGACGCCAGCAGATTGGGCTAACATGTGTCGATCTGTGCTAAATGGAGGACAATATTTGTTATGGAAGGTTGCCAATGAGGAATTTTGCACGGAGACAGCTAGGCGAAATGCAGCAGCCGGTTACCCTCAAAGAAATCTAGATATGTTGTTAGGAAAAGGACCTTATGAGGGTCAACGGCAACAAATTGAATATGATCCTGGCATATACGCACAAATTGCTGTAGGTGCGGTTAGGGCATGGAAGACTTTACAAGGACATGGAGATTTACAAGGTCAATTATCTAAGGTAATACAGAGATCTAATGAACCTTACGCTGAATTTGTAGATAGGCTTATTCAAACAGCTTCCAGAATTTTGGGGGATACAGAACAAGCAATGCCATTAATAAAACAACTGGCTTATGACCAAGCAAATCGTTGCTGCAGAGAGGTCATTAGACCATGGAGACATGAAGATTTAAACACATATATTAAATTATGTAGAGACATTAATAAACAAGGGCAAGTCTTGGCAGCTGCAGTACAACAGGCTTTAGATGCCAGGCCAAAAACATGCTACAATTGTGAACAAACAGGACATTTTAAAAGGAGTTGCCCCATAGGAGGAGGGTTAACAAAGCTAGGTATCAAAGGAATAGAATACCAGGTATTTGCCCACGATGCCATAGAGGGAGACATTGGGCTAATGAATGCCGTTCTCAAACCACCATAGAGGGTACTCCCTTATCAAAAAACAGACAAGGACCAAGTGTTTACCCACGATATCGTGGAGAAAGGCATCAGGCTCTATTGCCAAAAAATGGACTGGGGGGCCCAATGCTCCGGGGCCCACAACCACAAATATACGGGGCAATGGAGGAACCCAGCAACACCATCAGGGTAGTGCCCAGGACACATTATCCATTAAATCCCTCATCAGACAAACCAGAGGGAGCACAGGGTTGGACATCTGCACCTCCGCCAGAGCAGTACTAACTCCAGAGATGGGAGTTCAAATCATTCCCACAGGAGTAAAAGGACCTCTTCCCCAAGGAACCATAGGCTTATTATTGGGATGCAGTTCTTCTACACTAAAAGGACTTATGATAAGTCCTGGGGTAATTAATCCCAATTATGAAGGTGAAATAAAAATTATAGCTAGTTCTCCAAGAGGTATATCAGTAATTTCACCAGGAGATAGAATAGCACAGTTATTAATAATACCCAGCCTGCACGATAAATTTTCCAGCCATACTGTAGAAAGAGGTTCCAGGGGATTAGGCTCCACAGGTGTGGATTGGGCTATGCTATCTTTAAATTTAGATTCTCGCCCAATGCTAAAACTAAATATTCAAGGACATGAATTTAATGGACTACTGGACACAGGTGCTGACCTTAGCATCATATCTCATCAAGAATGGCCAAAACATTGGCCATTACAACAAGCCACTCAAATGCTTCAAGGCCTAGGAGTGGCAACTAATCCCCATAGAAGTGCAATGATATTAGATTAGAAGGATCCTGAAGGATGTGAAGGAACTATACAGCCATATGTATTGGATCATCTTCCTATAAATTTATGGGGATGAGATGTCCTAGATAAATTAGGTTTGACATTAACAAATAACATCAATCCTAACGCGCCCACTACTAGGGCTAAACAAGGCTTTAGGAAAGAAAAAAGATTAAGAGAACAAGAACAGGGTATAACAGCACCAATTCAAATAGATCAATAAATAAATAGACATAGATTGGGTTTTCAGAAAGGGCCACTGAGACAATCAAAATTACTTGGAAATCAAAAAGACCAGTATGGGTTCCTCAGTGGCCCCTGACTAAAGAAAAGATACAAGTAGCCCATGACCTGGTCAAACAACAATTAGCGGAGGGACATATACAACCTTCCGTATCTCCCCATAATACTCCCATTTTTGTCATTAAAAAGAAATCTGGTAAATGGAGATTATTGCAAGATTTAAGAGCCATTAATAATGAGATGGTTATTATGGGACCTGCTCAATCAGGGATTCCCCAATTGTCTGCTTTGCCAAAAACCTGGTATGTTTTAGCTATAGATATTAAAGATTGTTTTTTTTCAATTCCAATTCATCCTGAGGATAGTCCACGTTTTGCATTTACTATCCCTGCACTGAATCATGAAGGTCCTGATCAGAGATACGAATGGAAAGTACTCCCTCAAGGGATGGCTAACAGCCCAACTATGTGTCAAATTTATGTTAACAAAGCAATCCAGCCACTTAGAAATCAAAATCCTGAACCACAAATATTTCACAATATGGATGATGTATTATTGGCACATAAAGATAAAAACACATTGCTAGAATGTTATGCCACACTTACAAATTTATTAAAAAATTATAATCTAGAGATAGCAATAGATAAAGTACAATTAAATCTTCCAATTAATTATTTAGGAGTTCTATTATCCTCAACCATGGTCCGTCCACCAAAAATTCAAATACGAGTAGATCAACTCAAATCACTTAATGACTTTCAAAAGTTATTGGGAGACATAAATTGGATAAGGCCTTATCTAGGCATACCAACAGGAGAGTTGGGACCTTTATTTGATATCCTAAAAGGTCCATCAGATCCAAATTCACCCCGCATGTTAACGCCTGAAGCAAGAAAGGCATTAAAAATTATTGAAACATATATGGAAAATATACATTTGGATAGAATTGATATAAGTTTGCCTTTATTATTTATTGTACTACCAACAAAAAATATTCCTACAGGGGTATTTTGGCAAGAAGTTCCATTATTGTGGATACATTTATCTTATTCTCCTAACATTATTCTTACTAGGTATCCTGAGGCTGTAGGACAATTAATACTCAAAGGAATAAGAGCAACAAAGGGAGTGTTTGGGATTTCTCCCAATAAAATTATTACTCCATATACTATGGATCAAATTGATGAGTTAGCTAATGAGTTAAATACTTGGGCAATAATCATGTGTAAATCTAATGTTTCATTTGATAATCACTTACCATCTAATCCTTTGTTGTCTTTTTGGTCTTTGCATCCTGTAGTTTTTCCAAAAATGACAAAAAAAAAAATCATGAATGCTCCAAATATATTCACTGATGGGTCAAATAATGGTATAGCAGCAGTAGTTACCCCTGATCAAACTTTTACATTTTTAGTACCCAAACAATCAGCTCAAAAGGTAGAGCTTAATGCAGTATTACAAGCTTTTGTGATGTTTAAAGATTCTGTATTTAATTTATTTTCTGATAGTCAGTATGTAGTTAATGCTATAGTATCCCTTGAAGATGCTGGTAGGATTTCCCCTTCCTCTACTGTTTTCTCTTTGTTTTCCACTATACAAAGTCTAATCTGGGACAGAAAAGATCCATTCTTTATAGGACATATCAGGGCACATACAGGATTGCCTGGAGCCCTTAGTTTGGGCAATGATTTAGCAGATAAATCTACACATGACATACGTATTTTCTCCACAATAGAAGAAGCTATAAATTTTCATAAAAGGTTCCATGTCAATGCTAATACTTTACAAAAGCATTTTAAAATAACTAAGAAACAAGCCAAACATATAATAAAACAATGTCAAAATTGTGTGAACTTTTTACCACAAGTTAATCTTGGAGTCAATCCTAGAGGATTGATACCTAACCATATTTGGCAGATGGACGTCACACACTTGCCAGAATTTGGAAAATTAAAATATTTGCATGTTACAGTTGATATTTCTTCCGGATTTTTGATGGGCTCCCTTCATGCCAGAGAAAAAATTAAAGATATTATAGCTCATTGCTTACAAAATTTTGCCACTGTGGGCGTTCCAAAACAGTTAAAAACAGATAATGGTCCTGGTTATACTTCCACCTCTTTTAAACAATTTTGCTCATCATTTGGCATTACTCACATAACAGAAATTCCATAGAATCCACAGGGACAAGGCATAGTTGAAAGAGCTTATCAAACTATTAAAATGTACTTATTAAAACAAAAAGAGGGAATTGGAAAGGGGTATATATCCCCCATTGATAAACTTAAAATAACACTTTTTACTCTAAACTTTTTAAATTTGGATTCATCAGGACTTAGTGCTGCAGAAAGACACATGTATCCAAAAAATGTACATAAGCCTAAGGTACTTTGGAAGGATATTCTAACAGGACAATGGAAAGGTCCTGACCCAGTGATTGTCTGGAGTCAGGGTTCTGTTTGTGTGTTTCCACAGGGAGAACAGCAACCGATTTGGATTCCAGAGACTAACCAAAGTGATTTCTACAGACCAAAAAGAAGATGATTTGACTCAAATCCATAACAGCTGATATCCAGAGCTCCAGCTTGGCTATTCTTACATCTGCGACAGTGATTAACCAGGATACTTTTTTCAATATCTATTTTATTATTGCCTTTTCCCACATCATAAAGTTCTATTTTATTTTTTGAGCTCATACAGACCTAGGTTAATGTTTTTCTGATCAGTTTTATTTTTTAATTGTGGAGTTTTTAAACATTGCAATGGAGATTTCACCTAGGTAAAGCTACAAGGCCTTTACTATTGTGTTGTATGTTTGTGTGCACACTTCTGTTTTGTGTTGTATGTCTGTATGTGCATATGTCCATATATCATATATGAGGAACGCTCATGAAAAAATGGATCTGAATTTTTTTTTCACATGATTTTAATGGCTTAATTTAAATTGAGTAAACAGCTGTTGAGGATTGTTTTAAAATGTGTACAAATAAGGAGGTTAACAAATCTGTTTGTTTACTTTCACCTTTCCTTTTCATTATATTTAATAATTCTGTTCAAAATAATGTAAATTGTTCAGAAAATTGTTTTCTTAGTATCTGTTGGAATGTTACATAATTTTTTTTTAGCATCATTGTCAGAATTCCTGTCTTCATCCCAGTGCTGGTGAAGACAAAGATGAAACCAAACTACAACTTCTTCGATAGTTATCACAACAAACTGTATAAACTGATGCATCAATGAATAATAACTCAACAAGTAATGCTCAATCAAGGAGTCGATTTACTTTGGGAGGAAATGGACATATTGATAGATTCCTCTGCTTTGAACTGCTTGCAGAACTTGCCTGGACTATGTATCACTTGTATGCATTGTGAACTATCTCTTGGTGCAGCGAAATGTGGTAGTGCTGGCGTATCTTTGCTGATGGTGTCACCAGTGATACAATTTTTCCAAAGGAGCCGTCAATTGGCTTGGTGTCGTGGCATTTCTGTATCCTCCTCCCTTCTACTAGTGATGGTCTAAAATTTGGGGGCCAACAGAGGTGAGGCAAAGAACCTCACCCCCCCCCACTGGTGCATAGGCCTATCCACAAGTATGGCTGTATGCTGGACCGGTAGTCAGTGACGGGAATGATCCAGTTGCAGTGGTACCAACCTAAGACAGGATGCTGACGCCTAGAGGTCAGCTCATCCGATGACGGGTAAGAACCATATGTTGAATTGGACAACCTAACAGGAACGGTCCCTAAGCCACATTGCTTGTTGCTTAATTAAACAGAAGGGGGAAATGCTAAGAGCCATAGCCAAATAGTAATGATGCATGGCATTTTTGGTTGAAAAGTGATGCCAGCAAGCCATTGAGATGATATGATTATGTTAAGATCTGCATTCAAATGGATATTAGACCCCTGCTGTCCACCTCAGCCTGCTACTTTGGAGCTCTAGCAGGACTCCCAAAGAGTTCCCATTGGTTGGGAAATTGCGGTAGGAGGGAATTCTGGAGGAGGGATTTCCTGTTGGGGTAGTGTGGCCCGGGAAGAATGCTGCATGTGTGGGTTGGCATATTTTCCGGGAGCATACAAGGCATTGGCAGGAGTTTCAAAAATAAAGTTTGTTCCTGTTTGAGTGGCTCATGATTTTGTGCCCAGCCAGACTGCAGCATTCTGGCACTTGTTAAGAATTTTCAAGATTAAGATAATATTTGAGGATTCTTAATACAATACAAATTTTCCATTAGTCTCTCAAAGTTTGATTTGTTATGAAATTTTATATAAAAGTTTATTTCTAATTAAACTTATCTTTTCACTTACAAAACAGATATCTGGTCTTCCTCCTCCTATCAGAGTGGTTAGGATGAGTCAAGGATTTACACTGAGCATTACTAACCCCAAGTATTAATGAGGCACTAAAAACTCTTGGCATAGATAAGGTTTTTTTTTTTTCTCCCTGACTTCTACAAAATATCTTTGTTCTCTTTCAATAGCAAACACAGAGAAATTATTTCACACAGATGAAAGAGCCTACAATATGGATACCAACTTAAAATATTACCATTCTTGAAAATATGATTTGGAAATGTGTGAGAATAAAAGACAAAGCTGAAAAAAATAGACACAGCCCACTGGAACTATCAGCAGGTGTAATTCCATGAACAGGGTAGGGTTCGCAGTGAGGAAATAAGAAAATTAGAAAGCAATGAGCCATTAGGGACTATTAGCTTCAAATAACAGAAAACTTTCTAACAACATCTTTTAAAGAATTTTTATTTACTCCTATAGAAAAAGAATTCTAGAGATCAGCCTCTGCTCATTCTGGAAGCATGGCTCTCCTTAATCAGCTCTCGCGATAACAAAATAACTGAGGCCTATAACTTATAGAGGCATGTTTTGTTTTGGCTCACAGTTATGGGTATTATAGGCCTAGATCAAGTAATCTCGTGGCTTTGGGCTTCTGATGAAGGCAGCACATTGTGGTGGCAGTGTAAAGCGGACAAATCACACACTTCATGAGCCAGGAAGCTGAGAGAGGAAGAGGAAGAGACCAGGGTCCCACAATCCTTTTCAAGGGCAAGCCCCCAATGACCTCTCCTTAGGCCCCATCTCCTAAAGTTTCCCTATCCTCAGTAATGCCAACCTGAGACCAAGCCTTCAACACATGGGCCTTTGTGGGACCCTACCCATACTCACGCCATAGCAATAGCCCTGTGAAACCAGGGCACCCATGATTAACTTTTTTGTCCTTTCTTATTTATTTATTTGGTTGTCACAACTTTAGAACACAATGTGCATTCAAATAAAAAAAAAAAAGAAGAAAGAAAAAAGAGGAGTAACAGTTGAAAGAAAAGCAACCACAACACTCAGAGCAACCAAGAGATCTTTATTGCAGCAGTGCAACAGAGGAGAAAAGAGAGAGAGAGAGAGAGCAAGAGAGAGACAGAGAAAGCAAGAGAGAGAGGGGCTCGGCAGGAGGGAGTTTTTATAGCCCAAATCTAATGAGGTCTCTGGGTCTGCAAGCTGCCTTGTTGGCACAAAGGGGGTTACGTGTTCGGCCTTGAGCAGGGGGTTGAGTGCTCAGCCTTGAGCGGGGGCTTGGGCGTTTGGGCTTGAAGCAAATAGTTGATAAAGAACCAGACAGAGGGTTTGAGTGGCCAGGTCATCCTGCAGCTAACTTTGTTTCGCATGCCCTGCAGACAACTTACTCAGCCTGTCCTGCACATAACAACAGTTATATCTCCTTCTGTGTGTATATGAGAAAACACAAAAGCCCTCCCCAATCCCCCTAAACTTCCACATATTGGTCATTAGCTCAAACTGTCCATCAGGCATCTGTAGGTACAAGTGAGGCTGGGAAAGTTAGCATTAGCAGAGGCAAGCAAGAAATGAAGGAGCTGGAGATGGGTATTCAAGTAGCCCACAGCAAATTTTGTTACAATTAATGTCAAGATCTGCCCAAACTACCTTTTCATTTATGTGAGGGTTGCCATTTTTTAGATTTTTTTTTTCTGTGCTAGGAATTGAACCCAGGGATACTTTACCACTAAGCTACATCCCCAGGCCTTTTTAGTTTGTTTTGAGACAGAGTCTTGCTAAATTGCTGAGACTGGCTTCAAACTAACAATCCTCTGGCCTTAGTCTCAGGAGTAACTGGGATTATAGGCATGTACCATCACACCTGGCTTGAGATTTTTTTTTTAATGAAGGTGATGTGGCAAATGTTGTAGTTGTGGTTATTCTTTTGTACCCTTGCCCAATTTTTTTTATTCTTTTGATGTTTTGACTAACTACTCATAAAATAGAATACTCTTCCCAAATATTACAATTGGGTTTCTAAAGTTCACAAATTAAAGAACTGTCCACTGAGGGGGCGGAGAAGGGGCTTAAAATCAAGTTTGAATTTAAGGGAAAAGTCTAATAGATACTGTAAATCTGCTAAAATCTGCAAAGAAAAAGCAAAATATAGACAACAGTAATAATACACATTGCAAATGAGTAATAAGATAAAAGTTCTATATTACTATCTTATGATGTCAGTCACTTGCTAGAAATTGTTAATAATCTCTCCAATATTTTTTAAAAAAGCTTGTTTATTCACTGTGAAGTTTTGTTCTTAAATCCTCACAGTGCCATGTATTTATATTTAAATATATATGTATATACATATATATAATTTATTCTAATTATTTATAAATGACAGTAGAATGCATTTTGACACATGGTACACAAATGGAGCACAACTTCTCATTCCTTTGGCTGTACATGGTGCAGAGTCACGCCAGTAGTACAATCATACATGTATATAGGGTAATAATGTCTGTCTCATTCTACTGCCCTTCCCTTCCACACCGCCCCACCCCTCCCCTCACTCGCCTCTGCAAAATCCAAAGTTCTTTCATTCTTCCTCCTGCCCCCCGCTATTCAGCAGCAACTGCTTATCAGAGAAAACATTCGGCATGGTGCATTTCTTTCCTAGGCCCAATATTGTGTTTTTCCCATGTTATGACTTGGAGCACTTAGTCTCTGGCTCCTAGGTCTTGCCCCAGGCCTGACAGCCAGCCTCAGCCTTCTCCTGGTCACATCATTCCAGAGCCCTCCCCTCCCCCTGGCTCCTCCCAGGTGCACACTATACATGCAGTCCGCGGCCAAGGTTTAATTTTACTCATTTGCTTTTATCTTTCCTAAGATGACTTTGTAAAAAGGTTCTCATTCTGCTCTGTCGGCTATTTCCTTTCTCTACTCCTCATACTTGGCTCTGTCTTTTCCCCATAGGAGTTGACGTGCAATTGTCATGTTCTAGAGTCAAATTCTCCCCAATTTTGACAAGATATAAAGAAGTAAATCTTATGTTACAATTTAATGAAGCAAGAACTTGCAGTTAAGGATAGATTGACTAAATATCTAAATACTTAGAGATATTCACAAGACGAGCACCCCAGAGGAAGAGAAAATCTCATCTCTACGGCCAGACATGCCTCTGAAAGCACTACTTGCCTTGCAAGGGCTAGACAAGGTCACCTTGAAGTGTGGCTGTTTTCCTAAGAAATCACCTGCTCAAAAACACTAAAACAGGGTTGGGGAGGTTTTGTGGCTCAGCAGTAGAGCACTCACCTAGCATCTGCGAGACCCTGGGTTCGATCTTCAGCACCACATAAAAATAAATAAGTGAAACAAAGGTATTGTGTCCAACTACAACTAAAAAATAAATATGTTTTAAAAATTTTTTTTAAAAACACTAAAACGTTTAAGATTAGGTGGGTATCATGGCACACACCTATAATTCCAGTTACTCTGGAAGTTGAGGCAAGAGGATACCAAATACAAGGCCAGCCTGGGCAATGTAGCAAAACCCCCATCTCAAAAAAAAGGGTGGTGTTTTTTTTTTTTTTTTTAAGTTCAGATTTTTTTGCTTGCCTGGCCGTTCAAAATGCAAGTCCTCTTTTTATGACAAGGCAATTATGAATTCTAGAGAGCAACTTTTAGATAAGAGGGGTAATTAATAGGTATCCTATATTTCAATGCCAATCACTAAACCATGATTCTGTGGAGTCATTCTGGCTCCTCTACTGAGCTTCACCCTTTGTCTTCCGTGTATGTTTCTGTTTCCAGAAACCACTTTACCACCCACCGTAACTGGCTTTTCTCTTTCCACATTGTAAAGTCTCAAGGCCAACATCCTGAAGAGAAGCCAGCTGCTATACTAGAAAGAAGAGAAATAGTAGTGAAAATTGGCCAACTAGATCAAATTATGCATCCTTGGTCTTTGAGGAGAGGGACTTGAGCATGCTCATGGGATATGATTCTGGAGGAAAGGTTATCTGCACCACGGTTCAGCAAATATATTTTAATTAAACATCTGTGTGTCAATCCCTGTGCTGGGCGCTTCTGAGGACCCTGAAGTAGGGGACATCACAGAACAGTGAATAGGGCAGCAACTCTGCAATCAAAGAGATCTCATTTCTGTCCTGACTCCCTGCAACTGAGTTAAGTGAATCATTAAAATGCTCTAATTTTGTTTTTCTCATTAGTAAAAGAGGGAACTGACTAATAGGGGTTTGGAGAGGATTGAATTAGATCCTATAGGGACTGGAAGTTTGGATCCATGGTCGGGAGCTTTCCTAGCAAGCAGAAGGACATGGGTTCCATCCCCATCACCCCAAACAAAACTAACCTAAAACTACATCATATGCACAAGTCGCCTGGAGGGCTGGGTCAGTAAGGAAATGTATGTTCTAATAACATTGCATGTACTTGAAGAAACAAAATAGATAATCAAATATTAAATGGCTTAGTAATAGCAATAAGTGCCATTGGAATTCAGAACTAAGGAAAATATTTGGGCCATGAATATTATTCTTAAATAACTTATTTCTGATATCACATAAGGAGTATATACTCCTGGAAAATTAGGGGCAGAAGGATCAAAAAAATAAATAAAGAGAAGAAATGTTTGAGTGACATTAAATCAAAATCCACACCTACATAACCCATGAAGCATGGTTTATGCCAGAGATACTTAAGTCCCCATGATCTTCTAAAGGAAGTAAGAATATATGCACAGAATAATTGATATTTAAAATGTTGATAGAGCTGTATATGAAATACTATGTATCTGTTTATAAAAATGGGAAAGATATTTTTGTCCTGCCTTGAAAAGGTAGAATACATTGTCAATTTAAGAAAAAAAAGTTTAAGAAGAAACTTATTTTGATTTTTTATTAAGTATGTTTTCCTCTGAGGTTTGAAATTATCTGAAATACTTTGCACTTGCCTTCACTATTGTGGTTTGGGGTTTGGGGGTTTTGGTTTTTTGGGTTTTGTTTTGTTTTGTTTTGTTTCCATTCAGTAACAACAAAAAAAATCAAATGTTCTAAGAAAGAAAAAAGAAGCATATGAAAGGAGGTGAAGGAGAACAGGAGACCTCTCAAACCCCAAAATATAAGAAAGGGGGCTTTCTTATCAAATGAGCAATGGGGCTGAGAACATTTCCAGTGTGAAATGAATTAGGGGTGTGGTAGCCTTCAACCAGGGCTGTGTCAGCAGGAGATAGGACATCTGATCCCCAACACACTGTTGATTTGGGGGAACCACAGATATCTCATTCAGAGCATTCTCTCCATCAAAGTATTCAGCGTGACTCAGTAACATTCAGGGGACAACATTTGAAAGACACTGTCAAAGGACAAAGGAAATACCTGCGTGGTGGACTGTGTGAAGACCTACACTTCACTATTGACATACATTCATTCATTCATTCATTCATGTGTTCAAAGAACACTTACTGATGTGCAGACAGCCAGATGCCTGGCGACTGGATGACAGTCTGGCCTCTCCCAGGCTTGTGAGCTCCCACTTATTTATTTATTTATTTATTTATTTGGTTGGTTGGTTGGTTGGTTGGTTGGTTTTTGGTACTGGGGGTTGAATCTAGGAATGATTAATGACTGAGCAACATCTCCATCCCTTTTTTTATATTTTATTTAGAGACAGGATCTCTCTAAATTGCTTAGGGCCTCACTAAGTTGCTGAGGCTGTCTTTGAACTCACCATCCTCCTGCCTCAGCCTCCTAAACTGCTTGGATTACAGGCAAGTGCCACTGTACCCAGATGGCTCCTCTTTTTGACACCATCATAAGTGATAACAGCAATAGTGATAGCTGAAGTGATCCAGGAGTATTTCTTTTTTTATCTATTAAATTTTACTTTTTACACAAATGGAGCACAACTTTTCATTTCTCTGGTTGTATATATGATATAGAGTCTCTATATGATATAGAGTCACACCATTCATGTAATCATACCCATATATAAGGGTAATACTGTCTGTCTCATGTCTTCCATCTTCCCCCCAACACACACCCCCTCCCTTTCCCACCTTCCCCTCTGCCCAGTCCAAAGTTCCTCCATTCTTCCCTTGTCCCCTCCCCATTATGGATTCCACTTATCATTTGACCCAGCCATTCCACTACTGGGTCTATACCCAAAGAACTTAAAATCAGCATACTACAGGGACACAGCCACCTCAGGGTTTATAGCAGCTCAATTCACAATAGCTAAACTGTGGAACCAACCTAGATGCCCTTCAATAGATGAATGGAAAAAGAAACTGTGGTACATATACATAATGGAATATTACTCAGCATTAAAGAAGAATGAAATTATGGCATTTTCAGGTAAATAGATGGAGTTTGGAGAATATTATGCTAAGTAAAGTAAGCCAATTCCCCAAAACCAAAGGCCAAATGTTTTCTCTGGTAAGTGGATGCTGATCCAGGAATATTTCTTATAAATTAGGACAAAGGAAGAAGTAGTCTTAAGCTGCAGACAGGTCTTCTGATCATGATATTTCAAGAATTTTTTTTTAATCATCCCATGGTTAAAGGCAATAAAATGAGGCAAAATGAGAACATACTTTTGATCGTGTCCTAAAATCAGACAGCCGTGGAGGCAGAATTACACAGAAGGGTTCAACAGACACTGCTCATATTTGTAAATTACTATTGGCCAGGAACATGCATTATTATCTCATTTAATTTTCACCCCAGCCCTGGGAGGCATTGACACTCCAAAGAGTGAAGCAATTCACCCAGGGCAGCACAGCTTCCAAGTGGCCTTTTCACCAGGATTTAAACCCTCATAACTTGCTTCTTTAAAATGTACCAATGCATATTTTAAGTACTGAAAATGCAATACAAAGTAAAGCAGGCCCTTGGCATCTGGAAACTGGCAAATACAAAAAGCCTTGGTATTGGTATGACTATTCTGGCCCTTGTGGCTGAGCCATGGTATTCTCCTGTTGGATACAACTTCTGAGGATACCAGCACCAGCCAAGAGGCCATCCCATGACCCTGGTGAAGTGGGGCAAGAAATAAGGTCACTCTGTAAGCCTGGGTAAGCACAGACAAAAACAAGAGCATTGCACAAATCACAAAAATACCAGACCCTATCCTGGATAAAATAAGTGACCGCGGCTTCCATTTAAAATTTGAGCCTTGCTTCATTTCTCCCACCTCATCAATAGCATTTATAAAGATACCCCCCAAATTATATCTACTTATTAGTAAATCCAGAAGATTCCTTGACTCCTCCTCCAATTCACCTGACATGGGCCTGAATCCTACAGTAGGTCATTTTGAACACCCTCTTGCTGAGATGTGCCGTGGAACTCTGGAGTAAAAGTCTCCTTTTTTGCTGAATTGAGCACTGAACCTCATTTGTTTACCCACAGGTGTGTTCTTGGTGGTGCTTAACTGCAGGGCATTAATAGAAGTGGACATTCCCCCAGATTAGCTGAAGTGCTCACTGCCTATGACTTGGACCCCTGGATTCAGCAACTCTCAATCAGTAATATAACTGGCCAAGCCCCCTGTGTCTGGTGGGAGATGAGAGCCTATGGAATTAAGCCCTGATATTTCCTTGAAGCCCTTCCGCATTGGGCTTGTTTTGCTTTACTTAGAATAGGGTCCCTTGGTATTTTTGTGGTATATAATCAGGCTTATATTGTTCCCTGGTGAAGTGACATAAAATCTAATTGGATGTCCATCTACATTATACATTTTGACATTTCCACTGTGAATAGTGAATTAAAACAGGAATGAATCTGGCTGAAATTTTCCTTATTAACTTTGGTGTTTTAGAAATATCCCGCACTCACAGAGCACTTACAGAATCAGGCAGTATGCTGAGACCCCTACCTTGGTCATCTTCTTTAGTCCCCACGAGGCAGGAACTATGATTATTCCATTTTATAGATGGCACAAATGAGGCCTGAGACTTTTTTTTTAACTCTCTAACAATATATATCCAAAGGTCAAAGAACTAACATGGCAGAGCTCGAATTTGAAAGCAGACAAAAATGTTTAAA
The DNA here is from genome assembly GCF_047511675.1 of Marmota flaviventris. Classification (NCBI taxonomy): domain Eukaryota; kingdom Metazoa; phylum Chordata; class Mammalia; order Rodentia; family Sciuridae; genus Marmota; species Marmota flaviventris. The sequence continues at coordinate 63,060,544 of NC_092509.1, read as the reverse complement.
CCCAACACTTCCTAGTATGCACTCTATATTCATTTTCATAATAACATTTCTCTGGAAAGCATTTTTTATGACCTAGGTTTGGTCATACCATGGGTCAAATCATGTCTCTCCACTTAGGAAGTACTTGTAGTTTGATTTTTTACAATGAAAGCAAAAGCAATAAAGCAAGTATTAAGCATAACTCTTTGCAAAACAATAGTATTAGTATTTTCTGAATGCCTTTGAGTTTCAGATTACAGCCTCAAACTCCCAGTACTGCAGAAAGCTCTGAGGGGCCCCATTTTCTGAAGTAGATAAGAGACCTGTTATCATTGCCACTACCAGCCCCTATCAAGGCCAGACACTCGGGGGAATTTGCTCTTTCTGTTTCAGACTCCTCCTCCCAGAAAACACAGGTGAAATACCACCTCACTCTGTAGCTATAAATCCCATCCCAAAATTCTTCAGCATCCTCAAGCCTAAAAGAATTGGTGTGAGAGTCTAAATATTTTGACTATAAATTGGAGTTTAGTTAGAAGGCCCAGGCACACTTGTTACCCTGTGACAAAAATGAGAGAAGGAAGGTTCACTTCCTTCCTGCCTTACACCAGAGGGCAGAGAGAGGACTCTGCTTCCACACACAGGAGGGGTCAGCTTCAGAGTGTGCTCAGGAATCAGGATTTGGGTAGAAAAGGGCCACAGTCCACAGGAAACTACCTTTGGGACAAAGCAACACACCAACAGAGAAGAAAAAAAATAGGCAAAAAAGAAAAATCAGAAAGGAAATAACTTGGCAAATGTAATTTAAAAAGTGAAATGTCTTTTTGGCGGGTGAGCAAGACTCCCAATGGGTATCTGGAGTCCCTCCTCCCCCTGCCAGGAACCAGTCTGACACCTTCTTTCCTAATTCCTCCAGGATCTCTGTGTTCCTCTTATCTGCAGAAGAAAGGTGAAGCCTGAGGGGCTGGGATGAAAGAGAGCCTTGGGAGCAGGTGGAAGGGTTTGTCTTTTTTCCTAGAGCAAAGGAAAGGCAAGAGGAAGTTGAGAGGTGGCCCAAGGTCTGGAGGCTTCTGTAACAGCACAGGCTAAGGTGATAGGACGAACCTGAGAAAGGGAGAGGGAAAGGAAGAGGGTGCTGACATAGAGACAATATCCAGGTGAACATTAATCACCGGGCACAGTAAGAGAGGAAAGGCGGCCTTAAACCAAGTGGCCAGACTTGAGCTGCTTTGGAGAGATGATCTGGGGGAAGGGGTGTAGGCAGGATGCTCCCACTGAAACCAACAGAGACATGTCAAGGAGAGCCAGCTTTGTCATTAAGGTGAACTCAGTGAATCTGGAGTGTCTGCAGACCCTCTGAGAAAACGCACAATGCATCCTCAGCCACAGCTAGCTGAGCCCAGGATGTCAGGCAGGACTGGAGACCCAGAGCCAGGTGCTGGGTGTGTGTTGGGTAAAACACTGTACAGGAGTGACAGAGTGTGTGTGGGGGGGAGGTGTATGGAGAAAACTGTTTTCCAAAAATATTCTATTCCTGGCATTTCCCCAATTTGTTCTTGGCCAGCTGCCTGAAGAGTGAAGTCCGGGCTCTCCATTTGGAATATTCTTTCTATCTTTCTTCTCACTCATTGAATTGCTTCAAGGTTCATTTAAAAAGCCAACTTTTCTGAGAAGGTGTCCTGGACTCACCCGTGTTGCTTATGCCCCTCTTTACTTCTATTTAGCATTGAATGGTACTTAATTAATTCACAGAGGGGGATGAGAAGAGACAGGTTGAGAACAGGAAGTACAAGAATGCCAGATCAAATGTATAAGATAATAAAATCCATTGACATTTAAATATGTACTCACCCGAATTATCTCCTGATTCCAATGAGCCTGCAGGGTAGGTAGTGCACGTTTCCTTCATTAGTCTCATTTATAAATAAGAAAACTGAAGCTCAGTTTGAAACTGTCAAAAGTCTAAAACTGGAAATAGGAGTTGGACTTATTTGTTCATTCTTGTGTTTATTCATTACCTGAGAATTGAGCTACTAGGTAGTGTCGAAGGTATTGTGACAGGAGCTGACATTGATGGATTAAACCAAGCTTTATTCTAGTGGGAGAGAGGGAAATAAGTAAGGGTTTAATATCATGTCATGAAGCAAGAGTGTTATGAAGAATATTCTGTAGAGTAGGATGCAGAGAGAATGGGGTAGGCAGAGATTCGGTTCTCTGTGTCCTGGGTCCCTTCTGGGCACCATGCTGCAAAGTCATTGAAGGAAGCAGGTGGTCCTGAAGAGTTGTGCAGCTGTCTCCTGGAGATGCTGCCTCAGTCCTGGACCGTGACATTTGAGCACCAGAATGCATCCAGCATTAGGTGCCCGTCCCAATCCCAGGCCCTACAAAGCTCCCCATAAACTCCCACAAAACTGGATTGCCTTACCTAGATTCATATGTAACCTATAAATTCCATAGAGGCCAGAGTCACTGGCACAAGTTTATAATATATATGCAGATCAATCAATTGATTGACAAAATAAAATCAATTAAAATAGTGGAATACTGTTCTCTTAATTCAATACTTATGAAGGTTACATTCAATTCTATAGAGAGATTTCCAAGCCTATGTATGGATGGGGCCCTCTCCAAAATAATGGTGGGCCTCTCCACCATTCTGTAAAGCCAAGAAGCTCCCTTTCTATGCAAACCCTATTGGGTAGTCCAGGACCAAATATATTCTACTAGGCAACCAGATCAGTGTAGCTTACAATAAGTAAGACAGCTGCATCGATTTGTGACATTTTTTCCAAGATGAACTGCTATGGTTTGGACCTTAAATGTTCCCCAATGGCCCATGTATTAAAGACTTAGACCCTAGCTTTATGCTATCAGGAGGTGAAGAAAACATGAAGTAGGGCCAGTTGGGAGGTGTTCTAGTCATTGGGGGTATGCCCTTGAGGTTGATAGTGGAACCCCAGACTCTTCTTCTTTCTCTTTTTTGCTTTTTGGACATGAAATAAGAAGTTATTTGTTCTGTCATGTGTTCCCCATCATGATGTGCTCTCTCTCCACAGGCCCAAAAGGAACAGAGCCAATTGGTCATGAACTAAATCTTTCAAAATCATGATCCAAAATAAACCTTTTCTCTTTAAAATATGATTATCTCAAGTGTTTGTTATAGTAACAGAAAGCTGACTAACACATAGGCCTTGTTATATTGTAAATGGTATAGGGTAGTAGAAAGAGGTGTGAACAAGAGGCTAGCAAAACAGAAAACAAGAATTGCCCGAATTTTCAAAACCAAACTAAGGAATTTCTGAGTCATGTTTGCCAAGGTAAGGGACAAAGACAAAATGAGGTCAACTCTTTCAGGTTATCTGTTCAATTTCCACAAACACCTGGGTTGTACTTTTATTTCTTAAAAATTTTATTTACAGCACCATTGAACATCTTTCACCTTCAAAAGGTACGCAGAAATACATACATTGTTGGGGGGAGTCGCATGCAGTTAGTAATGAGTTATTTAAACTCTATATCTTAAAGTTTTAACAACCTCCCAAATGTAATGATTACACTTTAGCAAAATTGCGTATGAAGATAGAAGGAGGACTTTAAGCAACAAAGCTCCACAATATTGTAACATAACCTCAAACCTCCAAGAAGGGGTCATTTTCCCTTGTGAATCAACCTTTCTGGGTTGTTCTCATTAGAATTCAGAACAGGTTCAGAGTTGCTGGCCTGGCTTTGTAGAAGAGGTGACAGTTGATCATTTAGCAAGCATTCAAGAAAGTTCCATGTAAACAACAAAACACCTGGTAAAAGAAGTGCCAGAAAATAACACATCTACATTAGCTAAACTTCAAGTCCATAAGAACATTTGGACTACAGTGAGAATTATGGTCTGATGAAAGTTCCATTTTCCTGATTCAATAACTTCATTCCTACTGTGGCCACTCGGGTATAAAGACACTCAGAAGTGCAAATAGATGACAGTTGATCAGGTTAAAGGCAGAGCTATAGGACAGACATCCAGTCAGAGATCATTTATCTAAACACAAAAACCCAAATCAAGAAGTGTATCCCCATTTTTCCTAAACTAGTCTTATTTGCAGTCTTGAACTACAAGAGTATGAAAATCATTTAAAAGCAAGATACTTCCAAATTCTGTTAATATATGTCGCCCCCTCAGAAAAAATAGATAGGATTTGGCAAGGGATTAAGCTAGTCATAAAGGATGAAGAATGTTTTAATGTCTAAACTTGTCATAAGCACTAAGATGAGCTCCTTACCAAAAACTAATAACAAGAAACATCGAGTTTAAAATTGAGAATTTTAAATATGAAAAACTTAAAACTTTAACCCCAAGAATCGATTGTGCTGATATTACCCAGTCTCATTCATGGTGTGCTCATCAAATTGAAGCTACCCAAGAGTTGAAGAAATTATCACAGAACAGAGAGCAAATAGTTTTCTTTTCACTGCATTCATTATCCTAATGTTGGATTGGTATAGCAGGATTTTTAAAATTATATTTTTTTTCTTTAAATGCCCCAAATTCCTAGGTAGAGACAACCAGTCATTTTTATAGTTTAATCTCAACATTTAAAACATTGTTTGACTGAGGGAGTAACTGAGTGGCATAGCACGTGTTTAGCATGTGCAAGATCCTGGGTTTGATCCCTAGCACAACAAATAAAATAAGCACTATTTTTAAAGAGCGAATCCTGAAAAACTGATGATATTAAAAGTACTATTGGGCTCTGGAGGGACTTCATCAACAACAGCCCTAAGACCCTTAGTATAAGCCAGTTGTTCAGAACTAGGGGTAAAAATTTTCCCCACAGGGCGTCTGGCAATGTCACAGACATTTCTAGCTGCCACAACTTGGGGAGATGCTACTGGCATCAAATGAATAGAAGCCAGAGATGTTGCTAAACATCCTGTAATACACAGGACATCCCCACACATCAGGAATTGTCCAGTTGAAAATATCAATAATGTCAAGATTGAAAAACCTGGTTTATGGGCTGGGGATGTGGCTCAAGTGGTAGCGCGCTTGCCTAGCATGCGTGAGGCACTGGGTTCGATTCTCAGCACGACATAAAAAAAATAAAATAAAAGATATTGTGTCCACCTAAAACTAAAAAATAAATATTAAAAAAAAAAAGCCCGGTTTAAACAGAGCAGAAGCTTCGATTGTCACAGAGAAGCTGCCTTACTAAGCACATCCTGCCTCGTGTAAATTCTAAATTTCAATTTCAGGTTTTCCTCCTGAGAAGTACCACTATTAATCCCTTGGAATTATATAAAATGATGCCTTTCATACATGTTTTTCTCATAACCCATACTAAAAAAATAATTTTTTGTTTTACATCCTAGTATGCACAGGCATTTGTGAAGGCCTTAAGTAAATTAAATCCTCAAATAATATCTCCCTGTTTTATTGACATTTTATCAAAAAGTTAGACAGTATTTTTTTCTGACAACAATGAGACTAGTGGCCTTGTGAATATTCATAACGGCCAAATAGCATGGAAAAAAAATCAGCCTCTATTTTCAAAAACAAAGCGGAAAGTTGGAAAATTAAGCAGTTTTAGCAGTTCTAGTGCTTTCTACAATGTTCCATAGAAAGAACTTGTTCCATAGAACGAGAAGGACAAGAGAGCTATAGAAAGTGCTAGAAGGATAAATAGCCAGACTAGCATGCAGAACAAAATGGTTCTGACCTGACACACAAAGGATGCCACAAACTTTATAAAAAACATTTTCAGGGCCAGGGGTTTAGCTCAGTGGCAGAAACTTTGCCTACCATGTGCAAGCCCTTTTGTTTGATACCCAGCACTGAAGGGGGTTGGGTGGGGGGGCGGGGAATTAAATGCTTAAAAAAAAAGGAGAGCATTTTCTGGAATGAACTTTTAAGCATACAAGAACACAAACTGAGTGGCAGTATTTCTCTAATCTAAAAAACTCTTGTTTTAAATCTACTGTTCATCAGATGTAGCTATCATCAAACAGCACTGATTCAGAGGGAAAAAGAAAACTCTTTCATTTCCTTGGGAGAATTCAAAGAGAGAACAACTGAAGGGAGAGTAGAACCCAAATTAAAGTACCATACAGCAGGTGACAAATGCAACTCGCCTAACCCAATTTTTAAAAACTGCACTTATTCAGCTTGTTTGGATTTTATTAAATGCACTTAGCCAAACTATCTTTAAAAGGCATTATTTTTCACTGGCCCTCACCCATAATTTGGGATATTTATAAGTGTCAATCAAGATAGTTTTCTGAGGTAATATTTAATTATGTTGGAATTAAGTGCTTTCTCCTTTCCAGAAAAATACCTTAGAGATTAAGTAAAGGTCATTGTTTAGAAACAAGCTGAAATGCATTCCTTTAGCCAGCTGCACAAAAACTGCAAAATTACAATTTTTCCCTTTTAATAAAGAGAAAATGGTGTGAAATCAAATTAGACCTTCAAATTTGGAAGTAAGAGACAGATTTCTTCTTTGGCTCCAGCTAAGGCATCTCAAGCAATATTTAGGTAGGAGAATTTGGTTCACATCTCACTATGGTGAGTTTCTTAGAGAATCCTCTGGTTTATGTGAGAGTACATGTCTCACTTTTGATACTAAAAATAGAAATGGTGTCTTACTATTTACCCCCCACCCGACTTATAAAGTGCATATAACCTAATTCAATAAACTTCTAGAGATGAACACATTTTTAGGAATTTTTCTATGTACCTGTTTACAGCCAATTTAAACTTAGCTAATAAACTTGCAAAGAATAAAGAATTTTCTATCTTACATCATGATCATAGCTGTTTACTTACTAGCATTCAATTTTAGGACTAAGACCAAGAAATTTTTATTTTTTTGAGTCAGGGTCTCACTGTGTTGCCCAAACTGGCTTCAAACTCCCCTGGGCCCCAAATGATTCTCCTGCTCAGCCTCCTGAGTAGCTGGGACTACAGGTGTACACCACCTTCCCTGACAAAGACAAATATTTTTAAAATGATGCCTGTGATAAAAAAAAAAAATGCAGATATTGTTTGTTATGATCCCAGCGCTTTTAATAAAGCCTGTGCAGATTCCAAACAGGACTCAAAGCTTACAACCTAGAAAAGGAGAGTTTTCAGTCAGTCTTACAACCTATCAAAGAAAATGCTGGCTCTCTAGGGGACCTCCCATTTCACACACCTAGGAGACTGTTTGGCTTAAATACTAATACCTAAACAATCTGTTAAATACACAAAAGATACTTCTCCACTACTAATGTAGTTCAGTTATGTGTCTAAATTAGATTATAATAAATTTTTTATTTGAACTTGGTAATATGAGTCAGAGATCTAAAAGAAAACACTAAGCTCTTCAAAACACATTAAAAGCAGCAGTTAAATTAACTCTCGTTTCTCACTAAGACATCAACTTTTCCATCAAGTTGCTATATGGCAACTGTAATAAATACTTTAAAACATGTCTAATTAAAGGAACATCAGTATAGCTTATTTATTTGGCAGAAATAAGCACTCAATAGCTCGCATTCTCCTATGTCAGGAATACTCATTTTCCCCTGGTAAATGTCACACAGATCAATGTGATCATATAAAAAGAGACTCTAAGGAAATTTTAACAAATAAGTAAATCATCATCAAAGCAATACATGATAGTAATCCCAACTGGAGACTCTAAATGATAGCAAATAAGTACATAAGGAAATAGAAGTATTCCCATACTTCCAAGTGAAAAGAAGGTATTTAAACATCTAAAACATGCTATAACCAAAGATCAGTTCCCAGCAGAAAGTAAACATTAGTTTTCTTTAGCCTAACAAACTGAAAAGATGGTCCAAAAAAAATACATTTTTCTCCTTACCCACTAGAATCCACCTCCTCTAATGCTTTGAGAACATTTTATACCTTAACAGGTATTTATTTTACATTTATCCAAGTTGAATCAAAGATACTTCTGCAGTACCAGAAATATCTAGTTTTCCTCTTTCATGATCTTCATGGGGGAGAAAACATAGCTATCATGGTACATCAGTTTTTTCTATGTACTTAGGCTATGAGCTCACCTGAGAGTCAGCAAAAAGTTCTGATCAGTTTGAAAACAAGGATTGGAGATCTACAGTTCAGTCTTACAGCTCTTGCCTAATATGTTCAAGGCCCTGGGATCTATCACCAGCACCACATACACATACACAAAGCAAGAACTACTTTGAAATCTGTGTCCACGGTCACTGAGCCCCAGCCCTTCAATGTCCCTGACATTGACATTGACTCTAGTGCAGTTTGTTTCAGAAAATGTATGTTTAAACTGAAACTGTTGAAGAGCAGCAGTCGTTACCCAGGATGATGGAAAATGGTCATCAGTGACATGAAAATCAACAGACATGTTTCACTAAAATCCCAAACAGCCAACCCTCACTGAACACAAAGAGCACACACTGCAAGTTTGGTCAGAGCCCACAACCCACAAAGCTCTTTCCACAGGCCAGGTTGGCAATTCCAATGTGCCTTGTCTAAATAGTCTGACTTTATGTGGGTACCAGGTTAAAAATGTGTACTGTTATCATGTTGGTCCTCGTGAGTTTTGTTAATAGCTTGTCTATGGTCACTGAGGCAGCCATCCAGAGACACTTCAATAGCCACTTCTGGTGTATCTCTTCTGCTACAATATGTCTCTAGAGGAGGAACGCCATTGTGCTCAGCACAACCATTGACATGGGCCAGAGGCACTGACCCAGGGGGGCAGCACAGCTTGTTAGCACAGCTGTTGGAAACACAGGGGTGGCTGCAGAGCAATAGTAAGTCCTTCTGCTCCAGGGATTCCTTCACGTCCACATTTTCAAATTGGATGGTCACATTGTGGATTCCTGCGTTGTGGAAAATTTCTCGAATTTTTGTGCTGGCATCCTGATATCCCCTGTCCTTCTGATACTTGATGTGCAGGGTGGCAATGATCTTTCCACTTATAAGTTCCCAGATGTGCACTTCATGCAAACTGCTGATTCCAGGCACAGTAGAGAGTTTACTCACTAGAAGATAGAAGAGCAAACAAAAGCCCTGGTGAGTGCTCTCACTGAAACACAGAACTACGAACCTGGCTGCGGTTCCACAAGCGCACTCAACAAAATGGCAGTGCTTTTGCTGAGATTAACAGAAAAAAACAGTTGTCCCTCTGTAAGTATGTTTCCCCATAAGCCTCTCTTTCCTCTCTGAATTCCTATGCCACACATTACTAGCCCATGAAAAGGAATTCAAGAAAAGAAGTCTAACAACGGAAAAGTATGTCAGCCAGGCACATTGGGGCACACCTGTGATCCCAATGACTCAGAAAGCTGAGGCAGGAGGATCACAAGTTCAAGGTCAGCCTCAGAAATTTAGCAAGATCCTGTCTCAAAATAAAAAGGGCTATGGATGAAGCTCAGTGGTAAAAAAGCACTTGGTTCAGTCTCCAGTGCCAGAAAGAAAATGTCCAGGGCTGTTGAGTACACAAGGGAATGGACACTCTAATGGGTTTTCCAGGAGAACATAAAGTGGAATTTCTTTTTTAAAAAGTATAATTTAGCAATATGAACCAAAAACGTTTACCAGCAATTCTAGTTTTAAGATATTTAACCCAAAGGAAATACCAAATATTTTTGTTATGTACAAGAAAGGTTTGGGCAATGCTTTTTGTATTAATAAAAAAATAGGAAATAGTTAACCCAATTATACTATAGAAGATGATATACCTGTTAAAAGCAAGTGCATATTTAAGCAAATAGGTATTTTTAAGTAAAAGAGCAAAGAAGCTAAACTATATATATGGCATGATCTTTTTTAAAAAGTTTGTATATAGAAAAAAAATACTAAGGGTGACAGTTTCCATGATCAAATTATATGGAATCTCTTTACACTATTTAGGTTTTTGTGTATTTTTCATATTTTCTAAAATTAGTGTGTATTTAGAGAGATGATATGGAACAGTGTTTAAGAGAAAAGACTCTGAAGCCAACTAGAATTGGAATCCTAGTATAGTCTCTGACAACCTACATGACCTTAGGCAACTGACCTAGCCCCTTTGTGCCTCATTTTCCTGATATGTAAATTAGGAATGATAATAATGGTACCACATAGGATTATTTTAAGGATTGGAAGGAATCAACGTAAGTAAAGCTCTTAGAACAGTACCTAGCATGTAATAGGTTTATAAGTATTGCTGTTGTTATTATCTTTCAAATATATTTTAAAATATATTATGATCTTACTTAAAGGCATAGCCAGTATACTATCACAGACTTTCATATATATTTATCTTGTTTTCTTAACTGAGAAACAAGCTAGATCCCGGGGGGAGGCAAAAGCATGAATGCCTGCTCATCTATGTCTCCCTTCCATTTGCACCACTGCGTCTGCCTGTAGCATTGGGCAAATAGTAGGTGCTCTGATTCAAATTTTAAAGCAGCCAAAGAATTAACCATACCTCACTGGCTTTTTAGAGACAACATTGCCAGAGAAAAGGCCAAAAAAGACAAATAGAACATCCAGGAAAAAAAGAGCACAGGAGGAGTCTCAGCTATTGGCAGTGGCTCCACAGATTGGCACCGACGCATGCTAAGTGAACACAGCACTGGCAAGGCCATAGCCTTCAAAGAACAGCCAGCTGCAGCTGGAGGTGTAACTCAGTCGTAGATCATGTGCTTAGGATGTGTGAGGCCCTATGATCAAGCCCTAGAATATAAAAGAGGGTCTAGAGATGTAGCTCAGTGACAGAGCACTTGTCTAGCATGTACAAGATCCTGGGTTCAATCTCTAGCACTGCAAAAAAAAAAAAAAAAAAAAAAAGCCCACTGCAAATCACCCCTCTATTAGGAGACAGTCCAACCACAGCTATTCACTGTATTTTGGATTCATTTAATTGAATTTCAGGTATATGTCATGAAATAAAGTCTTCCAGTCTCTATTTCAAATTTACTGCTCATTGATAAAGCAATGACAAATAAATAATACACATGAAATAATTTTGTTCTATGAAAATGTAATCTCCATTTAGAAATAAAGTCATATACTCAGTTTCCCACCAACATCTTAATAGTTCATATTTCAAAATTCTACAAAATCTGAAAAGTTTTTAACCCCAGAGGCACCCCAGAGTCTAATGAAAGACATCCACAGAAGTCAACTAACTAGAAAGCAGGATCTAGAATATGAATGATTTGTGTTTTCAGAAAATAAAAAAGGGAATAAAATCAAGTTTTTAGCAGAAGTGGCCTTGAATTAAAATAAATCTTTGAAGTGAATGTAAATAGCCCAGAAGTAGGTGCTACCCAAGTACTATGTTATCAAAATTTTTGCAGGTGAATCAGAGAATCATGGCTTACAAAGGACCTTTGGATCTTGGAGCTATGAATCATCTTGCTAGGCTGCAAACCACATGAGGGACATCTCTATTGCATGGTGATTTCACGTATTTCAGAATACATAATGCTCTGCCATAATGCTGGTCCTTTGGTCTGAAATGACATTCAGCTGACATTGGTTCTAGATCAGAATCCAGTCTACTTACTCAGCTCTTCCATGTTGACTCCCTTGGGGACCATCTGCAGGAGAATGACAGCAGTCTCCTTGATGAGTGGGAAGGCAGATGACAAAATAATGATGACCATGACAACAGTTAGGCTGGGATCGATGTAGCACTGCCAGTTACACGGGTCCTCATTTTTCAGGGGCAGCACATAGAATATAATGGCAGTGATGACCACAATCACCGACCCCAGGGCATCTCCCATCACATGCAAAAGAACACCTGACAAGAAGAAAGAGAAACCAATGAAACAGATCGAAGTTTGGCAGCCCGAGCTGTGTCACCCTTGGATTTTCAAATATATGAATATCCATTGCTATTTGCTTTGTTTTTTTATCTGAACAGCAGAATGAATCATAATCAAAAACAACAGCAACTGATTTTCCTTTTTTAAATTAAATTATTTATTTATTCTAATGTGTTATTCATGATGGTAGAATGCATTCATTTCATATTACACATATAGAGCACAATTTTTCAAGTCATTGATTGTACACAAAGTATTTTCAGACCGTTCATGTCTTCATACACGTACTTAGGGTAATGATGTCTAACTCATTCCACCATCATTCCTACCTTCTTTCTCCCTCCCATCCCCTCTCTCCCCTTTCCCCTATCTAAAGTTCCACCATTCCTCCCAGGCTCCCCGCCCCATTATGAGTCAGCATCTTCATATCAAAGAAAACATTCAGCCTCTGGTTTTGGGGGATTGGCTTGCTTCAGTTAGCATTATATTCTCCAACTTTATCCATTCACCTGCAAATGCTATGATTTTATTCTCTTTTAATGCTGAGTAATATTCCATTGTGTATATATACCACAGTTTCCCTTTCCATTCATCTACTGAAGGGCATCTGGCTTGGTCCCACAATTTAGCTATTGTGAATTGTGCTAGCAACTGATTTCCTGAAAAGAAAAGCCCCGGCCACCATCCCAGGGCCCAGGGAACCACTGAAGAGGAACCGCCTGGGAGAATCTGGGCTGACTGTCACCTGCAGGAAGAGTGACTGTGCCATCTCAGAGGTTCACCTCACTACCACCCACCTTCAAAGGGCACCAGGCCAGAAAACAGAGGCTGTGTAAATTTCTTGTTCTTTCAGACAAGCATCCATACTTCAAATTATTTAAAGTATTTTTAAAAGGAGACAGAATTAAGTTATGTCCTTTGTCTTCCTTCTGCCATGATCCATTCCCCCCCTTCCCTGTAAGCCTACTTCTCACTTAACCTCACTTAGTCATTTCAATCGCATTTGCTATATAAGCAGTTCTCAAGAAAAAGGGCTCCAGCAAAATGTCCACCACATAAAGAGCCATTTGTCACAATCAAAAATTGAATCCAAATCAAATTAAAATTCCACAGATAATAATAAAAATCATGGATATCTTGGATTAAGAGAACTGTTTCTAAATGCATCAATTATGATATAGAAAATAAGCAATTGTCAACAAAGAAGATCCAGGTGCCCAACTGATTGTTAAACATCAACTTAACTGACATTTAGTAAATTCAGCAAAAATCTGGTAAGATGGGTAATGAAATATAAACACAAAGCCTTTGTGTTACAGAAAGTAGTATCTTGCTATTCCAAGCCAGCAGCAATGCAGCTCAGGAGAGCTCGTTAGAGATGCAGGGTCTCACTCACCCTCCTAGAAGCAGCTGGAAGTAATCTAAAAATGGCTCAAGTTCAATTGACCCAGAAGCCTCCAAAAAATCATGCAAATCAAGAGGTTCAAAAATTCATGCTCATTTTAATAATCACCTGAGAAACTGCCCAGGCCATTAAGGATGATATGCATATCCAGAAAGCCACTTCATGTCCAAAAGATGTTACTTTAAAGAAATAATATGTGAATGATGGAGTTGGCAGGTGTGCCTGGGCCAAGCAGTAGGGCTGAACACTGGGTTGGTGGCCCAAAAACAGTGCTGAATTTTTGCTGCATATGCTTAAATAAGCAGAGAGTAATGCTGAACTTAAGGGTTTAGATGCAGAGTCTATGGTCATGGAACACACCCAATGAACAAAACACCCAGCTGTACCACCTCTCAGAGCTCATAGTCAGAGTCACTTGAGCTCCCCTGCTACACTAAAATGAAAAAGAACAAACTGTTCCTAAACCAGAAGACAGGGAATAAATTCAGAATAAAATAAATATAAAAAATGAAAGAAGGAGGAAGAGGAGAAAAGGAGAAAGGAAATGAAGAATCCCCATTTTTACAAATGAAGAAACTGAAGCACAGAGTAGCTAAATAACTCATTCAAGATCACAGAGCTATTGAATCCAAACTTGCATTTTAACAAGATCCCCAGGTGATTTGAATGCATATAAAAGTTTTCAAAGCACTGCTCTAGAAGAAAGCTATAGATTAAGAAAGGTCTGCTTCTCTCTCCACATATCCAACAGGTCCACTCAGAAGAATTAATAACAATCCAAATTACTAACAATGCACTCATGGCTAAATAGCTTCCCATGGAAGGTGCTTTCATGGGGCTAATTCCTCCTGTTGGCAGCACATTCAGGATTCTAACATCCCAGTTCAAATGGCATTCTACAAATATTCTTGGTGTAATTCATGGCAATCCCACCCCCCCCTCCAAAAAAAAAATACAGGTATTAAAAAAAACAAAAACAAGCCAGGTGTGGTCGCACATGCCTGTAGCCCAGTGGCTCGGGAGGCTGAGACAGGAGGATCAAAAGTTCCATCAGCCTCACCAATGAGTGAGACCCTGTCTCTAAAAATTAAAAATAGGTCCTAAGGATGTGGCTTCGTGGCCGAGTGCCCCTGAGTTTAATCCCTGGTAGCCGACCACCCCCATCAAAAAAAGTGGGGGTGTAGGTCAGTTGTAGAGCACTTGCCAGCATGTGCAGGTCCTCCTGGGTTTACTCTACAGCACTGCAAAAGGAAGCAAGGCAGGTAGGCAGGCTGCCCACATTTCCTTTTGTCTGAGACTCTGATACAATATCTACATGAAAGATTCCCACTTTCTATTTCTGTGCCTCCTCTCCCCGACCCATCCCAAAAGCCCTTCTTCCTCCCCAGTTCCTCTCCTGAGCCAGGCAAGAGAGACTCAGGACTTTCTCAGAGTTGTCCTATCAACCCAGTTCCCTCAGCAAGAACCGAAAATTGAAGGCTTAACTTTCTTCAGGACAGCACAAAGTGCTGCACTCAAAGAGGAAAACCTAATGGTTCCTACACTTACTTGTCATTCTCACAACCTGAGACAGTCTGTTATTCCCTGGTAGATTCATGCATGTGAGCCTCGTTTCCTCCATTAGACTGTAAGTGACATGAGTGTCAGTCATGACACTGAATTTCTTTGCACTGAAGGCAGAGAATGTCTACTCAATAAGACAACATTTTCTGGTTCATAAGTCATAATTCCTATGACATAGAGTAACTCCTGTCTTTAATAATAAGTGAAAATAATAATAATTGAGCTGGGGGTTAGCTCACTTCTAGAGTGCTTGCTTTGCATGTTCAAAGCCCTAGGCTCAATCCCCAGAACCATGAAAATATTAGTAACAATAATAATAGTAATGATCTTTGTAATGTTAATGGAAAAGTAAGTACCAGGCATTGTTTTAACCTTATTTATACAGTAAGTCTTCTTAAGGGCTCTCTGAGGTGGTTAAGTGCTTCATTTCACAAATAAGGAAACTGAAGCACAGAGTAGCTAAGTAATTTGTCCAAGGTCACATGGCTAGAAAGTGTTAAGAGACAGAAGCCTGGGAAGTCTGACTAAAGGACCACTGCACAACCTGCCTCGTGTAAGTTCTAAATTTCTTTTTTTTTTTTAAATGAATATTTTTTAATATTTATTTTTCAATTTTCGGTGGACACAACATCTTTATTTTATGTGGTGCTGAGGATCAAACCCCACGCCCCGCGCATGCCAGGCAAGCGCGTTACCGCTTGAGCCACATCCCCAGCCCCCTCTAAATTTCAATTTCAGGTTTTCCTCCTGAGAAGTACCACTATGAATCCCTTAGAATTATATAAAATGATGAGAACTTAGCAGGAGGTGATGACAATAATGGTATCATTTGTGAGTCCTCTATGCTGTTCCAAGCACCCATGTAATCCTCAAGAACACCAGGAGGCTGATACCATCATCTTCACGATACAGATCAGGAGACCAACACCCAAGAGGTGAAGTTACATGCCCAGGGTCACCCACCTAGGAAAAAGGCAGAGTTGGAATCCAGATGAGATCTGCCTGGCACCAGAGTCTGATCACTTCTCACCCCATTCTACTTACACATTATTGGGGAGCAGGAGGTAAACCAATGAAGGGCTATAGGGAAGGCAAGGCAGTGAAGGGGGTAAGAGAAAGGCAGAAAATGTCTAGAAAGGAATGTTGGCACCAGGACAGCAAACCACTGAGGGTCATGGAGTTTAGACCTTTATCTAGAAGCTGTGAAGATTTCTGAACAGACTCTAATGTGATCACATTGTGATGCAGAAAAATAAACCTGGCAAATTACCTGAGAGACAAAGATCACCACTTAGTGAACAACTAGACCACCTGACCAGTCACTATGCTTACACGGTTGTTTGGCAAAAAAAAAAAAAAAAAAAGGAGAACCTCTGCACTTGGCCTTCATTTATTGACTTTCCATAAAACCAGGGGAGGAAAAAAAACTGGCATATACCACAAATTGGCAATTTGACATATACTGAAATTTGATAAGTGTCCCAGCACATGAAAAAGCCACTGGTCCTGTTGAATTTGTTCAATAACTACAAACACAGTTCATTTGTACTGAGCATATACAGGTGGTTTATAAAAGGATGAGATCTTTCTTACTGGACAAAGGCAAGAATTATAAAGAAATATTTATCAAAGGGGATTTATTTTCAGGTGATGTCAAGATTGCTATTCGTCTATTTATGTTTATACTAAAATTAAGGGGCTAATTGTCTTTCTGACACTCTGCTACAACACTTTAATGTTTCATGTTTGAGCCTATTAAATAAAACACAATGGTGAGAATTTTAAAAGGATGCTGTTTTCACAATACTTTGCAGCAGAAGATGGAATGTGTTTCTTAGAATTCATTGTTTTTTTAAATTTTATTATTCCCATTGGAATGACAGAAACAGTAATGAAAATCAAGAAGTGATTTTTGTTCACAGGAAAGCCCATTAGATGTTTCCTTTGCAAATTTGGAGAGAGCAGCAATCCTGCTTTCTAAAGCAATTGCTTAGATGTTAGAAATGTAACCACTGGGCTGCATGTGTATACTAGAGAAGCAAGCCATTCCCATTTGGAAGTCAGTGTGTGATCATGAAAAGATCCAGCAATGTGAAGGAGGAGCCCAGGATCCCAGGCCTACCTCTGCTGCTAGCCAGGGTGACTGGAGGCAACCGCCAAATACTCTGGACCCTATTTCCTCATTTGTAAAGTAGAAAAGTTGAAGTCCATTTTCTCTAACATCTTTCTATCCCTAACATTTGTTCTGCAGTCCTTCCCTTAATTGTGGCTCCAACATAAAGCTACAAGGTCTAAGTGAGGCCAGCCTCACACAGCTTGAGATGTGGAAAGGCTCTATTTAGCCATAGCGAGGATATTCATCAGAAGGGGCAGGAAGCTAGGCATTGTGGCACATGCCTGTAATCCGAGCTACTCAAGGGCCTGAGGCAGGAGGATCCCAAGTTTGAGGACAGGCTGGGCAACTTAGCAGGATCCTATCTCAAAATAAAATAAAATAAAAAGGGCAGAGAATGTAGCTCAGCAGTAGAGTTCTTGCCTAGCATGTGCAAGGCTGTGGTTCCATTTCTAGAAAAAAAAAAAAATAGCAGTAGCAGGATGATCTGAGCTGACCCTTACTTAATCAGAAGGGGTTTGAGCCCAGCCATTTCACTCCAGCTGAATACCAACAGTATCTACCTAGGAAGATTGCTGTGACCACTACATGGCTTACTCATTAATGGTGCCTGGCACAAAGTAGCACTCAATAAATACATTAGCACATTTTCCTACTAAAAGGCTAAGTGCTTTATATGTTTTATCTCATACCTAGTAAGCCCATGAGGTGGGTTCCGTTATCCTTATTTTAAAGATTAGGGAACTGGAAATCCAGGGCATATGATAACTTGGGAACCAAACCCAAGCAGCCTAAAGCCAAATACTTGTCTTTTGTCCACTGCAATCTTCACCTTCTCAGAAGCCAGATGGATGCTTTTCTTAGTGTCTGTGGAGCACAGGCTCAGCCAGGAAAAGGAAGGCATTTTACTGCAGACATTTTTCTACCCAGGAACCCCAATAGCTGAAGACTAAACATTATCAAGATCATGCATGTTTCTTAAACAAGGTCACAATGTCAGTTGAGGTCTACTTTTCATTCTTTGTCACTTCTTTCCACCTACCTGTTCTCTTTTTCAACTTTGTAACAGAAGAATGAAGGTAATCAATGACTAGGATGTGCTTCAAAAAGCTAAAGTGCTACAATCGTTACCTGTACCTTAAAAAAATCTACCATGTCCATGTGGGTATTAAACTGAGCCTTTAAAAAGAAAAACAAATGAAAGGATAATGATTTTTTTTTATTACAGATTCTTTCTAAAAAGATTTGCTATCAAGCTCTTCAAAGAAGCAAATTCCTCTGTTGCATTTATTTATTTTTTATTTATTTATTTATTGCTTTAAAGACTTTTAGGAGCTCCTGTGTTGTTTCTGGATTTTCTCTGTAGCTCCATTCTGAGAATCACTTTATAAATCAGATGTGAGACTCTCAATAAAGTAGGCGTCTCCTAGATTATTGGTTTATCATTATATTATTTCCAACTATGCCTCACAATAGGCTTCCCCAAAACCATATAAAAGTAAATAATTGCTTAAATCTTGTTGAAATTCTCAAAGATTGGGGATTAACCACTATTGCAACCACTCTAAAACAAAATCTGGGCCCAATAAATTGGAAAGGAGGTGTGTTGGATACAGTAGTGTCCAGTGAGAAACAGACCTCAGAATCCAAAGGGTTGACCTTAGCCCAGTGCTGCTGACATGTGATTAGAAGCCTTCCACAGGCTTCACCAGAATCCTCACTGTGGACCTAAAAATGGAGGTTTTGTGAACTGACAGTTCCTTCACAAGAGCAGTTTTCTGGCAGAAATAACAGGCCACAGAGTCATTCAGCAAAGCCACGCAGGGTATAACCTTGGATAGAGGTCCACCTACTCTTATCTTATCTTTATCAAAATCATATTCAATTAAGAAAGACTGAATTAGGTCTGCAGGCATAACTCAAGGTAAAATATGTGCTTTGCATGCATGAGGCCCTGGGTTCAAACCCTAACACCACACACACACACACACACACACACATACACACACACACACACAGCCTTTTAAAAATAAATGAAATTGGGTGCATTGTATGTTAACAATATCCATTGTTGGACAAAGTCAAATAAAGCAATAACTTGGCATTGATACATGGGAGCTTGGGAGCAAGCAGCATTATTATGGGTTCAACCAGAGCAAAGATAAATCATTAGCAACTAGTTCCTCCTTCAGAATCAATGCAGTGATTAGGCAAGAGACTAGGGTCATAGTCTGTACAGGTAACTGGCCTACTTTTGAACACACTATTGCCTTATTCAAAGTCAAACACAAATGAAGAGCACAGCACAGTCCACATGTACCAATGAAAAGGATTTCAAAGTGGCTCAAAGTCAATCTTACCTCTGATATTCAGGGCTTCAGACTTTTTCTCCTTTTTCATAGTCTCTTCAGGCTCATTCGGGGTGTTCAAGGAATCACCTGCATTCAAAGAAGAAACCTTGTGTTGTGTATAAGTTCTACAAACAAAAAAAACCAATGGACTCAAAGTTGTGTTATTTTACATTCCTAATAGCATATGGGAGCCCCTACCTCTGCACACACATAGCCCAGAACAGTACATTTGGGCTCTGAAAGAGCCCGTGATCTATCTTTGGACTTCATTCCCACTTCCTTTCATGTTAAAACAAAAAAGGGAGCAAGTAGGAGCCTACCCCCAACCCCCAAAACCCATAACAGAAGAGACAGAAGATGGGCAAAGGGGGAGGAAAAAACAAAGTTCAGACACAACCAATGAAGGGGACACAGGACCAAGAGAGCTATCTGTTGCCCAATAATAAGACCTGATGTCCAAGAAAATCAATACTTCCACATACAGAGAATGCAAAGAAGGAAAAACAAGATAAAGGCCAAAAGATCCAGCAGCGAAAAAAAAAAGAGAGAGAGAGAGAGAAAGAGGAAAAAATAGTGGAAAATGTTAAGTTAGGATAAGTAAGAGGACTACAAAAAAATGATTTTAAAAAATCAGAGGAAAAAAAAAGAGGGCGTGGGACAAGGAGGTAGGGACAAGGAGGTAGAGACCGGGGAGGAGGAAAGGGGAGGAGGAAAGAGGAAGGAGGGAAGGGCAAAACGGTCCAAAGGATGCAACTGAAAGGCACCTGCTACATTTGAGAATACGGTCGCCCCCTTCTGCTTTCTTTCGATCGAAGCCCCCCGGAGGGTCACAGCTGAGTCCAAGCCGGGGGCCGTCGGGGTCGCAGCATGCTGCTGGCCCTCGGCGCCTTGGGGCCCCCCAAAAGCGCCGGGAGGGTCGCCAAGAGCCTGCTCCTGCCGCTGCTGCAGGCGGCGACGGTGGCCCCGGCAGCAGCAGGTGAACCAGACGGCGCAGTCCTGGAAGATGAGCAACCCCACCACGTTGACGGCCAGCCCCAGGGCGCCGACGATGAGCACCAGCTCCGGGTCATCGATGCGCTCGGGCCGGGCCAGGCGCAGCACCGCCTCCACGAAGATGGTGAAGCAGAGCGCGGTGAGAAAGACCGCGTTGCTCAGCGCGCCCACCACCTCCGCGCGCGCGTAGCCGTAGGTGGCGCGGAAGCCTCGGGTGGGGCGCCGGGCGATGTAGCCGGAGGCCAGGCCCACGCACAGCGAGATCAGGTCCGAGAGCATGTTGAAGGAGTCCGAGAGCAGCGCGATGGAGTTGCCCAGGTATCCCGAGACCAGCTCGGCCACGAAGAAGACCACGGTGAGCACGAGCATGAAGAGCAGCCGGCACGTCTTGCCTGAATAGCGGCCCATCTTTGCAACCGCACACCTACTTGCCCAGCCAGCCGCGCCCGAGCCACTGCAGACCCTGCCTCCGCAACAGGTGGGGGCGAGGCGCGGCCGCCCGGACTCTGCTGAGGCCTGGTACCCGCCTCCCGGGTGCCAGGCCCGCCCTGCCCTGACGCTTTTTTATAAGGCAGAGGCAGAGCGCCCCCGGTCCACGCACGTCCAGAGTCTAAAGGAGTGGCAGCGGCGGCGGTGTCTGAAGAGCCTTACGCCACCTCCGCGGCCTGGGCCTGACTTGGCAGGTGGCCACCAGCCACTGTGCCTCCTTCTGGGACCGAGCGGTGCAGAGAGGAGGGGGTTGTGTCCGAATGTCAATCTTCACAGACCGCTCCTCCCCCTGCAGAGGTGGGATTCACCCATCACCTGCTTCTCCAGGCCCTCCCGCCAATATTCTGCTGAGTCTTAATGATAAGGACCTTGACTGCTGTGGGTGTGCTCACTGTGGTGGACGTGGACACCTCTGCCTACGTGCCCAGACGCTGGTTGCAGTACAGATTCCATATTAAGCAGTAGTAAGGCCGAAGAGCACTAGCTTGGGCCAACCCTGCCTTTACGGGTGCTTCCTGCTTACATTATTGTTAAATGTGAGCTCATCCCTCACTCAGTACCCATCCCCACCCCGTTCCATTACCACCCGTGGAAAAGCTATTTTATCCTCTCCTCTTCCTCAAAGCCTCATAAAGGCATCAGGATCCCCCCTTCCTCCCTCCCTCTCTTTCTCTCTCCCTCCATACCTCCTTCCTTCTCTCTCTCTCTCTCTCTCTCTCTCTCTCTCTCTCTCTCTCTCTCTCTCTCTCTCCTTCCCTCCCTCCCTCTCTCAGAGTGGCATCCTCTGGGTTCCCTTTGGGATCTTCACTTTATCTCTCCTGCCAGGGAGCCAAAGGCCTTCCTCAGGAGAACCCCATCATGGTTTAGTAACATGGCACTCCCACCCAGCACTCATAGACTGGTCTACTCAGTGGTAGATACAAGTCCAGTGGCCATTGTGTGCTTTTCTCATTCCCCATTGAAGAGAATATTTGACTAACCCCATTTGTCCCTGACACTATGACCTGATAACTCTCAGTTCAATCCCCTGACCTACATGGTTTCATCCAAATAAAGATTCTCCAGTTAACAACAGGCCCTGTTCCAAGTAAAAGTTATCCCAACTGAAACCATTTCCAGGACTCTGAAAGAGACTGAGGAATAGACTCTTGAAGAAGGGTGTTTGCCATTGGTCAGTTCAGAGAGTGAATGGGAAGCCCTGCAGGAATTTTATTTGTTTATTATTTGTTTTATAATCTTATCTCATTTCACAAAGGATCCAACTGTGAAGTCTGGTCATCTCTGTTCTCTCTCACCTCCCCCATTCCCAACCCCTGAATTTTAATCATTCCTGAAAACTAACTCTCTCTCTCTCTCTCTCTCTCTCTCTCTCTCTCTCTCTCACACACACACACACACACACACACACACTTGTTTTTGGCTTGGAAATCAATAAAAATGTCTCACTCAAAAAATAAAGAAGCCACAAACCCAGAGCAATGGTGCTCCTGTAGTCCCTGCTACTAGGAGGATGAGGCATGAGGATCACTTGAACCTAAGAATTCAAGACCATCCTAAGAAACGTAGGGAAAAACTAACCCCCCCCCCCCAAAAGTCCAGCATCCATTAGCAGAATATTCTAACTTCTAGCCCTATTCATTGTCTTAGTTTTACAAAGTATAAAACTGTCTTTTAATGATCTCAGAGGGTTCCTGACAATTGAGCTAAAGCAATCTTGATATGAGCGTCCTACTTTAAACTAGATGAGCCTCCAAACTTAGAAAGCTTAATGAACATTTTCTTTCCACCTCCAGGAAAATATCCCCATGCAGAACTCGAAGAAATTGATCACTTTAATTATGTTCTAAAAATTAATATAAAATAATGAATAATGTAGAAGAATTAAAAATTTTTGATTGATGAAAGGCTTGATGCTGTATAGTCTTGGAAAAGTTCCTAAATCAGTCAGGCCTACTTTTTAATTACTATAAAATGGGAATGATAATATAGTGAGTATTAAATGAGTTAATATATAAAGAATGGTTTAACCATGCCTGGTAAATAGTAAGCACTCAAATAAATGTTAGCTACTGTTACCATTAGTGTTCCTGTTAGCACTGCAGCATGTGTGTAATAGAATGAACAACAGATGACACTCTCTAATACACAAAAGAGATCTATCTGAGTACCACAGCCTTACCAGTTTCTGGTTTACACTGTCTTCAAACTGTGCAATCACTAAAATATTTAACATAGCAGCAATGAAAGCAGCCCAAAAAAGCGTGACGCCTTCTATAACTCATCTGACAAAGCTGAAGTAGCCCTTGCTAATTGCATTTCTTTGTCATTCACAACTGAAAGGAAAACCCAAAGTCAGCAGAATTATATCACTCGTGCCTATTGCCTAGTCATTCCCCTAACCGAAGGCAGATGACCAGAAAATGTCACTGCCCCAGGAGTGCAGTCAATGGAACTAGAAAACCAGAGCCAATGTCTGATGCCCCTGTCCAGGACCCAGTTCCTGACCTTAAGAAAGGACAAGTGTTCCAAATACTGTCAACAAAATGCACTATAGTAAAATATTTTCACTTACATATGTGTGTGTGTGTGTGCAATATACATTAGTTAACAGATATTTAGACTGCACTTCATTCTTCACAGTAATTTAGGAGGTTTCAACCAGCTTTTGTTTATTGAACTCTTATTTAGCCCAGCCCTATGCTGAGCACTTTACAGACATTATCTCATTTCATTCTCACACTAGCCCCCAGAAAATCTTTTAATATTTATTATTTAATTATAAACTATTCTACAGATGAATCACCTGAAGCCCAAAGATTCTTAAGTAATTTGGCCAAAATCACACCATCTTCCCTGGTGGGGAGAGCACTGCAGGCAGAGGCAAAGCATGTACAATGAATGGCTCTGTGGTAGGAGACACATGAAGGAGCCAGATGAAGGGCTGTGACAGTGAAGATGGGTGACAGTGCAGGAAAGTGACATGAGATGGGGTCAGAGAGGCTGCAGGGCCAGATGTAAGGTGTTCACTGAAAGCAATGAAAAACCTTCAAGGTATTTTGAGCAAAAGGCTGGCAAGATTCGATTGTGGGTCTGTTATGATTTAGATGTGAGGTGTCCCCCTTTTAAAAGCTCATGTGTGAGACAATGCAAGACAGTTTAGAGATGAAATGATTGAGTTATCAGAGGTTTAACCCTGAAATAGAGATTAACTTGGTGGGGTGTGGCTGGAGGAGGTGGGTTGGTTTCTGGGGACATACCCTTGGAGTTTATATTTTGTCCTCTCTCTCTGCTTCCTAATACCATGTCCCCAGCTGCTTTCCTCTGCCATACACTTCCACAATGATATTCTGCTTTATTTCAGGTCCTGAGAATGGAGTCAGCCATCTATGGACTGGAGACCTATGAAATTATGAGCCCCAACTACATTTTTCCTCTTCTAATTGTTCTTGTCAGGTCTTTATGGTCAGTGTGGCAGAAAAGCTGACAAAGGCAGGATCTTTGTTCTTCACATACAGTAAAATATCTCTACTGTAAGTATAAAATTGAGCCAATTGGACAAATGAATGGAACTTCCATGAAAATTAAGATACAAATGTTTCCATCACCCCAGAAGGTTGGTTCTCTCATGCCCTTTTCCAGTCACAGCAATGCACCCCCAACCTCAAGGAGTTTTCTATCACTGTATCTATTGTTACTGCCCAAATCAAAAAAACAAAATATTATAGTATGTTTAAAAATTCACACAATCTATAAATGACTGACGTGAGATCTGATCTAGGCATCAAACTCTAGAGTTTATATTTTTCATCTTCACCTTACATTAATTTGATCATCTTTAGTGGTTTTTTTTTCCCCCTAAACAAATGAAAGGATTTTCAACTTTGTTTTTTGTTGAAGTAAAATTTGATGCAACACAATTAATAAATGCAGAGATTATGACATTGAAAGTTTTGATGCTGTGTAGTCTTGGGCTTTTTATGCTGGCATTTGACCCAGAAATTAACACCCTTGTTTATTTATTTTTTAGTAACTGAAGAAGCAAGCATTTGTTTTCATTTTTGAACTCTTCTAGTAACAAGAGCTGATGTTCCATTCAGGGGAGAGAATGCACATCTTGTCCAAAGCACCAAATTCTTACTCAGAAAAAGAGGAAGCTTTTTCCCTATAACAACAGCCTCCCGATTTTAAATACATTGCGAAGGGATGGACATTTCTCCAAATATTCAGAGTACAAATGTGATGACTTTGCAAAAGGAAATCCCTTCTCTGAGTACTTGAGGAATCTTGTATATAAAGTCAGTTCTTCCTTGGTGAAATTTTATGGTCTATATTGAAACACTTTGGCTGTACAAAGATACATATCTGGGCTGTATAGCTCAGAGGTGGACTGCTTGCCTAGCACGTATGAAGCAGTGGGTTCAATTCTCAGCACCATATATAAACAAATAAAGTAAAGGTCCATTAACAACTAAAAAAAAAAGATACTTATCGGTATTCCAAAAGTATGCATTTATAACCCTCAGTTTTTCAGGATACAATAAATTTAAGAGACTTGACATACTTTTTTCTTGCTTTTTTTTTAATGATAGAAGCATAAAATATAAACACAGAGATTGGTCACCTCCACTTTCAATGGGCTATTGGCAAGGGGAAATACAGCACTGTAGTCACAGCCTGCCTCAAAGGAGAAGCTGTAAATAAATTCAGAGCTGTACTGGTCAGTTTGTCAAGTGTCCTTACTTACAGGCACCTCTAGTTTCTCCAAATGCCATTTCTTCCTGCAGCTGAAGACAATGTCTGCTCTTAGCACTAACCCAGGCAGTGGGAAGAACACAAGCCCTACCATAACATCAAATAATGCAACCTTTTGAACAACCAATAATAATAAAAAAAAAAAATTGAACAACCAATAATAAAAAAAATAATGCAACCTGCTTATTGAGAAAGTATCAAGACTCTGGGTAATTTTAATTTTGCACTCACTTTATGAAAATTTGAAAGGTGCTATAGCACAGCAGTTAATAACCTGAGCTTTGTTGTTTGCAACAACACATGGTGTTCCACATGATGGAATAAGCTAGACACAGAAAGACAAGTATTGCATGATCTCACTCCTATGTGGAATCTAAAGAACTGATTTCATAGAAGTGGAGGTAGATGAACAGACACTTCTCAGAGGAGGACATACAATCAATCAACAAGTACATGAAAAAATGCTCACCATCTCTAGCAGTCAGAGAAATGCAAATCAAAACCACCCTAAGATACCATCTCACTCCAGTAAGATTGGCAGCCATTATGAAGTCAAACAACAACAAGTGCTGGCGAGGATGAGGGGAAAAGGGTACACTTGTACATTGCTGGTGGGTCTGCAAATTGGTGCAGCCAATTTGGAAAGCAGTATGGAGATTTCTTGGAAAGCTGGGAATGGAGCCACCATTTGACCCAGCTATTCCCCTTCTTGGTCTATTCCCTAAAGACCTAAAAAGAGCATGCTACAGGGACACTGCTACATCGATGTTCATAGCAGCACAATTCACAATAGCAAGACTGTGGAACCAACCTAGATGCCCTTCAATAGATGAATGGATAAAAAAAATGTGGCATTTATACACAATGGAGTATTACTCTGCATTAAAAAATGACAAAATCATAGAATTTACAGGGAAATGGATGGCATTAGAGCAGATTATGCTAAGTGAAGCTAGCCAATCCCTAAAAAACAAATGCCAAATGTCTTCTTTGATATAAGGAGAGTAACTAAGAACAGAGTAGGGTCGAAGAGCATGAGAAGAAGATTAATATTAAACAGGGATGAGAGGTGGGAGGGAAAGGGAGAGAGAAGGGAAATTGCATGGAAATGGAAGGAGACACTCAGAGTTATACAAAAGTACATACAAGAGGAAGTGAAGGAAAAGGGAAAATAATACAAGGGGGACAAATGAATGTCAGTAGAGGGGGCAGAGAGAGAAGAGGGGAGGGGAGGGGAGGGGAGGTGGGATAGTAGAAGATAGGAAAGGCAGCAGAACACAACAGACACTAGTATGGCAATATGTAAATCAATGGATGTGTAACTGATGTGATTCTGCAATCTGTATATGGGGTAAAAATGGGAGCTCATAACCCACTTGAATCAAAGTGTGAAATATGATATATCAAGAACTATGTAATATTTTGAACAGCCAACAATAAAAAATTTAAAAAAAGGAATAAAGGTATAAAAAATTTTAAAAAATAAAAAATTAAAAAAATAAAATAAAACAAGAAAAATGAAAAAAAAAAAGAAGTGGAGGTAGAATGGTAGTTAGCAGAGTCTGAGGAGAAAGGGAGGGAAGGATGGGGAAAGGTTGATCAATGGATACTAAATTACTATTAAATAGAAACAAGAAGTTCTGGTGTTCTATAGTTCAGTGGGATGACTGTGGATAACAATAATGTACATTTCAAAAAGCTAGAAGAAAGGATTTTAAAACTTTTTAACATAAGGAAATGAAAATGTGTAAGGACATAGCTTAACCTGATTTAGACATTCTGCAATTATACATGTATCAAAACATCACAGATGTGTATAATTTTATGTCAGTTAAATAAATTTAATTTTAAAAATAAATAAATCATGGGCTGGGGATGTGGCTCAAGTGGTAGCGCACTCGCCTGGCATGCGCGAGGCGCTGGGTTCAATCCTCAGCACCACATAAAAATAAAATAAAGATGTTGTGTCCACTGAAAACTGAAAAATAAATATTTAAAAATTCTCTCTCTTTCTTCTCTCTCTCTCTCTCTCTCTCTCTCTCTTTTAAAAAAAGGAAACCCTGTTATAAAAAAAAAAATAAAAATAAATCAATCTCATTTGCTACTTCTGACATGACCTGGGGCCACTTTCTTACATCTTCTTTTTCCTCATCTGAGCAATGAGGTTAATAATTGTGTCTCCCTCATGGAGTTGTCCTGAGACTTAAGTGAGGAAATGCATGTCAGTCGCTTAGTGGAGTGCAGGGCTCATGAGAAAGATTCAGTAGGTGTTCACAAAAAGCAACCACTCCTTTGGGTTTTGCAGTCAAGTTCAGGGAGGTTTGAATATTTCCCTTCACCAAAGGATTCACGTAAGGGTTACTTTTAGAGAAAATAGGCATTTAAGGATTTGTTCATAACTTCATTTAAAGAGCAGTGGAATTTATGCAGACACAAGATAAAATATTTTTAATTTCCTGCAACTGGAGGAAGCATAGTTTGAATGGCAATACTTCCTCATATACAAAATTGCAGGACCCAAGGTAGTGACTGCTGAGTGACATACAAGAATAACATCAAAGCTAGGTATGGTGGTACATCCCTGTAATCCTAGCAACTTGGGAGGCTGAGGCAGAAGGGTCACAAATTTGAAACAAGTTGTGGCAATTTAGGGAGAACCGTTCTCAAAATTTTTAAAAATATATATTTTAAAAGAGCTGGGGATGTTCCTCAGTGGGAGAGTACCCCTGGATTAAGTGCCCAGTACTGGGGGGGAAAAAGACACTGATTTTTATATACTACCACCTGGGATGATACAATTTTCCCCCTAAAGTATTTCAGGATGAATTCTTGACTTGAAGTGATCATGTTTTTCTTTTTCATATAGAGGCGATAGGTGTGGAAAAAGAGAAAAGGTAAGCAATGGTCACCTTTTCACTGTTTTGAGTGGGTTATTGGTAGAGAGACGCTTCCTTCAGCTGTCAGATGCATTGAGAGTGAAGAGGCCATGTGGTCTGGGATCTGCTTGTGGTTATGAACACTAAAGTTCTGGTCTGTGAGTCTCTCCTTCTCCAGCTCACAAGGACAGGCCCAGAGACTCATTTGTGGGGAATTCCCATGCTGAGGTTTGTTGAAAACAAGAATATAAAAGGAAGTATGGCTATCCGGAGGAAAGAGGGTAAAGCATAGAGGCAGAGCTGGAAACTTCTTGAAGTTTATCATCCTGATATCATTTGGGGTCTGATTCTTCCTGATGGATGAATGGTGGAGAATCTACTTTTGGACTATTTTCAATTCAAAGGGGGAACAAAAATAATTTAAAATTGCAAAAATAATGGAGAAAATCTATTCTTTGATTTTTTTTTTTTTTTTTTTTTTTTTTTTTTTGTACTAGGTATTGAACCACCCAGAGGCTGGTCTTGAACTTGCAATTCTCCTGCCTCAGCCTCCCAAGCCTCTGGAATTACAGGCTTCTGCCACCATGCCTGACCTCTTTCTTGATCTTGTCTATTTTATAATTTACAAAAAGGCTTCACCTATGTTGCTTGAGGCCACCACAATCTCACACAAACACCAGCTTCCTTCACTGCTAGATTCATCTTAAATTTTAGACTTTATGAAAATGAGAAAGACCATTTGCCCAAGAGACTATGAGAGTAATTTTGTGCTAAGACCTATTAACAAATAATTTTACCTATGCAAATGCACTAGTTAAATATTCAGGAGAATATAGTGGAAAGACATAAGTTTGGGTACAATGCAGATCTAGGATCCAATGCTGGCTCTGTCAGCTATCAGCAAGTAGACAAGTCAACTTCTCGGAGCCTCTATGTTCTCATTTATAATCTGGAGAAGATAGGGGTATCACTCTGTCCCACAGTAGTTGTGAGAATAAAAGTAAACGGCACATGTAAAGGGCCTGGCATGATGCCTTTGGTAGATAATCTGCAAGTGGCTCCTTCTTTTAAGTTCTGTCAGTCATCATTAGAACCATCATACTAACTTCTAGTAAGCAGCGTTGTGGAATCTCCTTCACAGTTAGTTAGAGCATCCAGTTTCTCCTAAAATCATCTATTTTATATGGATCCAAAAATCTAATTAGCTTAACTACCTAAGAACTAATTAGAAGTGGATTAACAAAATGTTTTGCAAATATAAAAATATTTAAAACAATACTAGAAGATATAACCTCACTATTGTAACAGATTGAAAGGTGTTGCTGGATATTGAAATGAGGTCTAGAAAAGGACCTGAGATTCCTGAACTCTAACGTGAAGTTGTTGTACAACTTGGACCAGCCACCAAACTTCTGAGCCTTAGTTTCTCAATCTGTAAAATGCAAATAAGAACCTCATGCTTGGGGCTGGGGATGTGGGTCAAGCGGTAGCGCGCTCGCCTGGCATGCGTGCGGCCCGGGTTCAATCCTCAGCACCACATACAAACAAAGATGTTGTGTCCGCCGAAAACTAAAAAATAAATGTTAAAAATTCTCTCTCTCTCTCTTTAAAAAAAAAAAAGAACCTCATGCCACTTAGTGTATATAGTTGTTTTGAACATCAAATAAAATAGTGAACACACAAAAAATAGACAAATAAAAGACCTTACTATGCTATAATTATGAAGCCATGGACCCTTAATCTACACATGTTCTAGAAAGCAAGCAAAGTATTTGTAATCATCAGTAGTTTAAATGGATCAACTAAGATTTTAGATTTCCTGAAACCCATTCTCACTCTTTTCTAGGAAAGTATTCTGTCTCCTTGAACAAGAGAGAACAGTTGGTTTTTTGCTTGTTTTGTTTTTTTTTTTTTTTTTTGTACTAGGAATTGAACTCAGGGGCACTTAACCACTGAGCCACATCCCCAGCCCTATTTTGTATTTTATTTAGAGACAGGGTCTTACTGAGTTGCTTAGCACCTTGCTTTTGCTGAGGCTGGTTTTGAACTCATGATCTTCCTACCTCAGCCTCCTGAACTGCTGGAATTACAGGCATGTGCTACCGCACCTGGCAGTACTACAGTTTAAATATGTCCTCCAAAAGCTCATGGGTTAAATAAATGCTTGGTCCTCAGTCTGTGGTGTTATTGGGAGGTAGTGAAACTTTTAAGAGGTGGACCCTAGTGGAAGGAATTTTGGTCACCAAGGACAGGCCCTTGAAAGAGATATTGAGACCCTGGCCCCTTCCTGTTTCTCTCTTTGCTTTCTGGCTCCCATGAGATGAATTGTCCTCCTCAGCTGACTGACTCAACCGATTAAAAGTGACAAGTGCCTCTGCACCGTACACTCCTCACCCACTTCTGGTTCACCCTTGGCCAGCCATGTTGCTCTTCTTTCCATTCCTCAGAATACCAAGTTCACCTCTGCCATGATGTACTATGCCACCACGAGCCCAAAACAACAGGGTCAAGTGATTGTGAACTGAATCTATAAGTCAAAATAAACTTTTCTATTTATACATGATTCTTTCAGGAACTTTGTCACAGTGACAGAAAACTGACTAACACATTATGGGCATGTAATTTAAGGTGAGCTAATCATAGTTCCTCATTCTCTGGCCACAATGCTTGGTTCGAGAGATAACACTTGGCCAGAGTTCTTCTGTTGGAATTTTCAAAATGGACCTGGGACAGAGAAAAGGCTCCATTTTCCCCTCCAGACATCAAAGAGAAATAAATTTCTATTCTCCTTAAGCTACACTTATCACTAGGGTTCAGTCACATGCACATGAAATGAAGCCTGACTCAACTGACCAAAAGTGACAAGTGCCTCTGCACCCTACACCCCTCACCCACCTCTGGTTCACCCCTGGCCAGCCACGTTGCTCTTCTTTCTGTTCCTCAGAATACCAAGTTCAGTTCTCCACAACTCCCTGCTTTTGCTCTCCCCTTAGCTTGGAAAGCTCTTCCCTAATTTCTATGTGACCAGTTTCTTCTTATCACTCAGGCCTTCACTCAAGTCTCTCCTTGGATGCCCTCTTGATACTGAGTCTGAATGCATATTGCATCCCCCTATGTGGTATTTATACTTCCTGGAACCATGCTGGACCCATTTAGGATTCAATATCTAGAGGTGAATGAAGGACAAACTAAAAGAATGAATGAACCTGATGTTCTGTCTCTTCACTGAGGACAGCAGACAAGGGGTATATTCAGGTTTTTAAATGACATTATAAAATCGAGAATGATGTTCAACACCATTCACTTAACAAATAAGAGCAAATACATTTAAATTAAAATAAACTAGGGTGGTGGGCATAGTTCAGTGGTAGAGCACTTACCTAGCTTGTGCAAAGCTCAAGGTTCGATCTCTAGCAATACACACACACACACACACACACACACACTGCTTATTTATACCTTTACTGTCTAGATAAATTTAATTCAACAACTATTGGTAGAATATCTGCTATGTATCAGGTCCTGGGAAACACAAAATAAATGTAAATGTATTCACAGGCCTTTTGAGAAGAAGATAAGGAAAAACTAAATTCTGTTCAGCTTGATTATTACTGTGATAGTTAAGATATGATAATACGATTATATGCCTTGGAATATTTGTAATATCTATGACCAGATCATGGGCCACAACATGGAAGGGGGCTTGACACATATTCTGAAGGCAATGGGAAGTCACTAATCAGTTGTGATCACAGGGAACTCATAATTGGGTTTATCTCTCAGAAGGACGAAGCTGGTAGCAGCTGAATGTATTGAACAAACAGGACCAAAAGAAAGTGGTCAAACACAGGAAGCAGCTTTGCAACAGTTTGGACAAGAGACACTGACAACTCCTTCTCATGAAAATGGAGAGAAAAGACCAGACAGGAGGACACTATGAAAGAAATCTGCAGTGCTTAGAGTCTAAGTAGATGGGTCTGGAGAGGAGGTAGGTGGTGAGAAAGAAGAAAGATGTCCCCAGGTTACTGGCTTGGGTGCCTGAGGGGTAGTACTATTCATCAGAACATAGGAAAAATGTGTCAGAACAGTCTTATGGTCATTCATTCAACTGATTATTCACCACCTAGTGTCAAGTACTCACTATATGTTATTGGGGATACTTGCAATGAGTGAGACAGGCATGACCCCTCTGTGTTGGAGGGGCATTAACACCTGAGTACCCTGAGTAGGTGACAGATATAATGATCAGAGAAGAGAGGCATGACAGCACCACAGAAAGGTTGCTTAAGGGAAGCCTTACTCCCAACCCTAAAGTATGTTAGTTAGCTTTTTCATTACTGTGACAAAATACCTGAGAAAAACAACTTAAACGGAGTAAAGGTTTATTTTGACTCATGTTTTCAGAGACTGTTGTTCATGATCACTTAGCCCTGTTGCTTTGGGCTTGGCATAATATATCATGGTGGGAGTGCCCAGTGCAGGAGGGCTGTTCACCTCATGGCCACCAGGAAGCAAAAAGAGGGAGAGGAAGGGGCCAGG
Source organism: Marmota flaviventris (assembly GCF_047511675.1). NCBI lineage: Eukaryota > Metazoa > Chordata > Mammalia > Rodentia > Sciuridae > Marmota > Marmota flaviventris. The sequence continues at coordinate 63,027,685 of NC_092509.1, read as the reverse complement.
GGCACATCCCCAGTGACCTAACTTTCTCCCACGAACCTTAAAAGTTTCACCAACCTCCCAATAGCTCCACAGGCTGGTGACCAAACCTTTATCCTATGGCCCTTTGAGGCCTACCTAAAGATGTGGCGTTTTAGACCTAAGCCTGAGGAGAGGCACAGAGCAGTGAGTGGGGTGGGGAGGGCTCAGAGAGGAGAGAATGGCATGAGCCAGCCCTGGAGTCAGGAGGGGGTGGTAGGCATGGGGGATGCAGCAGACTCACCAGGGCTGGAGAGTGGACTTTGAGGGGTGGAGAGGAGAGGAGCCTCCTGATAAGCAAGGATCTGATTGATCAGACTCTCCTAAGCTAGTTAAAGAGTTGGGACTTTATCTTAAGAAAACAGCAAGCTACTGTTAGTCAAGCAGGGGAGTGAAAGCCATCTTCAACCTTAATTGAAAATTTGTCATATTCTAGGCACTGGACCAAGAGAAGGATAGAGCAGAGAACAAGACAGAGAAGGAAACGACTCTTGCACATCTTACATTCCAGAAGGGATGTCAGGAAATGAAAGGAAGAATGAATAAAGAATGGAAGAAGTTGTGGGAGGGGAAGGAGGGGACAGAGGGAGGTAATAGGAAAGGAAATTATATAAAACATAAACAAGCATTTTCTGCACACTCTGGCTTGTGGGTGGCATGTCACGTTTTCAGAGGAGCACTGGCCAAATGAGTTAGGACATGTATAACATGACCGCATGTGGCAATTCATGAGTCTACTTCAGATATTTAATCACATATCTTTTCTGATGTCATCCTCAGAACAAATTAAAAGTTAAGTATACACAATATACACATGTATCCAAATAGTGCATGTTATGCCATAAATATGTACAATTTCTACGTATCAATTAAAAATTAAATAATTACTGAAGATTAAACCTAGGGATGATTTACCATTCTTTTTATTTTTATTTTTTTTATTTTGAGACAGGGTCTCACTAAGTTGCCCAGGCTGGCCTCAAACTTGCAATCTCCCTGCCTTAGCCTCCTGAGCAGCTGGGATTGCAGGCACGTGCCACTTTGCCCAGCAATAATTAATGTTTTAAAAGGTAAGTATGACTGTCCTCATTTTAACTGGAAAAAAACCTAAGATTCAGAGACGTTAAAACTTGATGGAGTTTTAGAAGCTAGGGAGAGCGAAATGGTAGCACAAACTTTAGAGATGCACATTGACTTGTCTTTGAGTATTGACTCTGCCACCAACTATGCCCCCTGGACAACGATAACAGCTTGTCATGCAAAAAAGCCACCTCAAATGTTGGTCCTCTGCAGTTCATCAAAAAATGTCATTATTCTGAGGGGGTCTCATGATTACCTTGTCTTTTTTACCTGTGTATGCTATTTCATTGTAGAGCTGTGCATATTTATCTAAGTGAGGCAGCGCCCACTGATGGACATGTAGTATCCTCTTTTATACTATTGTGTTTTGTCCCTGTGGTCATTGTTATTGTGATTATTTGTGAAATATGTTATAGTAACATATAGTAACAGGTGTATCCTGATGCTCACTTTTTGGAGTATATGTTTCTGGGCATATTGAGTCAGAATGTGAGCACTTAAAATTGTATATAGCTATTGTCAAACTACCATCAGAAATATTGCACAAACTTATATTCTTTTCAGAAGTATATGAGATTATTTTCCTTTTCTGTTCCATTTATTTGCTGCTAGTGTATAAGAATATAATTGATTTATTTACTTTAATCTTCTATCCTCTTACCTTGCTAAATTCATTTATTTGCTCTTAACAATAGTTTCAGAGATTTCTTGGCATTTTCTGGGTAGACAATCATATCATCTGCAAATAAAGACAATTTTATTTCTTCTTTTTATTTAAAAAAAAAAAAGTAGCAAGTGCAGCGTTACATGCCTGTTATCCCAGCTATTTGGGAGGCTAAGTCAGGAGAAGCACAAGTCTGAGCAACTTAGAGAGACCCTGTCTCAAAATCAGATAAAAAGGTCTGGGGGCACAGAACAACGCTAAAGTGCTTGCCTAGCATGGCTTGGTTCAATTCCCTTTACAGAGGGGGAAAAAAAAAAAAAAGATGAGAGTTCTATTTCTACCAGGTATTTGACATCACTAGACTATGAGTTCTTTAAAACTTTTTTTGGCAGGAAGGGGTGATTTTATTTTGTTTAATGATTCTTTCTGATGAAGACCATCAGTCTAAAATATTTACATCCTATTCTGTGCCCATGTTGTACCTGGCTCTTTATTATGACTCTGTGTCAAGCATACATATCCAAGTCGGCTAATACAGTGCAGAGGGAAAGAGGGAGTGGTCCTCACTATAGGTATCTGGTGACTGCAAATCAGATCTGCTGTCTCAGACCTTCCTTACCAAATATGCTTCTTCCTTGACAGGGGTGCTCTGTTAGACTCCCATTGGAGTTCACAGTTTCTGTTGTGTTAGGGGATCCTCTGTTCCCCAAGCTTCACATTTCCACAAGGGCACTTCCCCAGAAAAATCACTCTTGATCTCTTTCTACTGTTTTCTTGACATTCCCAGAGATAAGATCACTTCTCTGATGGGTAATCTTGGGAGAAACAATGGCGCATGCTCAGCTGACCTCTTCTGGGATTTCTTTTTCAAATTTACCTTCCCATAAAGACCAGCTCTCCTGGTACATAACTGAGGCAGGATCTACATGGAGGAGGGAGGTCTGAGACTGGGCTGATGACTAACTCTGGGAAGAACTATAGTAAAGCTCTTTGCCACTACATATCTTAGCCATATTCCTCATTATCTGTAGTAAAGTTGCTATTTTATGTTCAAATGCCATCCACATTTTATACATCAATTGCTTCCAAACCTAAGAAAGTAACACAGAGGTTTTGCTTATGAGCCCCCCAAAAGCCCTAGTATATTGGTGAGTTCACAGGAACCTTGGGAAAGATAAAGATGAGTGCCTACAGTCCAAGAAAACAAACAACAAAAACTCTACATATTTAGCTTCCGTGAGACCAGGGCAGGAGCTGTCAGGTTTAAATAGTCCACTAAGGACTGGGATTGTGGCTCAGCGGTAGAGCGCTCCCCTAGCATAGGCGGGACCCCGTTTGATCCTCACTCAGCACCACATTTAAAAAAAAAAAAAAAAAAAAGGCATTGTGTTGTGTCCTTCTACACCTAAAATAAATAAATAAATATTTAAAAAATAAATAAGCCATAAGTAAGTCCATAAATAAGTCCATAAATAAATAAATAAATAAGCAGGAGCCTTGGCAGATCCCAGTAGTTTACTGCCTGAAAAACAATAGCTATTTAACAGGCCTGAGACTGGTTTTTAGTGTATGCCTCAGTTTTAGGTGCAAAGAAAACGAGAGGGAGAGTAATTTACTCTCAGGAACAATAGGCAGATGGAGCTAAAGGAGGAGAGCTTTCCTGACGCTTGAAAGATGCAAAAATGAAAAAGGAATACATATCTAAACATGCTGAAAAATGTGATTAGATTAGATCAGATTAGGGACAGAAAACCATGGAAATCTCTGAGAGGAAGAGAAGCAAGATTTCTGATAGCGGACAGGGATTTGGAACTCACTTCCCTGGCCACCAGAGGGAACCAGATCCAGGAAGCTACTTGTGAAGACTGTCCAAAATAAACGTGACTGGGGCATGTGGCCATTCTCCAATTCCTGTCCCATGACTGCCGCTGCGTGTGTACATGGCAGGCCTCTTGCTTCTTCATTTTACATATCTGCAAACCAAGGGAATAGACTCAAGGAGCCTCACATGAGGAACCACACCAGAGAGACCTCATTCTTTGGACCTACTTATGATGACAAGATCCTGAACCTTGAGCTGACACCCATAGTAGATGAGAATCTAGGACACTTGGGGAGAACTGAGTGAATTTTGCATGTGGAAATGGTGTGATTGTGGCCAAAGGGAAAATTGTACAGAATGTTTTTTCAAAAATGTCTACAACCATAGCTCCCATACCATGGGTTCTCCTACAGGATGACCTTCTCTTCCCATCCAGAGGTGGAGTCATGCATCTTACCACTGGCCTGTAGACTCTAAGACTGGGTCAGAAAAATTAATGGTGTTTCTACCTCGTTTGATGGAACACTCACACTTGAAATCCTGGGCTGCCATGTACAATGCTGAGGCCACTCTAGAGTGAGGAAGCCAAGCCACAGGGAGAGATCATGTGTAGGTGGTGTGGCAAGCAGTCCTAAACTTACTCGCCCAGGTACCAGTCATGGGGGTAAGTGAACTTCCAGGGACTGCCGCCTCCAGCCACCAAGGTGACCCCCGTCTCTCAGTCTTCCCAAGGGAGGCCTCAGACAACGTAGAAGCACACAGGCAATTCCCACTGTGTCCTCTCCAATCCCCAGCCCATGGAAACCCTGAGTATCATTAGATGATTGTTGTTTAAGGGACTTTATTTGGGGTGGTTTGTTATGTAGTAAATGTAAGAGAAGCACCATGTGAAGACTGGGACAGCTAAACAAAGTGTCTATAAAATTTAGAGCTATTTGAGGGGAGAAGCCCAGGAAGGTTAGCCTAGAATACTTAAGGTATCGAGAGAAGGGCTTCAAAGCAAAACAGCTGTTGTGGGGTGAGTTTCCCGGGTCCTGACTGAACAGGTTAGGCATCTAAGGACAGATGCAGGGGGTGCAAGACATAGGCACTGAAGGGATCTGAACAGGACAATGGTAGTTTGAGTCCTGGCCTGGGTTAGGCTTTTTGTTTAATTGAAAAATGCCTTTCAAGTGAGACTATCCAACTCAGAGGTGAGGATTGACAAGATTTGTTTGGATCAAACACTGTTGCTTTTGGCAGACCCTTAAACGTTGACTTCATTTCTCTTGCTGTGATTAAAAAAATAATAATAATAATGTCTGAAAAACAAATGTCTGACCCAGAAAACAATGGCCAAGCCAAAGGAAGACAGTCCAACATAAACTCTGGTCTTACATGTGGGGCTGAAAGAAGGGACAATTTAGGAACCCAGTAAACCACTAACCAGCCAACCAAGCCTTCCTGGAGGGAAGGAGAACAAAACACTACAAGCTCATCTCCCACTTCAGATTTGGTGAATGTAGGCTTGCTACAAGGGAGCAGCTGCCCTCTGAAGCAGGGGCCACAGGCCAAAGCGGGAGGTAGGGCCACAGTGAACACATGCAGCCAAAATGGAGGCTCAAAGACAAAATGGAAATCAGGATGGTCGGTTCCTCCCTCCCTCCCTTCCTTCTTTCCTTCTTCCCTCCCTCCCTCCCTCCCTTCCTTCCTTCCTTCCTTCCTATGATTTAGCATCTCTCTCTACAAAATCTTTTATTCAGAAACCTGAGACATGTTCTAGTATTTTAATTACCTTTCATGGTCTCCTTCTTTCAAGGAGGTCAGTTGGATTGTCAATGGTTAAATTAAGTTGATCCCTTCCTTTTTTCTTTTCTTCCTTCCTTCCTCTCTCTGTCTCATATCTTCCCTTTTAAGAAAATGCCATAAAGAAAGTCTAGCCTAGGATATCGTTGCTGCAAATTTCTACACTCTGCAAGCGGGCAGGAATGTTCTCTCTGAGAGAGGAGCCCACATGCTGGGCAGAGAGGGAAGACTCAGCACCAATAACACACCTCCTGTAGCAAGAGCTGTGCTAGATGAGCTAAGTGCTCCAGGGGTCTTGGCCCTGGCAGGGTTAGGCGTGTGCTGGCTGGCCACTTAGAGAGGCAATAACCAAGAGGAACCCTTTTCCTGACGTTGCTGAGTCTCTACCCTGATCCTTGTAAGTGAAATGAGGACCTAGACTATATGAAGCACTAAGTACCTAAATTTACCTGTAAGTGTTCAGGCCCTGAGGTAATATTATGTTTTCTAAACTCCCCCCCACCAAAAAAAAAAAAAAATATATATATATATATATATATAGAGAGAGAGAGAGAGAGAGAGAGAGAGACTTTAAAAAATACTCAGAGACCACAAATGAAGTAAACGTCAAAAAAAGGTAAGTTGAAGCCAGAATCTGACTTAAGAATACTTGTTCAATAAAGAAAAATATCCTATCCTAGGATTTTAATAACCATGGAAGATCACGTGTGGCATAGGAGATAGAACTTAGATTCACACACAGTAGAGAATTATACCAAAGATCCCCTTATAAAGCTAGAAAGATTGAAACAAAACAAACAATTGAATAAACAAACAAAACCCCATTGCCCCCAAAGGAAACAAGCAGGAAACTTGCACGTTTTTTAGCTTTGGTTGTGGATAGGAAGAAAAACATGTCCCCTAGGAATTTAGAACTATAACATGGCCTTCATGTGGGAATGCAGTAAACATTCATACTACCTGTAAAATAATAATAATAATAATAATAATAATAATAATAACCCCAATAAAGAATTTTTAAGTTCCCAAGTTAATAGTGTCTTTAGACACCTAATAAAAGCATATGCAAATCTCGTGTAGAAAAATGTACCTCTGGGCTGGGATTGTGGCTCCCTGGTAAAGCGCTCGCCTAGCATGTGAGAGGCCCTGGGTTCAATCCTCAGCACCACATAAAAATAAAATAAAGACATTATGTCCAACTACAACTAAAAAATATATATATTAAAAAAATTCTTTAAAAAAAAAAGAAAAATGTACCTCCAATTTATACCTCAAAGAATTCTCAGATAAAGTTCATTAAACATTGATTCACAATTAAAAAATCACAAAACCCATAAAATTTGAGAAAATAAAGCCACTTGAGAGCATTAGCAAAAATGAAAAATAGCAGATTCAGATATGCAAAAATTATAGATGTTGAAAATATCAGATACAGAACATATTAAGTATGTTTATTAGAAAAAAAAAGAATGTTGACTAGCATGCAATAGACTCTTGCCTCCAATAATTATATTAAGTGCAAGTGGTCTAATTCACCAATTAAAATTGGCAGAGTAGCTAAAAAAAAACTCAACTACATTCATGCTATACAATAAAAAGAACCAACTGCTAAACCTGCAAATGCTTCAATGGATCCTAAGAACATTATGCTAAAGAGAAAAATCAGTTTCAAAGGTCACATATATAAATTCCACTCATACAACATTCTTGAAATTAGAAGATTATAAAGATGGAAAACAGATTAGTGTTACTAGGTCACAGAAATGGGAGAAGTGTAGGAATGGTGGGTGTGCCTATAAAAGTACAGCAGTGAGGAATATCTTTATGGTGATATAATAATTCTGTATCTTGATCTTAGTGGTGGTTACGCCAATCTACACATGATAAAATGGCAGAGAACTACAGACACATATCATACAGATGTCAGTTTCTTGGTTTCGATATTATACTATAATACCATTGAGGCAAATTAGACAAAGGGTACATGGGATGTCTTTGTATTATCTTTGTAACTTGCTGTGGATCTAAAGAATTTCAATTAAAGCTTTAAAAAATTAATGAACAAGTTAATGAGCACCGAAGTATAAATGAGAATGGAAGCTGGGCTTGGTGGCATATGCCTGTAATCCCAGCTACTCAGGAGGCTGAAGTAGGAGGATCCAGAACTCAAGACCAGTATCAACAACTTAAATATATGTGGGGTTGGAGGGGGAGAGAAAAGGATTTTAAAAAGTAAACCTGAAAAATTACTTAGAATGCAACAAATTTTTCTAGGTAGAAAATATTAAAGAAGTCATAAAACATGGAGGACAGAACAACACAATATATTATTTTAATAACACTAGAGAAGGAGAAAACAGAAGGGATGTAGTAGGATATGCCAAACTTGAACAGACAGATATCTGAAAGTCCTCTGGAATTAATAAAATATATAAATGTTTAGACTTTTGAAACACAATGATTCCCAGGTGGAATAAACAAAAAGAAGTCCATATATGGAAACTATAACAAAACTGAAGAACTACAAATGCAAAGAGAGAACCTTTACAGAGTGGAGAACATGGAAGCCTTTGTGCGGAGCTAGGCGATTTGGGATGTCCTGAAGGAACAATTTCCGCCATACTGTAAAACAATTCAGGCTGAACTACTGAAAAAAACCATGACCAAATTCCATGAGACTATACTCAACACAAAGAATTTTTTGTATTCTTATTTACGTACTTATTAATTTTGCAATGCTGGGGGTCAAATCCACAGTCTTGAGCATACCAGGCCACTTGAGATCTACCACTGAGGTACATCCACAGACTCTGTGCTTTTGGTTTTATTTCCCTTGGGTGAAATAAAATCCTAACCTTTGATGGCAAAGGATTTTGATTTCTGTAGATATTAACTTATAAGGTCAATATATTTAATTCTGAATTTTAATTATCTTCTTATAATTTAACATTAGGAAGGCATCCATATTGTTTAAATCTGGGGCATTTTTATATTGTCAGTGTTGAATTATTAGAATATCTTGATGCTATCCCTTCAAGTCACTCTGTAATCTCTGGTGAGCAGTACTGAACATCTGTGAAAACTCGGAACTCACATAACCAATATACTTAACTATTCTAACCCATTCTACTCACTGGGGGTATAATCTACCTTTGTACACCCTGGTCCTAAAGAAAACATACCCAAGAGAAGCAGTGGTTGGTACTGAGACCACCAACCTTCTGGATATTCAGCAATATCATCCACAAAACTGCTCATCTTGTCCATCAAGGGGAGCCATAAGGTGAAGAGAACCCACGTTGGGGAGGGATGAAGAGGCCTCTACTCCTCTTATATTTCCATGAGGGGGGCCATCACTAGTGTAGACTCTTTCTGGCCCCTTCATTTCCTCCCCAGAATCCAGGTAGGACATAGTCCTCAGGGTGGGAAGGTCTTATCTTGGTAAGTTTGTTTAAAGGACTGGAATAAGCCTCACTTAGTCCCTCCTGGGCTTTCCCCTTCACACTGCCTGCCCATAGAGGATATACATTCTTCCTGCTCCGGATGCCATCTCTGCTCCTCCTGTTATTGACCTTTGCCTGTAAGAGGATGGTATGTTTAATTCTGAAATAAGCATTAGGGGATGGTGGTGTCATGGTAGAGCACTTTTTTGGCATGTGAGACCACTAAATAAATAAATAAATGATCAGCTAATTATTAGAAAGCTTATCATCACATCCAAGCTATGTTCTCCAATATAGCTTTTATCAAAAACTGAGCTACTATTTTTATCACTATCTTTTATTTCTTATTTTCATCTTAGTTCTAGATGAATGCATGATAACTGTTTATTGGACACCCAAAGTCCCAGCCATGTTGTCATTTGGTGCTGGTGTAGAGCTTAGTTACTGGTTCCCCTCTTCTCCCTCCTGCATATTCTCAAGGCAATTTGTTCAAGTGAGGAAGTCTACGGAAAGCAGAGAGGTGGCTAGTCCCGCCAATTCTCCTCTGACCTGACTTCCCTGCTGCTCTGTAAGGAAACAGTCCCCACTTTTCTCCTTGACTTGAGCTAAGGATCATCTTTCTTTTCTATTCACGACTAGGCTGATGCATTTTTAGAGACGTCACTGTAAATAAAGAACAAGAACCCAGATAGGATTTATCAAAAATTGCTTTCTCAAAGTTTTCTCAAAACATCTCTTTCAAATGTATACAATAAATAACAGAGGATGGACTATGGAAGATATTCTAAGGAACAGGAGTCTTTAGATATTATTGCCTTTTGTAGAAAATGATGACAAAACAGGTGTACACCAAAATCATCGGACTAGAAACAGTCCATGTGCTGTTTCCCCTCTGCTATAGCATAAGTCCTAATAAGACCTCTTCTGGAGAGTTAAAAAGAAAATCATCAGACAGTAGTACACAATGTTTTTTAAAAACCACAACCACCATCTTTACCAAAAGATCAAGAAGGAGATGAAAAACAACATATTCTACAAGTCAGGCACAATGGCTTGAGCCTCCAGTCTCAGCTACTAGGAAGATCACTTGAGCCTGGGAGTTCAAGGCCAACCTCAGTGACATAATGATACCTTATCTCAAATAAATAAATAATTTTAATCAGATTATAAGAAAAAACAGAATGTTTACTTTCATCCCACCTACTTGGAAAATTCTAACCTTAAGTCTGTGTCAGCTATACAATATTTGGGGCCTTCAATTTCTTCATCTATATATATTGGAAATGAGAGTCTAGTATATGGACTGTATTCACACTATTTTATGAGTGACATATTGACATTATATTCCCAATAAAACAGTTTAAAATATATAATTTTAACAGCTTAAAAATATAAATACTGGGGCTGGGGTTGTGGCTCAGCGGTAGAGCGCTCACCTAGCTTGCCTAGCACGTGGGAGGCCCTGGATTCGATCCTCAGCACCACATATAAATAAATAAATAAATAAAGGTATTGTGTCCAACTACAACTAGAAGAAATATATATAAAATGATATAATGTCCTTCTACATAATGCTATCTTAAGCACTTAAAGGTGAGAAAGTTAACATTTATAAGCCCTTTGAAAAATAATGCATCATGAAGGTATTTTTATTTAGCAAAAGAGAAGCATAAAGGGTTTTGTTGTTGTTGTTTCCTTCCTTCCTCCTTCATTTCCGTTTACTTCCTCCCTTCCTTCTTCTCACTATGTTGCCCAGGTTGGTCTCTAACGTCTGGACTCAAGAGATCCTCCCACCTCAGTCTTCAGAGTAGCTGAAACTACAGGCATCACCATGGTGCCTCTGAGTTGCGGATCAGAATGGTAAAGTATCTTCCCCAATATTCAACCTGTTGAACGCGGAAAGAAGTTTCAGAACATGTATTTTCAAGTCTTTGCTCTAACGCTCCTTCTGGTTCACCCTACTGGAGATGCTACTAACCTGTCATCACTGAGACATGTTTTGAATGGATTTTTGGAATGGTGATGGAGCTATATTGATCAGAGTATGATGAACAGCAAAAATTATAAGAACGTTGGCCAAGGCTAAGGTGGGCTACCTGTTCATAGTTGTAAGCAAGCGGCTTGTCCACAGAAGGATCTTACTAATATCTCATTTATTCCTTCCCTTCAGGCCTTGGATAATCATTATCAATTAACACTGCTACCATCATCATTTATTGAGTGCTCAGTGTTCTCCAGTTGGTATGCCGGGCACTTTTCACATATAATATAATTTTATCCTTGCAACAGAGATTCTCCACTTTATAGATGAAGGAACTGAGGTTTTGAAATTTTAAGTAACTCTCTGGAGGTCATTCAGCTACTGAAATTAGGATTCAACTTATGGTGTACTCATTTACACTTTCTGATAAGTTCTTTTGTATTTTTTGCCAAATAACTTTTCACTCTCTGCAGTTTATTTTCTTTATTTTGGCCAAGTAGGCTACGATCTTTAATTAACTCATTTTAATTTCTTTATGCTTTTCCATTATGCTTGTAGATTTGTCTCTGAACTTTTTTTTCCTATCTGAAAAATGAAAATAGAAAGTATTCTTTCCAGGTATTCTTAATTATTTTGCAAAATGTGTATCATAAGGACCTGAAGTTATTCTCTCTATATTCTCACGGTGCTTGACAACTCAGAGATGTCAATACTCATTTCCACTAAAATTCAATTCAGATATCAATCTGAGCAGTCTTTGCACAGTAGAACAAAATGGCTGAGGACAAGGAGCTGGTTGGTCTCTTTCCCTGTTTTATTTATTTTTTGTTTGTTTTGTTTGGATTTTTTTTTCTTTCTTCAGTTGAATCGATTTCACAAATGTTGTTGTTTCCTTCCTTCCTCCTTCATTTCCGTTTTTTTTTTTTTCCAATCTTTCTTTCTTCTTTCTTACTCAGTCCCTGTGAGGAAGAACCTTTAATGGGAAGCAAAGAAGGTGTGGCCAGTCAGGAAAGAGATGCATAGGAGATTTATTAGGGTTCTCTATAGGAGAGCTACAGTGATCTGTGCTGTGTGAGCACATTTTTATCCTGAATCCTCATGTGGGAGTTAATTGTTCAAAACACATTAAGGTGCTTGGAAAACCCATGGTTAGTGTTAAATGTGGACAAACTGCAAAGGAATAGATACTGGGAATTAAGCATCATGTTTATTTAAATTATTTAATAGTCATTGTATAATTTCAATCATTCCAATCCTGATTCTGACCTAGAACAGGGAAAACACAGGTAATGTATGCCTAGAAGACCTTCACTTTTCCAGTTGGAAATGGTGCCTCTTATCATGCAGTTTCTTACCTCTTATCCTCTGAAGGAGACACAGCCAATTCCACCTTACCTCTGCTGAAACCCTCAGATCCTTGCCTACTTTGCTTGTTTCTAAATGTGCACATTTCACATTTCCTCTAAAAGAAAAAGAAATGCAACTTGCATATAGCCCAGTGCCTACAGGAGAAGCTGCATTGGGGTACAGAGCTGAGTTTTATCTAGAAGCTTGTGTGAGCCAACAAACCAGGGTATATTAAAACCTTCCACGACAGTCTAACTTTGATGATTACTGAGAAGTCACTGCCTCTAGCAAGTCAGTCGGAGGAGCATGATGTCAGAAGGTAGGGGGCCCTATTGGGAATCAAAGCAAAATTAAATATTAAGGCTTTTTTGCCTACCCCCCCTTCCCAATTAAAAGTAATAAATAGATGTTTCAGATATTCCTTTATCATTTATAAATGCTATAAATGACAAGTCTGATCTATTGTTGGCAGAAATAGGTACACAATAGAGTAGAAGTCATCGGCCTGAATAAGTAAACAGAACAAAGTTACCTTTAGCTTAAAATAAAGGTCAATGTACAACGAGGCTATCTGTTTAGAACAAGTCAAGAGTTTTACTGCACAAATTTTAAAAGAAAATTTAGTCCTGAAAAAAAATTAATTTTATATAATGTCAAGGAAAATCAAATTAAATAAGGACTAGGAATATATATATATATATAAACAAAGCAAATTTAGTCCTTTAAATCTAGAGGGGAAATACTAATCTGACACATTTCCTAGGATCCGGATCTACAAGTTGTGAATCTGTAGGTTGTTTTCACCTCTCTCCACTTTTCCCACCCCCTTCTCCCAAGCACACTCACACGTAGAGCCATGGACATTTTGGACTTTACACTTATTTTGTGTGTTTTCTCCTAAACGGCTGTAGTTTTTACTTTTTTCACTCTTCCTTTCACATTAGCCCCAAACACCACCAGCTCCACTGTCTCCTGAACCTCTTCATACTCTTGGGTCAGCCAGTTCTTGATCTAAGGCTTCCATGCTCCCTGATCTCAGCTATACCTCTCATTCATTCTTTTCTCCCAGTTTTTTTTTTTTTTTTAAATGCTGGCTCTGTCTGTCTGAATCCCAGAGAAAGTCTCAACTATATCTACAGTCTGTTTTGTTAATATTTAAAGTGAGTGCTCTCAAGAAGTTTTCACTTTTCTGTGATCTCAAACATCAAGTATAATTGGTGTCGATGCCTTTAAGTTGAAACAAGTGAAAGATCCACAGAACAAGAGAGACTGAAGTCTTATTAAGTAAACAACAACAACAACAAAAACAAACAAACAAACAAAAACAATCCCTAGCTGGGTCAGGTGGCACATGCCTACAATCCCAGAGATTTGGGAGGCTGAGGCAGGAGGATTGCAAGTTCAAAGCCAACCTGAGCAGTTAAGTGAGATGCTGTCTGAAAAAAACAAACAAAAACACTCTCTAGCTACAGATTCCACACAAGTAATAAATTATTGGATTCTGATCACTAAACCAGGGGTAGCAGCAGCTCTTCAGCTTATAGACACTTCAAAGTGCTATAAGCTATGGTTCTACACATATGGAAATTCTTTCTCTTAAATTTAGATTGAATCTTTGAAGTCAAGAATCTCCTCCACCTTCACAGTTTATAATCTTGTTATAAATACATATGGATTAATTACATATCTTCTTAAAATATGAGTCAGTCAGTCAGTCAGTCTTGGGTTAATGTCAATTTATGTGATTTATCTGACCTAAATAAATATTTACTCTTTTCTTCAAACTCATTTAGGCAATGAGAAGAACATCAACATGCAGTTTGGGAAAAAAAAATCAATACATAACTTGAGTCATAAATGGTAGCAAACCAGGAGATATCCTAAAACAACTTGGAGGGTTTAAACACTATGAAGTTTCTAAACAAAGAATTCAGCAACACCAAAAGCTACCAGAATGATCATGGCAACACAGAATACAGACCTTAAAAAATTAGTCATTGTGTAGAGGACCCATCATTATGGCTAGCTATTAGAACATAGCATCAGACACTTCTATTAAGCCAGTAGAAACCCATGTGGTAAGGGCTTTTCTCAAGTCTCTTGCTATTGTCTTAGCACAGACATAAACACTCAAAGAACCACTTCCCAGATTCGAGCTGCACCAAGAGCTGATGACAATTCAATTTATAAAAATGGAACTAAGGTTCTATGCCAGTTTTCATGTTTGTTAAAGTTAGACCCTTTACCTAAACTGCTCTTGTTATATGCAGGTAGCTGCCATATGTCAAGAATAAAGGCAAAATTAGAACTACTGTGAGATGACTAAAGACATAATGGTAATCTCATTGTTATATCATAGTGATACTTTCATTGTCAACACTAATCGTTTGTAAAAAATTTCCTTTAAATGCATACCTAAGATACATACATATGTATCATATTATATTATATTGAATATGTGAATTTTCGGATCTGGAACCTCAAGTCATATTTTTCACATGATGACTGATGTAACCAAGACATAGGAGCTCAAATTATTCAATAGTTGTCTTTTACAAAAAAAAGACACTCTAATTAAGTGATTCATTAAACTGAATAAAGATCTAGACCCTAGATTCTTATTTGTTCCTTTTTAAAATTAGCATATAGGTTTTCTTCTAATATGCATTCTACCAATAGGGAAATTAAAATATATATAATATAAAGGACTGAATCCAACTGACACAGTTTATAATGGTAGCAAAGACAGGATGAATACAAAAAAGAATGCAAACTTAGCCAGGCATGGTGGCACATACCTATAATCCCAGCTACTTGTGAGGCTGAGGCAGGAGAATCATAAGTTCAAGGTGAGCCTTGACAACTTACTGAGACCCTATCTCAGAATAAAAAAAAAAAAAGTGGCTGGAGATGTAGGTCAGTGGTAGAGCACTTGCCTAGCAGGTACAAGGCTTTGGGTTCAATCCCTAGAACTACAATAAACAAACAAATAAGTAAATGCAAACTTAGACTGTGAGCTTCCCCCACCAGACTCAGTTATTCAATGCACCACTTACTAGTGACAGAAAACTAATCAGTGTTGAATAAGGAAAAACTTGAAATTTCTTATAGTCCATGCAAGCAATTAGAATGAAATAATACTGAGTTATCACACAATTTAATAGCTTACATTGTGTTTTAAAAATAATTAATATTTATCAAGTGTCCAATAAGTGCTAAATACTTAGCATTTCATTTAGCACTTAACTCCTTCCATATTACTGGTGGAGAGCTAGCTAAAGTAACTTGACCACTGCTCTGTGCCAAAGCCATGATTTGAAACTACTGATTTGAAAATCTGTTCACACTCTAGAACTTCTAAAAGAAACACCGGAGATTTCTCTTCTGCAAGAACTATATAGTTGTGTATAGATATCTACATATTTTTAAAATTCCTTTTGTGGCAATGAGTTAAAGAAAAACTGGTCCATATTATAAAGAACCACTTCAGATTTATTGTTCTCTTCCAAGATTTAATTTAATTTTGTGACAAATGACCCAATAAGTTCAATGCCCACGCTTAAGTAGCTCTTAAAGATTCATGAGTGAATCATTTTCCCTTTTCTCAAATAGAACAGATACATACAATAAGTAAGTACAAATATTTCCATTACAAAAGAGTTAAATTTACTAGACCATCTTCTTTTCATTTTTTTCCCTCCCAATTTTATGTAACATTCCTTGACTATATTCCTAAGCATTCATCAACCTAGCCAATGGCCTGATGTTTCAGTCTTTGTGAGTTGGTTTTGTAGTCCAGCATTTTTTTAAACATATTTTATGGAGACATTAGAACATTATTTTTAAATTCACATGTAACCATGTCACATCTGGGAAACCAAAAGTGAGTCACTTAAGGGAGACTATTTCTACCACCACATCCCTTTCTTTCAAATTGCTCCCTCCGTGGCCTTCACTCCCTCTCCACCTGTCTAAACTTACCTTTCCACTCTCTGTGAGTAAAAAATCAAAGAGCCTCCACTGTGCGCACACATGGAATTGGCCTGCTGCCACTCCATGCACAAGGAACTTCAGAGGGATAGCAACTTTTCTGAGAAAAATCTATTGTAAAATCACAGGAACAAGAGGTCCACCCAATGACTAGGGCCTTTCCAAACAGCGCCATCAGCCGCAACCCTCACTCCCACCCCAAGATAGTACTTGCCATGACTCCCAGAAAATCTGCTGCTACCATCTGAAGAACTTTTTACCTGTTTCAGTGTCTCCCTGGGGCTTGGGTGCTGTGCGGTAACAGCAGTCCAAGAAGATGACATAGTTAAGAATGTTGAAGAATAGTCCAATAATTCCAGCACTGAGAACCAGCAGGGCCTGCTCTGTCTTCTGGGGAGTGATATACCTTTTGATGGCTTCGACCAAGATGCTGAACATCAGCGCCACAGCAAAAATGCTGTTGCCAAACGCTCCCACAACATCCGCACGAAGAAAGCCATAGGTGCTCTTCCTGTGCTGCTTTATACTGCTGGCCCTGATGCCAAACAGTCCTATGATCATGGACAAAAAATGGGAAAGGACAGCAAAGGCGTCAGAGGCTAAGGAGAGGGAGTTGCCCACGTGGGCGATCACTAGTTCCATCACAAAAAGGAGGATGCTGACCGCGCACATGAGGATCAAGCGAAAGCTCCTTCCTGAGTATCGCCCCATGGTGGCTCAGTGCTCTGGTGTCCTCTCTCCCTTTCTTGGGAAGGCTGAGCTCTTAAGGCAGCAGCGATAGATTTAGTGACTACAACTCCAGGGTAACTCTCCCAGTCAGCCTTTCAGCACCTGTCATATTTAGAAATCACCTTTTATAGGCTGCTATAAAGTCATAAAACAGTTTAAAGGGCAATTAAGCAAGAGAAGTCACGTGAGCAGGAGCTTATGGAAATGGAAGACACTGGCTTCAGTATCTTGTTTTGTTTGTTTGTGTAATTACAGACCTTCTGCGTCTTCCCATCCTGCAGAAGCTCATTGGCAGCTGTGGCCTTTCCAGCCTCTTCCGTTGTCTGCGAGCAGTAATGGCTGTGGTAAGGCAAGCCATTTGACAGCAATGACCACGTCTTGTCTGCCTGACAGTTTTGAATGTCATCACCTCTACTGAGTGAGTGACTCAGTTGATCATGCTGATTTCTGCTTGAGAAGATAGAAGTGATAGGAATAGAATCTCTGACCCTCTCACCACCACATCTACTTTCCTGCTCTCGGAATATTCAAGGGTCATTCATCCAGAAATCAGAGCAGTAAGTGAAAGTCAAATTCAGCTTTGCCCGCTGACCTGGAACCAACAGTTATCCCCTGCTTCCAAACATTCTTCATAAATAGGACAATAAAAACATTCTTCATGCTCATGAAAGGTAAAAGTGCTATGAAGTCTGCACTTTTTCCCAGTGTTTGGGATTGAACCAGGGGCCTCATGCATGCTAGGCAAATGCTCTACCACTGAGCTACATCCCACAGCCCATAGATAAAGTGCTTTTAAACTGGAAGCTAAAGATATAATTCAGATAGTTTCAGGAAGTAAGGTCAATTATGATTTAATTGATGCAAAGACGTTTTTGTTTTGTTGTTGTTGTTTTTAAATCTTACCACCTGTCAAGATTATCTATAGCCCTTAAAGGTTTGGCAGATCCTGAACACCTAAAACAGGAGTGGCTTCTACTGTATTAGGTAATCTGAATACACTCAGTCCTTTAAAGAAACAGGCTGGTATTACGATATAGATTTTTTTCCCCCTGAATTTAAAGTTAGACTGCGATGGTTACTTTGATGTGTCACCTTGACTGGCCATTAAATTGTTGAGGCTGGCTTTTAACTCACACTCCTCTTGCCTCAGCCTCCTGAGCCTTTGGGATTACAGGTGTGCACCACCACACCCAGCTGTCAATGATATCTAAGACATTCTGGATGTAGCCGCAAGGGTGTTTTTTAATGAGATTATCATTGGAACCCACAGATGGAATGAAGCAAGGACCCTCACTAATGTATGGGGGGCCTTACCCAATCAATCAAAGATCTGAATAGAATTAAAAGACTAAGGAAGAAGAAACACTTCCTGCCTGATCTTAACAAGAGTCTTTCAGGGGAGTGGCGAGGGCAAATTATCAGGGGGTTCAGAAGAATGGAGTAAAGAATCCAAAGATGGTAAGTACAAACAATCCTTTCAGTGAGTTTCACTTTACAGTCATGAAAGGGTATTTTTAGATTGGGAAAAATGGCATATATTTTAAGTTGATTGAAAGAGCCAATGGAAAAAGAAAATCTGACAGTACGTAAAGGAGAATTGCTGAAATGCTGCATTGAGAATGTGAGAGGGGATGGGATACAGTGTATAAGTGGAGGCTGGGCCCGTACTGGAGAACAGACCTCCAGCTGCTGTAGCAGAAAGGGTGAAATATATGGGCCCCGGAGCAGGAAAGTAGATGTGGTGATGGGAGGGCAGAGATTCTATTCCTATCACTTCTATCTTCTCAGAAATCAGCATGATCAACTGAGAAATCAGCATGAAATCAGCATGATCAACTGAGTCAAAGGGGTAGCATTGGATGTTTGAGGAGAAAAAGGTACTATTGTCTAGGAGAGAGAATAAATGAGTGAGAGAAGTACTATATAACAGCTGGGTGTGGTGGTGCACACCTGTAATCCCAAAGGCTCAGGAGGCTGAGGCAAGAGGAGTGTGAGTTAAAAGCCAGCCTCAACAATTTAATGAGGCCCTAAGTAACTCGGCAAGAACCTGTCTCTAAAATATAAAAAAAGGGCCGGACATGATGGCACACACCTGTAATCCCAGCAGCTTAGGAGGCTGAGATGGGAGGATCGCAAGTTCAAAGTCAACCTCAGCAATGGCGAGGCGCTTAGCAACTCAGTGAGACCCTGCCTCTAAATAAAATACGAAATAGGGCTGGGGATGTGGCTCAGTGGTTGAGTGTCCCTGGATTCAGTTCCTGGTACCAAGTAAATTAATAAATAAATAGAATTACTTATTTACCCACATAAAGTAATACTGATACATCATCACCTGCTTCTGTATTCCCCAAGCTCTTTATTCAGTAATTACTTCTTCACCATGAAGTGGGGGTTTGGTGACATACTTCAAATTTTTTGAAATATTCCCATTATAGGACACTTATTTAATAAAATCTTTTATATCATTTCAGTATCACTGCTCCAAGCTCAAACTTTCTAGTAAATTAATATTGCATACTGAGTCACGCACGCGCGCACGCACACACACACATACACACACACACAAAATGTGTTTGTATCTGTTACATTAAGCCTGGTGACAGCAGGATAGGGTTTGTTTAATTTTTCCAAGTACTAATCTTGACTACATGAAGATGACTCTCATCAAGATGATCTCATGGTGTTTTAGTGAGGGTCTCAGCCCAATTCATTGCCCCATCTCCTTTTCTACTACTGATTGCCTGATTCTGAATCTCAAATAGAACTGCTTAAGGTGATACAGCCAAGAAAAGGAAAAAAAAAAATGTTTAATTTTACTTCTATATCCTCTGGCAATGTACAAAGAGCAGGCACTCAAATTTTTTTCTTAAATAAATGACTAGCATTTTCTAGATATAGTAAAAGTGACAACCTAAGGACCAAACCTAAGGACAATCATAGGATAGCAGTAGCTGTCTTCCCAGTTTTTGATGTTTATAACCACCACTGGAGACCATGGTTATATGACAGACGATGAATGTTAATAACTAGAATAAAGGGTGATCTTTCAAGTCCCTATCCTTGCTTGTTTTATGATGTATTCTGTTGCTGCTAACCTCAGGACTCAAATCCTCTCTGCTAGCAGGCAACATGAGTTGTTGTCATTGTCCAGTTCTCATAAGGCCTTCATGTCATCTACTGACATTATGAAAAACAATTTTAAACCCACTCTCGTAGATGAACTAGAAATTGCTAAGATGAAATGTTAGTACACTAGACCCAGCAAGCAGGGCCGATAATACATATGTCTCAATCTGTTTTCTTACTGCTGCAATGAGCACTAGGCACACAATTTTGTGACTATTATCTTTATCTCTGGCTTTCAAATCCACAGGTTCTGCATCTGCATATTCAACCAACTGCAGGTCAATTAAAAAAAAAAAAACAACTGCATGTGTACTTTAGATTTTACAGGGCTTTTATTCATATCATTATTCCCCCTGAACAATACATCAACTATCTGCATAGCACTGACGTTGTCTTAGGTGTTATATGTAATCTAAAGATGTAGGTAATATGCAAATACTAATAATGCTTCTCTCTCAAAGGATATTTTTCAAGCACCCTCTTGAAAAACTCCAGTTCTCTAGATAGATTTTTTTTTTCTTTTTCAATATTTATTTCTTCTACTTGTACACCTTTGTTTTTACTTATTTATTTTTATATGGTCCTGAGGATCGAACCCAGGGCCTCGGAGGTGCTAGGTGAGCGCTCTACCGCTGAGCCACAACCCCAGTCCTCTAGATAAATTTTTTAAAATATGTATTTTTAGCTGTAGGTGAACACAATAGCTTTAGTGCCTCACGGGTGCTAGGCGAGCGCGCTACCACTGAGCCACAACCCCAGCCCAAGATACAGAATTTAATCAAACTTTGATATTTTTGCTTTATCTCAGTTTAAAAGTCAACTTTTATCAAAGTTATGTTTTAGGAGAATTCATTCCTTTATAGAGTCCCTTTAAATAGTAAATTCTTTAAAAGCAGCAAACTTCAAACTTTTCTGCAATTAATCCTATTCATCTGAAGCTTCAACAAAATAGCCTGTGAACTTATTTTGTACCAGAGATGGCCACCTTCTCCAAAATGACTAGGGGCTACAGGACAAAATGTGTGGTTATTAGTCTTTGATCGACTTTTCAGGTGTTTGTCACAAACGAGCTAATTTTTTTTTTTTCTTAAAAGCATGTATGTTGGTTTGTAGAAAAATAAGCTTGGCAGAATGGCACATACATGTTGCCCCAGCTACTCTGGAGGCTGAGGCAGGAGGATCCCTTAAATCCAGATGGGAGGGAGACCAGCCTGGCAACATACAAAGCACTGCCTCAAAAACAGAACAGTACAAAAAATTGGAAGGTAAAATAACTCCTGTGACTACAGGTGTATGAAGTACAGAGCAACTTCAGTTGACCCTGTAAACTATCATAACTTTGGTTCTGTAAGCAAGCTATATTTAATCTTTCAACTGATAATTTCCTAACCAACATAGGAACAATTCCTGTGTTCTCATACATAGGATGTGTTTTCCTCCCTTTGTACCTCCTTCTCTCTGCTCGAATTATTCATCCCTCTCTATTTGTATTGAAATTCTATTATCTCTCATAGCATAGCTCAGAATTCAAGTCTTCGTTAAAGCCTTTTTCTCTTTACTATATATTTATAGTACCAAGTGAAAAGCATATTGGAATGGAACCCTGGATCCTGAAATAAGAAATTTACCAAGAAAACTAGAAATGAGATAGGAAAGTCATTTCAGGCAAAGAGACATAGACATGAAATAGCATACCATTTACAGGAAACCCCAAATGGTTAGGTTGCAAAGGACTTTGCTGGTTGAAGAGGACACTAGAGACATAATACGAGCCAGAAGAGGCTAAAGGGTTAGCAACAAAAAGATTTCAAGGGGAAGAAAAATATCTCAATAAACTGAATGTTAGGGAGGAAAAAAACCAAGAAAACAAAAAACACTCCTGTATAAATGTAGAGACAAAATCTGGAGAGGAGATGGGAGGCCATTTGATCTATGTGAAGGGAAGACCTAAAAGACACTAGAACAGCTATTTTGCTGGCCAAATATGAATGACAGCATGTTAAGAGGGGCCGCCTAGGATGACTCAAGATTTCTGGTTTGAGGTTTAGGGTATATTTTGGCAGGCTAATCTTCTAGGCAGGAACTACTATAGAAGGAAGAGGTCTGGGAATAGAGAGTTATGAGATTTGGGGGCATGTTATCCTGAAATGCTGATGGAACACACAAGAGAATTCAGTATGTGGTTGGTATGGGTCTAGAGCTCAGATATAGAGATAAAAATGTTGACATTATTAGCCTGTTAATACTATTTGAAACCATGGGATTAGATGAGGTTTATTAGATGGCATGAGAAGAAGGCCAAGCATTGAACATGTTTAAGAAGCAGGCCAAGGAAGAAATGTCAGTGAATAATGAAGAGTCTGAGAGGGAGGATGACAAGTTATAGGGATAGTTTTAATAAAAATATCAAGTGCAGCAGAATGATATGGTAAGACAAGAATAAGAAGTGAACATTGGCTCTGTTCAGGTATGTCCTCAGGGATCCTGGTGAGACTGCTGTAGTGGGGAAAGGTGAGGAAAAGTATAGTGAAGTAGAAGCGACGAGGTTGACAGTTCTATTAGAAATTAGGACTTTTCTGAAGACCCAACTAGAGGAAGAGAGAAGCTCAAGGGAAAGCTTTGTTATTTTTTGTTTCATTCGTGGTTTTGTTTTATTTTTATTTATTTTTTAAATATTTATTTTTTAGTTGTAGATGGACACAATACCTTTTATTCATTTATTTTTATGTGGTGCTGAGGATCGAACCCAGGGTCTCGCACGTGCGAGGCAAGCACTCTACTGCTGAGCACAACCCCAGTCTTTGTTTTATTTGTGAAACAGGAAGATTCAGGACAATTTTAGATTCAGTATTAGGAGTTATGGAAGGGTAGTCCTCCAAGACAGATGGGATAATTGGTGGTTTAAAGTTGGTGACATCCCAACGGGTGTTGATATCAACACCACCTAACTTTCAATGAATTGCTGGTAGGATTTTCCTTGTAGTACATAATTCAGGTATTTCAGAAACAAATGAATACATAAAACAGTATTAGTTCATGATATTTATTACTGGGGTTGTTTACAGAAAAGTCTTTTTTTCCATTGCTGATTTAAGCATAAGAATAGTTGTTTGTCTCATGTGATCTCCTTTTACAATTTTTATTTTAAAAAAATCATAAAACTGTATCTGAGAAGATATTAGTATCAGTTTTTTTAAAAAGCGAGGAGGATTGGTGTGATGGTTTTATTTTATCCTAGTAACTCCGACCAAACATGGTGTAGAACTTGGCAGGGTTCTTGCCACAGATGCATTTGGCTCCAGGCTGCAGCTCACAGAGTGGTTTGAAAGGGATACAAAGGCTTTTAGCTCCCATGGAGGGAGCACCAGGTTCCAGATCCTGATCCCTGAAATTTAAAAACACATGAGAATTTCATTCATTTTTATGCTATATGTTGCCTTTCCTTTCCAGCGCAGTACCTCACAAGCTGCATTGGTTACCTGGCAGTGGTCTTTTTGATCCAATCTTCACAGTCAACTTCCCCACAGAATGGAATCTGAGCAATCTAATAGGGAAAGAAAAAGTATTCACTATTTATAACTCATTCTATAAAAGGAAGATTTGAATTCTCTATACAAACTTATAAGCAAAAAAATCTCTCAGGCCGTGGCATCTTTACTGCAAATACGCTAGAATCTTTGCTCAGAGGTACACAAGATATGAAAGAATGTTTTTGCATTAAAAACTCACACTCACAGAACAAAACATAACAAAAATGCCTTTGCAACACATTAAAATGTCCCAATAAACTGTCTGCAGTGTAGCATACTCCAGTTCTACGTCCATTTCAAATGTGGCCTGTTCTATATATAAACATGGTTACAAGAAGGAGAACAGGGAGATAATAAATGCTGGTTTTTAAAGTGATGTTAATAATGACAATTAACTATCAGACAAGTATCATTTTATACCATAATGTTCCTAATATGCAATGAGTATGCGAATCATTTTAAGTCTAAAAACTTTTGAAAGTCAAAAATCATTCTGGGGCTGGGGATGTGGCTCAAGCGGTAGCACCCTCGCCTGGCATGCGTGCGGCCCGGGTTCGATCCTCAGCACCACATACAAACAAAGATGTTGTGTCCGCCAAAAACTAAAAAAAAAACCAGATAAATATTAAAATTCTCTCTCTCTCTCCCCCTTTAAAAAAAAAAAAATCATTCTGGGGCTGGGGTTGTAACTCAGTGGTAGAGTGCTTGCCTCTCCACATGTGGGGCACTAGGTTTGATCCTCAGCACCACATAAAAATAAAGGTATGGTGTCCAACTATAACTAAAAATATTTCTAAAATAATCATTCTGTATGAAGAAAAACAACACTCAATTTTTCTTTCTTACACCATATAGAATAATGGGCAGAATCAAGACACTGGGATTTTAGCTTCATTTTAAACTTCATTATCTCATTGAAAATCTCTAGCCCTGGATTTTCATTCAATAAAATATAAATGTTTGACTAGACAGGCAAGGACCCATTAGGTCCCAAGTTTTCTATTCTGCAAATATTTCAATAAAGTTGACAAGGATGTATTAAAATAGGTTGAAAATCATAACCTAGAGCATATATATATATATATATATATATATATATATATATATTAATAGTTATAATTACTATGATACAATACACATTCTTCTTACTATATAATTGCTACATGTTATACAACTATATTATATATTAAGTTTTTATAGGTATTCTACATCTGAGATATGGGACAAAGTGGGTTAAGATTTCTCCCAGTTATGAATGCTAAATTTTTCATAGCATGTCTACTTCAAAATGAGACATGTGCAATAATAACTACCTAATAGTTCTATAAAAAATTCCAGGAGATCAATGTTAATGACAGTAAGAACATCATTAACACAGGAGAAATATCAGTTTAGAAGCAGCTGAAGGCAATCTAGAGATTTATCAAGGGGAGACCCACGAGACAGTAAAGGCAACAGCAGTATGTTTCCAGCTTCCTCTTAACTTTAATATATTTTTTTAGTTGTAGATGAACACAATATCTTTATTTTATATGTGGTGCTGAGAACAGAACCCAGTGCTTCACATGTGCTAGGTGCGTGCTCTACTACTGAGCTACAATCCCACCTCCCTCTTAACTTTTCACTAACTAATTCCAGCCATGTCTTACACAAACAAATTAAGAGCTCCTCCTGCAAATTCCTTCACTTCGGATTTAGTTAAACATGTTGCAAAATGCTTCTCTAAGTAAAAGTAACTAGAGACTAGGAAATTACCGAAAAACAAATATATCTTACACTAATGCAATGGGTAGCAAAAGTCTTTTTTATGTTCATTCAGTGAATGTGTTAATTTAATTCCCAAGGTCTATAAACTACTATTGTGATAACATTGTCTCAAGACAATGAAGAAATAAATTTCTACTTAAGTCCTGAGGAGTAGGAATGGGCTGAGGGAAGGTGGCAGAGATCGGAAAAAATAAACATTCAGAGAAGTCTTAATACAGAAATTCTTTGTGTGAAGAAAACTGAAGCAAAACCAAACCTAGATATATAAGCTGAGTAACCAAAAAATTACTTCCTAATGTTCAAAGTTGTAAATCATAAACATTTATAGTAAGAGCACGAAAAAAGCATATTCACATAGTACTGTTTAAAATTCATGAGAAAAGAGAGAACAGGGAAAAAACTTTAATCAATAAACTTCATGGAATGATAAAATATTGAGACCATTTTAAAGAATGTCTTTGAGTAATAAATTTAAATATGGTTTCTTTGAAATTTTACTTCCCTTAATTTATAAAATTTATAGCTGTATTTTAACAACTTTAACAATTTTTAAAGTAAATAAAGTTGTGTTTCCTTTTTCCTTGAAAAAAATTACTAAGCCTTGAGAAGGGTCTATATTTCTAAAATATTAATTTTTTAAAATTTAAAATCATTGTAGCACATGAACAAATTCAATTAAATTTTTATTTGGATTCATAAGTGACAATTTTGTAAAAACTTATGCTTTAATTCTTTCTAGCTTCAAAGTAAGGTTTAGATGATAAGACTTGGAATTTCTGGTTATTTAGTTGGCATTCATAAATATAAAAAAGACGGTATGAATGTTTAGGTTATTTATTCAATCATGAAAGGATTTTTAACAGAATTCTTCAATAATTTCTCTATATTGTTTTAACTTTTGCTGTATGTAATATTTTAAAATTTTTAGAAGACAATATTAATGACAAGAAAGCAATATTCTGGAGCTCCAGTGGCACAACTGATTAGCATGCAGTACTTAAGAAATAGCAATATTCAAAACTCACAGTGATCAACAAAAGATTAGTAATGCACAGCAACAGTGTACATGCATATATTTATGTATGATATATATATAGTATATAACAGCATTTATTTTTCATTCAATTAAGATCCTCCTCTTGGAAATATGTACGAGAATCAAGTCCTATAAATCAAAAAGTGTTTTTTTCATTTGTACCAATACAGAAGAGTAGAAAAATCAAACTTTCACCTACATTCAAGTTCCAAAGATCCCTTTTCCTTTTCCCCTCCTAGCAAATACAATTCTATTTACAACGACCTCAAAGGTTGCTTGATGGTCAGTCAACCCATCTAGGCTGACCCATGTGAGGTAAGAAGTGAGGTGGAACCGACTACTATATACAAGATACAAAATTTGCTTTTTGGTTCCATGTGCTCTTTGGACATACAACTAAAATATCCTATGTTCTACTTTAGAGTAGAAGATGGAATCTCTGCAATAATTTATCTAATACTAAAATAAAAGATATGATTCCACTAACACCTGCCGAGATCCATTTTTTTGAAATCAATAGATTAACTGATGGTTGGTTAGCTCTATTGATTTATTAACTCTTATGCAATTTCTCTAATAGACTGGGATGCAAAATGTGACTGTCATATTTCTATAGTGAAAGAAATTTATAACTTCAAAAATTAATGGAACAAAAGGAAAACAATCAAATAAATTATAAAGAAAGGAAAAAACCAAAAATCCCTTGCCTTTCTACTGAAGTAGGCAGTTTGAGTCAAGCGAAAAATTATGGAACCCAGAAAGGTAAAAAATTACAAAGGCAAGCTTGGCATGGTGGTGCACAACTGTAGTCTCAGCTGCACAGGAGGCTGAGACAGGAGTATCATGAATTCAAAGCCAGTCTCAGCAATTTAGTGAGACCCTGTCTCAAAATAAAAATAAAAAAGGGTTGGGGAATGTGGCTAAGTGGCTAAACACCCCTGAGTCAATCTCTGGTACCAAAAAAATTACAAAGGTAATAAATCAAGAATAGAAAGCCAAATACTAAAGAATTATAAATCTGAGAGGGATTTTGAGATTATCTATTTTGAACTCATTTAAACTGAGAGCCAGAGATTAATTTTCCTGACTCATGTAAGAAGAGACATTATTAATAGGTTATGATCACAAAATAAAATTTTGCTTTATACTCTCAGCATGAATTTGAAAAAAAATACCAGATACATAGGAAAGTACATTAAACCAAGCCAGAGAGATCTGACTGCTAGCACCAGGTCTGTGTAGCTTGGGATAATTCATTTGAGCTCTAGCCCATGGTTTTTTCATTTGTAACCCAAGGACACAGGATGGGTTATATATTCAAACGATTATACCAGAATACTAAAGTTCGTGTAATTCATTCCAATAATAAATAACTTTGGCAAATGAAAATTTCTTCTTTATGAAAATTAAGTTTCAGCTATGAACATCTGAATACACATAATACATAAAACTGTTGAAATCCTGAATAGTCAGTAAATTAATTGAAAAGTCTATGTAGTTTTAAGGCAGCAGAAGTAATCACTCATTCTGAAAAAGACAGTATGAGCAACACATTTCCCCACATTATTCATAAAGTTCAATCAATTAAGATCCAGGTAAGTGTTTGTATGGTCAGAGAACCATACATGCACTGAAAGAAAGCAACTTTTGTTGGGGGTTCCCTAAGTTGGTGAGGCCAACTTCAAACTTGTGATCCTCCTTGCCTAACTCTCCCAAACTGCTGTAATTATAGGTGTGCATCACCACACCCAGTTCAATGAATCTTAAAATACGATTTACTGAAATATCCTTATTTTCAAAACTCCTCAGGGTTGGGAGTATAGTTCAGTGATAGAGTATTTATCTAGCAGGGGCAAGGCCCGGGGTTCAATCTCCAGCATTGTAGGAAAAATAAAAACAAACAAAACAAGCGGAGCGGAAAAAAACAGAAAGAAAGAAAGAAAGAAAATTGGAAGTCGCTTACCTTTCCAGAATCCAGTACTTTCTGTAAGTCTTCCAATGTATTAGCCACAACCATATGAGTTTTAAGGTCTTCAGAAGCCCTACCAAAAATTAGAATATATAATTTTTCTTACAAAGTTTTAAACAACACATAATTTAATGAAAGAACGATAACCTGTGAAAGCACACAATCAGTGACCATTATTTTTATTATTGCTGTTAAATTTCTATCGACTAACATTCTATTCCTGGCGATACCACTTGCTACCTGTGGGAGTCTAAGTTTATAGACTTCTCTGGTATTATTTTCTCTTCTACAAAATTGGAAAAACACTCTAGAGTAAATCATACTCTAGTAACTACTATATGGGACTGCTGTGATAACAAAAGTAAGAGTTTTGAAAAAGAGAAATAATACACATGATTCAAAATGTTTTCTTTCACACACACTGCTTAATTCTCTTTTGTAAAAGACTTAGGTTTTAGAAATGCAAATGAACATTCTTTTTCACATTCAAAGTCACACATTTAGTCACACAAGGTGGTGACAAAGGAAGGAAAGACATTTGTTATTTTCTCAATCTCAGGGCTAAGACCATGTGAACTCTGTGCTAGAAACTGCTAGCTATCCACCAAATCTATTTCCTCTTTTTCCCAGTCTTGTCTCTTTTTTGTAGAGAGATGGGCCTATGTGACCAAGTTATAGCCATGGAGAGTCGGACAGGCATACGTATGGCCACCTGCCTGGCTTAAACCTTTAAGGCAGTGAGCCGCTCCTGCACACTCCCCCATTTCCCAACCAGCATTTGAGTAGTTACTTAGAGATGACTGTGATCTAGTTTTGACCATGTACATGACAACAGGCCCTAGAGACTGGCAGAGCCAATAAAACAGAAATCATCTAGACTCCTGAATTATCAGAAGCAGTAGAGCCATCCCAGAACAACCGCAACACTGACTTCATACTGTTCCTTGAAAGAACAGGGAAGTCATTCTTTAAACTCAACTGAAGTCCTCTCTTGGTTATAGAAGCTTAGTCTACTTCATGTGCACAGAAGTTCTTAAACTAAAAATACTACCAAAAAAATTGACCTTATGAAACCAATAGTCTAATGTGGGCTAAATAATCTTAAAAAACAATTCAAACCTTTGACAAGATCTATAACACCACATGCTTGACATAATAAAATTAATTCATATATTAGTTTCTTAGTCCTTAGTAAAATAAGGATCCAACCACAATTAGTATAATTTGACACCTTAAAAAATACAAGTCATGTTATCCTTATCCGGTTTTTCCCCTAACAATATCTACTAGAATTTTGATTTATTCAAAGGGTCTATATTTTATAAATAAGTATTGATAATATACCAAAATGCATTCAGTGAGACTACAGGCAGTTTTGTTTTTTCCTGTAAGATTCTTCATGTGTCACTATTTTTCTATATTTAACATGTATATCTAAGTAGAAAAACATTATAAAAACAAAGCCCATAATCACTGCTTTACATAAACTAAATACAAAATGTTTAGTATGTATCTTACGTAAAAAAGAACAGGGAACAGAGAACTTGGATGTGAGGGGAAAGCTTGATAAGAATTTCTTCTATAAAAATGTCACCCCTTTACTAAAGAAATTCACCCAGCAAATATTTAGAGAATCTAGCTACTTATCATGTTCTAATTTTTTAATTACCACAGAAAATAAATAGAAAAGACTGTCCCCAAAGAGCTTTAGAAGTGTGAGGAAATTTGAGGGCCAATTTGAAGGGGATAAAAAGTATAAAAGCTCTTTTCCCTGATGATTAGAATAAATTTACTGACTGCTTCTCATGAGAAAAAATTCACCTTTATGCAACCTAGATTAACAAATGTACTGAACACAAATGCCAGTAGAAAAAAATGCCCATTATCCACTAAAGCACTGGTTTCCAAATCAGAAGTATGCATGCAAACCAAAGAGCAACAAATCCTAGAAATAATCCCTCAAGATAATTCTTATTAGCCTCATTTTCTAAGACAAGCAAGCCAAGAGATGCAAAGTCACTTGCCTAAAAACATGTAAACAAAACCAATGCTAAAATTAGTTTATTCTTTCCCAGATTTATTGAAGCCTAATGTGTGTTAGGCACAGGGTCTTAGATGGAATAATAAATAAGATTAGATAGAATAATAAATAAGATGTAGGAACCACCTCTACCCAAGCTAAGCCTCTATCCCCAGTGACAGTGGTCTCTCTGCATTAGGTGGGCAGGAAAGAAAATAGGTGACAAACTAATGCCACCAATCTTCTGGTGCATTACAGA
The DNA here is from genome assembly GCF_047511675.1 of Marmota flaviventris. Classification (NCBI taxonomy): domain Eukaryota; kingdom Metazoa; phylum Chordata; class Mammalia; order Rodentia; family Sciuridae; genus Marmota; species Marmota flaviventris. The sequence goes on along the minus strand of NC_092509.1, from coordinate 62,997,122 downwards.
TTGCCTTGATATCTGTGCTTTCAGATCTATGATTCTAAAAGACCTCTCTCCATAGGTCAGCCTCCCTCACCGAAAGGTCTCCTTATCCTGACACCTTGACTACATTATAACCATCTGGGAGTTTTAACACTATAGTTGCCAAGCATTGTCTAGATCAACTAAATTAATATCTCAGGAAAGGTGCCCAGGTGCTGGTATTTATTAAAGCTTTCCAGGTGCTACCAACAAGTACCCAGCAGGTGAGAGCCAATGCCTTGATATCTCTCACATTTGTATGCCACATAAGCCTAGATCTAATGTTAACCCAAATAAGTCCAAGAGACAGTCCCTTGCTGAGACAGTTCTCAGCTATGGAAGCTCTTTTTTTTTAAGTATTTATTTTTTAGTTGTAGTTAGACACAGTACCTTTATCTTATTTATTTATTTTTATGTGGAGTTGAGGATTGAACCCAGGGCCTTACACATGCTAGGCGAGTGCTCTACCACTGAGCCACAACCTCAGCCCCTGGAAGCTCTTAATGGAGATTAAATTTAGTAGGAAACAGATAACACTTGGCTTTAATTCTCAGAAGATGGACAGGTTTGAAGACAAGAGACATAAGCAATTTTAAGGTTTTACCTTGTGAAAAGGTTAACTTGGATGTCCTCCAAAATAGCATGAAGTTTAGTCTCAGCCTCATTTTCAGCAACAGTCAGCTTTTCTCCAGTGTCCCGCCTGACAGCTACAAATTGACAGCTCTTCATATCACGTGGCCCAACTTCAAGTCTAATTGGAACTCCCTATAAAATAAAAAAGGCAATTAAAATGGCATGTACATGTCCCCAGTTGAATAGGCTCATTTCATGGCTTTATCTACAATAAAGCATAAATAATCCAAAAAGCAAAAGCGTAACCAAACAAGAAAATGGCAGGTAATATTCCTTAGATATTATAGAAAACTACTCGAATAATAAATAAAGAAAAAACCTACTGCCTGAGTAGTTCTCAACTATGGAAGCTCTTTTTAAAAATATTTTTTAGTTGTAATTGGACACATACCTTTGTTTTATTTATTTATTTTTATGTGGTTCTAAGGATCGAACCCAGGGCCTCGCACATGCTAGGTGAGTGCTCTACTGCTGAGCCACAACCCCAGCTTCTGGAAGCTCTTAATGGAGATTAAGAGGGCAGCTGATTAGATTAGCTTCCCAACTGCTGTTTCCGCTCCACAAAATAGCACATAGGAGAGATGAACAGAAGACTTCTTGAGGCCAAAGATACCCTAAGTCACTAAGGGCACTAGTTCATTGGCATATTCTTGACTCATTCATGGTGTGCTCCAACTGGGGAATCCTAACTCTGGACAGAACTCAATCTGTAGCTTGTGTAAGAATCACCTGGAGGGCTCCTTAAAGACCAGATTGCTGGGCTCCACCCCTGGAGTTTCTTATTATAGTAGGGTTAAAGACGGACCTGGAAATTTATGTCCCTTGGTTTCCTTTTTTTTTTTTTTGGTGCAAACCTAGGGCCTGGTGCTCCCTAGGCAAGTACTCTATGATCGAACTACACCCCTAGTCCCATGAAAATCAATATTTCTAACATGCTCCCAAATGATGCTGAGACTGCACATCTTGGGTCTACATTTTGAGAACCTTTAGCCTTAGGTTTTTATAAAGAAACTTAAGGACTGACTACAAGCAAGATTAAGACGTATGAATGTTCAGTTGTTATGAATTTATGTTTCTGAGGGGAGTAAAAACCCTAAGGTTTAGGGAGATCTTTCATTTTGGGGCCTATAACCTTCCTGAATGATCCTTTAAAACTAATTTAGGATTTTAATATTATAAGTCAAGTACTTCATACAATTTAGTTGCTTAGTGGTACTCCTATGGAGGACACTAATGGGATGACTGACAAAACATGCCTGGGCTCTAGAATTAGATGGTAGTAATGTACCAGTTTGTTGGTCATCATGTAGGACAATGTAGGATAATGTTCTACATGGATAGACAGTAAGGCAGTGGGGTTAGAATCTTATATTCTAATGGCGCAATCCTTTGTACTCTACTTGCTTTATTATAAGTTTGTGACTGTTTCATGATCAAATATTTTACAACCCAGGTAGAAAAAAATAGCAGAGGTGGAAAAACAGAAAGACTATCTGCAAAGAAGAAAGAAATATGAAAGGGAATAATGAAGCATCAAAGATGGAAGGTAATCTAAAGTCAGATAATAGAGGAGGCAATATTTTATTAATGGTTTTTTCTAATTAGTTATAAATTTACTTTCAACCTCGTTTTTTAAAAAAAAGGTCTTCATTCATTCATATTATTTTCTCCTTTCTATTTTCATAATACCAGAGAGAGCTAAAGAAGAATTATGGGCTCTGGTCTAGCAACCAAACAATAATATATCTCATGTATTTATTTGAACAATACATATATATGTCATGCATACATGCACACACTGTACAAGGTTAATTGCTTATCAAATGAATGTGTATCTACATTTCCCCCAAAATGTCCTCTTTTAACATGAATTCTTGGACTATGTGGAAATAAAATGATACTAAAAGGTGCAATTAGTGGACTGGGGTTTGTAGCTAAGAGCTAGAGCACTTGCCTAGCAGGCACAAGGCCCTTTGTTCACTCCTTAGTACACCCAAACAAAAAGTGTTATAGGGTAAGCAATCCCTTGTTCAAAATGCTTAAGACCAGAAGTGTTTCAGATTTTGAAATATTTGCATAGACTTTACTAAATTTCCCTAATGTGAAAATCTTAATACCTAAAATGTTACAAAATCTGAAACTTTTTGATTACAACTGAAACTCAATTTCTATCAATATTTTTCATGAGCTAGTGAAACTTTCATTTTTAAATTTTAGGTATGGAGTTTAGAACTTAGGTACTTTATTTTCTCTCTGAGGAATATAGATTAGGAAGGTGCAATAGACCCAAATCATGGTAAGAATGTCTCTCTCACACAGTACAGGTCACCAGGGAAGCCTAGTGAATGAGAAAGATCAAAGCCAAGTCAGTGTTAGGAAAAAGAATGAATAAGAGGAAGAGGAGGAGGAGGGATTCAGAAATGCATACGAATGACAATTTTTCTTTCCTTTTAACTAAGTTCATAGCAACAGTAAGTTTCTTTTTTAACATTTGGTACCCAGTCAAGTATAAATTGATTTAGAGAAACTGCTACTGATATCATATAACAGCTATTTCTAAGTAAGAAAAAAAGATTACAATTACAGACGAAATTATACAGAGAAAATATTCACCTTTAAAGTCTTCACTAAAGGTAGGAGAATATATAAAGGAGAAAGCGCATTAGATAAAAGGGAAGTAACACAGATTTTCAGCACAGAAGATTTATCTCAGGGGACATTTAAAAAAAATTATCAGCAACTGTGGGGATGCTAGAAATATTAGTATGGAATAGACCCAATACTGTCAAGCTTCCAGGTTTGAAAGCTTAGAGATGCAATCTCACTTACTTTATGTTTGTGTGGGTACATGTGTGGGGGTTGGTACTGAAGACTGAACTCAGGGTATTTCTCTAACTGAGCTATAACTCCAGCCCTTTTTGTTTTGAGATAGGTTCTCCCTAAATTGCCTAAACTGGCTTTGAATGCTGGATCCTCCTGCTTCAGCTTCCTGAGTTGCTGGGATTACAGGTGTGCACCACCACACCTGGCAGCTTATATATTCTTGACTCCTAATTTTGAGATCCAATTAAGATTTTGTGTCTCAGCAAAGAAAAAAATACTAAATCCTAGAAGTTTATAAAATGGAATTAATAGCATAGATTATCTATTAATGACACTGTAATAAAAGAATTAGGCTTTTTTTAACAAATAATTTTTTAGTTGTAGGTGGACACAATGCCTTTATTTTTATTTATTTATTTTTATGTGGTGCTGAAGATTGAACCCTAGGCGAGCACTGTACCACTGAGCTACAACCCCAGCCCCAAGTTAGGCTTTTTTAAACAACATAAAAATCAACAAACTGATGTGAAATAATGTGGTACAAAAAAATCAAGTAAGAAAATCATCTCTTGACATTTTACTATTAATTATAACAATGCTAGCTGGCTGATGCCCGTGGATTATTGTTCTGATATTCTTACTGGTCAAATAACATTATTTGAATTCCTAGTATACACATTTTAATATACCAACCATGTGAAATTTATTCATTATAATCAAAAGCTTTAAGATCATTTTTTTATTCTAACATAATAAAAATAGGCTTCCACAAAACCTTTTTCTTTTTGCAGTGCTGAGAATCAAATTCAGGATGTTGCACATGCTAGGCAAGTGCTCTACCACTGGGCTACATCCGCAAACTCCATTAAAACTATTTTAAGTTTAGAAAATATATAAACTTTAGGTATCACTATTATAATTTAACTGAACTGTGTCAGTGCTGAACACTTGGTTTAAGTGAAGAAGAAAAGAACTCATAACTATAAAAATAGAGTAAAGTAATAAAAGCCTTAAGTTTAACAAAAAGAAATGAAGAGTAGAAAAAATGTAAACTGAGGGTATAGGAGTAAACAATACAACTAAGGAATTTACCTTGAGTTCCCAGTGATTAAATTTCCAACCCGGAGAATAGTTATCTCGCAAATCGACTTTTACACGAATATTAACACTGCGTAACCGCTTTTGGTAATCATTGCATTTTGCAATCAGTGCTTCTTTGTCTTCTTCAGAAAGTGCATTTGTAATACCACAGGGAATAACCACCACCTAGAATTCAGCACAAAGAAAAATCATACAGAAGAAATGAAGCTCTATGCTGCATAATATCCAGGAGTGAAACCATATGAGTGACTGTTAACACAAATCAACTTGTGTGATTTCTAATCTACATATAATTCCTAGTAATTTGCTACACATCCCTATCTACACTAAGGGCATTTTCATCTGACTTACTATATTTAGTTTAACTTATTTTAAATCATTTAAAAAAATAATTAAGAAAAAGTTTTATACAAAGTACCTTTAAAAATTAAGAGTAGAAACAATAAATAATATAAATGATATACATAGGTACACAAACACAACACTAACGTCTGTGTTGTGTTCTAATGTTCCTATTACCAGCAAAATCTACCCAAATGAGATTCAGAAAGTCACCCCTTCAAATTTCCTTTGGTAAACATAGCTTGTATTTTTTAAATGGAATGATAAACGGAAATATTCTCCTTACCTGAACACAGGCCACACGGGGTGGTAATATTAAGCCCATGTTGTCCCCATGAACCATGATCATAACACCAATAGTTCGAGTTGTTAAGCCCCAGGAGCACTGATAGGCAAATTGCTTCTCTCCTGGTGTCTTTGGATCTTCAAAAATGATTTCACACATTTTGGAAAAATTCTGGCCTAAATGATGTGATGTTGCTCCCTAAAATAAAAATACAAACATAAGCTTTAATTTTTAATAATCTCTTATTAAAAATGAGTACTATTAGACCACACACTTTAAAATAGCACTACAACTGTTTTATCTCTTTTTATACATAAGGTTTTAAAATATAACTAATATAAAAATTGACTAGGGTTAGTCAAAAAATACTATATAAGTGTTTTGCTTTGGGACAGGCCTTTACATAGGAATAATCTGACCTACACAATTTAAAAAGGATTCCATTCTTTGGTTAATTAAGGATATAAATCATGACTTAATTGATCATGGAGATTTAAAGTAAAGGAGAGATGTGCTGAAATTGTAATATGGCCTAGAAAGCACATGACATACTTTTTGTTTGTTGGTTTCTGAGATGGTGTCTCACTATGTTGCCCAGGATGGCTTCAAAAATCAAGATCCTCCTGCCTAGTCTAGAGGCATGAGCCACCAGCCCTATTCATTTAATTTTTGAATGGTACATTAAAACATAAAAATTGTACATATTAATGAAGTAACATGATTATTTTGATACATGTATACATGTATATATTTGTGCAATGTTTACAGCAGGCTAAACATATCTCCTAATTTTATCATTTCTTTATGGTAAAAACCTTCAAAATCCTTTCTTTTACCTTTTTGAAATGTATACTACTATTATCTAAGTTATCCTATTGTACAGAAGCAAGCCAAAACTTCTTGCTCCTAACTCTAACTTAGTACCTACTGATTAACATTTCCCCACCACAGACTACCCTTCCAATCTCCCCAATCTCTGTTAATCACAATTCTATTATTAACTTATATGAGATCAATTTTTTTTAGATTCCACATGTGTGGGATCATGCAGTACTTGTCTTTCTGTGCCTGGCTTATTTCATCATAACATAATGATTTCCAGCTTCATCTATATTGTTGTAAATGACAGGATTTCATTATTTTATGTCTGATAGTATTCCACTGTGTATATGACTACATATTCTTTATTCATTTATTGATTGATGGACACTTAGGTTGTTTCCAATTCTTGGCTATTTGTGAATAATGATGCAATGATCATGGGAGTGCAGTTGTCTCTTCAACATACTATTTCATTTCCTTTGGATGTATCCCAAGGAGTGGGATTGCTAGATCATATGGTACTTTATTTTTTGAGGAAAATCCATGTTTTTCCATTTGGCTGTACTAAATATTTTGTACGAGAGACTACTTTTCTTATCACAGAAAAATTGTTGGATCTGCCCATGGACTGTGCTTACAGTCATCTATGCAACAGTTTGATACCTGAATAGCTCTTCCACTAGCGGATATAAATGCTTCTACTGTAGTTGTGTAGTCTCCTCCTGCAAATTTTTCCTTTTCAGTCTTTCTTCCTCTTACAACAGGAATTGCCAGGAGTTCTTCATATACCCGAGCATATAATTCAAGTATCTGTAAGACCTGTATTTAAAATAACATGTGTTCAAATTCAGGATGTATTTATTCATCATAAGTCTATAAAATTATACTATTTAAAGCTAATTGTGCTGGAAAAAGCACTTAAACAATAAAAAGGAGAAAGTTAAGTAACAAGGAATGTAAGATTCATTAAGAATATATCCAAGATGTGGCTCAGTGGTAGAGTGTCCCTGAATTCAATCCCTGGTACCTCCACCAAAAAAAAAAAGGACTATATCCAAGAAAGCAGTGTGAAGTTAAATAACTATTAAAAATGTATATAAATTTGGAATATAAAAGAACATAAATGATTATGAAGAGATATATCGCAATCTGAGTAAAAATTGCCTGAAAAATGCGTAATTTTAATAATGAAATTAGAAAGTTTTCTATATTTTAAGATCCAAAAATATTTTCAAAAATTTAAAATAGCACATTTCATTTATCAATAAAATCTCAACAAAAAGTTCCTTAAATCTATATTCATTTCAATTGATTTGATTTTTCTTTTATCAGGTAATACATAACTTTTAAGTAATAAAAAAGCAGAGCCTGAACAAACAAACGGAATATAATTATACAAGACAATTTTCTATACCTCTTCTGCTGCTTCTTCAAAGGTAGCAAAAGCACTGTGCCCTTCTTGCCAAAGGAATTCACGAGTTCGGAGGAAAGGCTGTGGGTGCTTGAACTCCCAACGCTAGAAGAGATAAAAGTGCAGTTTGGTCACCTGCAAGCTTTTCAATTTTTATTAACAACTTTACATGTGAGTAATCAAAACTTAACTATGATCTAAAATACTTCAAAAAATGCTTTCATACTCCCAAACCTTTAAGTATAAGACTAAAAGAACACAAAGTATGTTTTTCTGAAAAAGTAAAATGAATAAAAATAATGACAAAAGAGTATAGGAAGGTGTATATACCTACCACCACATTGCACCACTGATTGAGCCTGATGGGCAGGTCTCTGTGTGACTGCACCCATTTTGCATATGCAGGATACATTACTGAAAGATGTAGAGGGAAAAAGGCAGTTGATCATTTAAGACTTTATTTCATCTGTAGGCCAGTAAGAGTTAAACCAGCAGTAAAACAGCAATTAAAATGTGTATTTGTGTAAATGTGTTCCCAGTGTTAAAATGGTTAAGTGAATAGCATTATTGTTTTAATAAAGCAAATTACTCAACAATATAAATCTACCTAAACTTGTTTATACTCTGTTCTTCACATGAGATTTGTATTTAACATTAATTTGACTGCTTTCATGTTCTGTTTTTGAAAACTAGCACATGCCATGTTCTATGTTAAGTTCTTTGCATTCATTATCCTATTCAGTTCTCATGTTCAACTCACAAAGTAGATGTCATAGAAATTCTAAAGATGTGAAACTTACATAACTTACTAATTCAGAAGTTATGTATCAGAATTGGAAGGATATGAAAGCTTTTGCCACAGTTCATAGCCTACTCATGATCTACAATTAGTAAAACAAACCAAAACACAACTCCACTAGTCTGGTATATGAGAAAAAAAGCTCACATCATAACTTCAACAATGCATTCATTATACAAGGGTAATGCTAGAAGTACAAAAAAAAAAAAAAAAAAAAAAAAAAAAAAGAGCAAACAATCCTTAACTAGAGTCACTTTAAAAGACATCATCAAACCAAGAGATTCAAAATTTTCAGTAATATTCCTATTTACTGTGTTTAATTCTAGGAAAATGACTCAATCTTTCAGAGACCTTTTGTCCCTGCAACATAGAGATACCAATAGCTGCCTCTACTTTTCTTACAGCATTATTGTGACACTAATAAAAACAGATGTGAGTAAAAACACTTAGTAACCTTTAAAAACCATTCCTGAATGTAAATCTAAATATGTTAAAAGGCAACAAAATTTGAAAATATAGCATGAAGATTAATTAGGTATTTATAATTTTATAATCAATCCCAAGAATAAAACATTATCTCAGTAAGATTCCTTGAAAAAAAAAGATTCCTTGAAAGGGAATTACTGAATTCAATAAGTCATTTTAAGTTTATTGCTGAAAAATTATAGCAAGAAATTTTAAGATAAGTATTTTCTTTAAAATCCTCTATCCTAATTATAAAGAGTTCTGAAACATTGTCACAAGGATTATAAAAAGCACAAAAGTTGGGATTTAACTTTAGAAGCTGTTTCAAATGTTTCAATGAGTCTTCTCTTGTGCTCCAAGGCCTGTTTCTCACCTGTTTCACTAGTAGGACGAATGGCAATTGGTTCTGCTAACTCTGTTTTGCCAGATCTTGTAACCCAAGCAACCTAGTGAGATAAAATCATTTTTCATACAATTTTAATGGCATTTTAGAGCAACAATAAAACTTAGGCAAGTTTTCTCTATTTCAGGTTTTCTTCATATCAATTAAGGCAAGGTAAAATAACAGATGCTATTACTGTGAGGAAGGTTCAAGTCAGTTAATCAGTTATGAGACATACAGAATTACAACTTTCCATAAAAACAGAAATATAATTTTTAAATAAAAAATGACTTTGTTTATCTAAATTGCTTTTGATAAACTACTGATATAATTTTGAATTTATGAAACAAAACTGCAAAAAATAAAGCAAGCAAGTTAGCTTACCTCAGGGGCAAAGTCAGCAACATGAGTCTTCTCTTTCTCTAAGGCACCTTGAGACACAAATATGGGGAAATAGCAGTTTTCAACACCAAGTTTCTTGATCTCAGCATCAAAAAAGTCCTTGATGGATTCCCAAATGGAATATGACCAGGGACGAAGAATATAGCAGCCACTTACATCATAGTATTCAATCATTTCTGACTTTGTGATGACCTATTTAAGAGAAAAATAGTCTATAAGACCTATATTTAACCGAAATTCTAGTATAAGTGGTAACAGTATATGGTATCAAAATCTCAATGTGGAGGCTTCTCCTGTTTGTATATCTTCATTTTGGAAGGTCTGAATGATAGTAAGCCAGATAGTCCTAAACTGAGAAGAGCAACATAAGAAGGCTCTAAACTTTCAAGAATTAAATTCCAACCTTGCCTTTGCTATTAACTTGACTCACCTCATTATGGGGAAAAAAAAAAAAAAAAAATCAATGACGACTCTCATGGGGCTACTTTTCAATTTAATAATTTGTGTGGCAATGCTTAGAAAATTATGACACGTTAAAAGACTATAGTGTATATTACAAAAGGTACCATGCATTATTAACTTTTTACCTGGACTTTAAACATAAAGTTTAAAGTATAAAAATCATCTTTTTGACATTTAAAGTATAAAAATCAACTGAATGCATACTCACTTGAGAATACCAATCAGCAAGATTTTCTTCTTTTTTTGCTTCAAGACCTAACCTGGAGATAAGAAAAATAAAGTATGAGCCAGGCATGGTGGCACATGACTGTAATTATACCAACTCAGGAGGAGGCATGGTGGCACATGACTGTAATTCCACTAACTCAGGAGGCTGAGGCAGGAGTACTGCAAGTTTGAGGCCAGTCTCAGCAACTTAGCAAGGCCCTGTCTCAAAACAAAAAATAAAAAGGGCTCAGGAGGTTGCTCAGTGGTAAAGCATTTTTGGGTTTAATCTCCAGTACTAAAAAAAAAAGAAAAAATGAATCCCTTTATTCATTAATTGCTTTTAAGATGTGTCTAAGTCTATTTTCTGTTGCTATTAAAAAACACCTGAGTCTCAGTATTCAATAAAGAAGTTTATTTGGCTCGTGGATCTGGAGGCTGGGAAGCAGGACATGACGGTGTCAACAACTGCTAGGTACCTGGTGAAGATCTTGGTACAGCATCATAACATGGCAGAGTCATCATATGGTGAGACACAACAGTATGCCAGCTCAGCTCTCTCTTCCTTTTTTTATAAAATCACTAATAAATCATGAAGGACCCACTTTCATGAACTCAGTTAATGCTAATTACCTCCCAAAAGCCCTAGCTCCAAACAAATGTAGGGATAAAGTTCCCAACATGTACTTTGTGGGAATATATTCAAACCAAAGCAGGTTGAATAGAAAATAAAACTTTTAAGGTTCATTTTCCTTTGTTATCAGTTATTTCCATATATATATATATTTCCTATATTCTTTCCCAAAACAGTTAAATCTTTACTTAAAAGATGATAAGATATTACCCCCCCAAACTAGCAAAGTCAAAATAAAAAAAAGTATTATTTTAATGCAGACATCTCTTTTACAAGTTTTTTTAAGGTAATGTATTTGCAATAAAGACAGCCTATTCACATATATTTTCCATTAAAAAATAATTTTTTGTAATCTCAACTAAGTAAAATTATAGTGAGTAAAGTCAGTCTCATTGAAAGTTAAGTGGAAAGAGTAACAAAAAAACAATAGCTATCCACATACACACATATGTCTGGAAATAAAGGGATATACACACATATACACACAAACTTTTATTCCAAAAGTTTTTCTTTCAACTGTAGTAAATAGAAATTGTATAAGCAGTTTTAAATTAAACTAGATCTGCAATTTTAAAAAAACAAAACAAAGAAACTCCCACAAAACTATTCCAGACAATAATCCTTTTTTTGAAATAGCAAACAATTACTCAGGGAACTTTGGTCTCATGATGCCCACAGAAAGATAGACCCATTAGTTTTGTTTTTAATAAAAAGCACATTTAAAAAAATTTAAAGGCTTTATTGGTTTAAATTTTTATTATTTTTTTGGTAGCAGGGATCGAACTCAGGGGCACTCAACCACTAAGCCACATCCCCAGACATATTTTGTTTTTTATTTAGAAACAGAGTCTCATTGAATTGCTTATCGCCTTGCTTTTGCTGAGGCTGGCTTTAAACTCTTGATCTTCCTGCCTCAGCCTCCCAGGCTACTCGGATTACAAGCATGCACCACCACACCTGGCTGGCTTAAATTTTTAATGTATCTTCATCTGTATTCTCCATTGTTTTATTCTGATGCATCCTAATGACTATGAGTTCTAGCTCTTTCACAATCAGAAAGTAAAAGGTGAAAAGTTCTACTTTCTTTCACCATTCTATAAATCTGATCATCCAGTCAATAAGCAAAAAGAATAACTGTTGTATTCTCTTGTTTAAGGAAATACTGTATAATGTGAGGTAAAAGGAAACACAATTTGAAATTCAGCTAAACAAATCTAAAACCAAGGTATCTCAACACCACCATTTTCTTCTTGTCCAGTACGGGGGCACACACCTGTAATACCTGCAACTCAGTAGACTGAAGCAGAAGGATTGTGAATTCAAAGCCAGCCTCAGAAACTTAGTGAACCCTGTCTCAAAAAAATAAAAAATAAATTTAAAAAGGCTGGGATGTGGCTTAAACACCTTTGGGTTCAATCCCTGGAAACTGCTCCCACCCCTGTCAAAAAAAAAAAAAAAAAGAAGAAAGATAGAAAAGGAAACTTATTACAAAGGTTTATCCAATTTTGGTATGAAGATTTAGAGCTAAGAGAAGTACATTATTGAAAGAGATTTGAAAATGCTGAAAGGGAAGTATAATCTACTTTTTGTTTTTAAACAGGTTAGTTTTATATTTAAACCATGAATTTTAAAATTCTGTTGGGAATGAAGTTCTTACTTAGTTCCCATGAAAGATTTTCACTTGAAAAATCTGCTGAAAGCACAGGACAATGTGTAGTTAGGCTACCAATTGTGTTAATAAAAGGAACATTATGTACATTTGTATTTGCTCTCTCAATAGACACAGAAGAAACTAGAAGAAATGAGTATTCCTTAACTAAATGCTTGGAACCCCCAATGTTCCAAGATTTAAAAACTTTTAAATCTTGGAATATTTGCATAGACACTACCCATTGTGCATCCCTAAATCAGATTTTCAGATTAAAGATACTCAACCTTTAATAATGATTACTAATTCATTTTGGTGGTGAAGGAAATTACAAAGATGGAAAACAAGCACGGGAACTTCTTATATTCTTCCACCAAGCAAATGAATGTGTTACTGGGGTCGGAGGTGCGACCTAGGATTGATCTAATCAATCTATCAATCTCAATTACCTACCCACATCCCGGGCCCTTTTTTGTATTTTAGAGACAGGGTCTCACTGAGTTGCTCAGTGCCTTGCTTTTGCTGAGGCCAGCTCTGAACTCACCTGCCTCCTGCCTCAGCCTCCCAAACCGCTGGGATTATAGGCGGTCGCTGTGGCTCGCAGCTGTGTTTCCTCTTTTAAAAGTTAAAAAACTGAAAATTAATAGAAGGTATCTGCTTATATTACATTAGCAACCAAACCGGTGACTTAATTTAATAACCAAATTAACCAAAATTTGTTCATTTAAAACAATGATTTAGAATTGAATTCATTCAAAACTGTGTTTCACTTCAAATGAAGTTTCTGTGTTTTATTACCTGGTCTGTTTCTTAGGCCCCTGTCCTTCTCCGGCTCCACCTGAAGACAGCCCACTCCCCTGGGTTTTATTAGAGTCTTTCCCTTGGCCATCATTTTGTTTTGAAGGTTTATTCTGCTTTTCTGATTTATTTTCCTTTTCTTTCTTCTTCTTATCTTTGTCCTCGGCCCCAGTGGCAGACACAGGCTTATACTCTACTCCTGTCAGAGACTTGTACTGTGCTTTCAGCTGGAGGAGTTCTTGTACAGCTGTATCAATTTGATCCTTTCATTAAACAAAAGAGGAAGAAAGAAAGATAGCATTTAATTCAAATAACTGTCAAAGCACATTTAAACAAATACCCAAAGTTTTAGTAGCAGGTTTGTAAATACAAGTAAAGTAACTACTGAAAATAACTAAAAGAATATAATAAACAGGGACAAAACTGTGCAAAAGACTGTCTGAAAAATAGTGTCTATAACTATAGTGTCCAAACAGTAATCTATAGTCACATGTGGCTATTTATAAAATACATAAAATTAAAAATTCATTTTTTTCAGTCACAATAGTCATATTTCAACCTCCACCTCCTTCTTCTAGCTACCATGGCTAGTGACTATTACACTGGACAGTATTATTATGGAGTATTTCCATCACTGCAGGAAATTCTATTAGAAAGCAATGGTATAGAACATGTATTCCATGGGTATCTAAGGTTAAGAGCCATTAAATCACAGAAGTTGAACATTTTGTGATAATAAAGATGGCAATAATCAAATTTCTATACTGGCTAAATTTCAAAACCTATGACAACTGTCTTCCATGCATGTGATTCTATATGGAAAACCGTACTCCTATGAACAAAATTAACATAAACTATACTAGAGCTCAAAACAAAACCTGCCATTTGAGACTGACAGAGCTTTAGGGGAGTAAAACAAGTATTAAGGGCCAAAATGTGCCAGGCACAATTGGATCTGGGTCCCTATACTCTAGAATCTTACAGATTAGAGGGAAACCTATTTTAACAATTAAAATATAGTATCATTAAGTACAATGTCAGGGAAGAGCAGTGTCATGTGAAAACACCCATTCTTTTTTTAGGGAAAAAAAGAATACACAAAATTTTTCTCTAAAAGGCAAGATAAGGAAGATAAGAAATTAAACATGAGTAAAAGTTCAACAGATACAATGGGGCAGAAAATGCTCCAAAGAAAACAGCATAAAATACAGAAAAACAAAAACACAAATAAAATACCACACTTACCTTAGAGACTTTTTCAGCTTTAAGTTTTCGAACTACTTCCCCTTGGGAAGCTACTTTGTCAAAAAGTACTTTCGCTTCTGGTGTTTCTGGACCAGCACTATCAGAGTTTCTAATAGGATTTGAATCTGAACTTTGAGATGATGGGGGCTGACCAGGTATATAGTCCTTCCCAGTTTTTTCTTTATACTCAGCTTTTAGGGAGAGTAAGCATTCTACAGCTTCATTTACTTTAGTCTGAGATAAAAGAGGAAAAGAGATAACTATAATACTTCCTGAAAATGTCATTAAAAATCTTGCACAGAATTCAGCTCCTGGAGGTCTACTGGGGTCCCACAAAACTGGCATTACATCTGGGGGTTTGTCCGGGATCCCCCAGGCCCCAGGACCCCCAAACTGGAGAGTCTAACACTTGTTAGACTTGTTATTTATGTGTCTGTTGTCTGTTTTGTTCTGACTAAGGCCTGTAGAATCTGTATTCTGGGCTGGTAACTGGCCTCGGTGGGCGCACTATAGGGTTGCGAGCCAGGGCTTCTGGGAGAAAAGTCCCAGCCCCCAATCTGAAGGGGATACTTCCCAAATCTGAGGTCGTCAGACCCAACCTGAGGGGGATGCTCCCCCAATCTGTTTGTAATCTCTTATCTTTTTGTCTGTCTCTGTTAAGTGTGACGGCATTGTTTTACTTTGGACAGATGCAGTGTCCCAAGTTCTGATCTGCCTTAGATGTGTGGAGGTAACTAGCTAAATTTTAGCCTGAAAATGTCCCTAGTATGCTTCTCCTGTTTCCCTGAAAGGGACCAAAAATCAATAGAACCGCCAGCTTTTCTGTTCTCACCTCTTACACCCCTTTGAGCTGTTTTAAAGAACTTTGTTAACTTTACTCCCCTTTGTTAAATGGGATTAGGGAAGCAATGTTTTCTTTTCTTCCCATAGTTGGAAATTTTTACCCCTCACACATCAGACAGAGCTCTAATCTCTAGGATATACAAAGAACTCAAAAAGATGAACAACAAAAAACCAAATAACCCAATCAACAAATGGGCCAAGGACCTGAACAGACACTTCTCAGAAGAGGACATACAATCAATCAACAAATACACGAAAAAATGCTTACCATCCCTAGCAATCAGAGAAATGCAAGTTAAAACTACTCTAAGATACTATCTCACTCCAGTAAGAATGGCAGCCATTATGAAGTCAAACAACAACAAGTTGCTGGCGAGGATGTGGGGGAAAAAAGTACACTCATACCTTGCTGGTGGGACTGCAAATTGGTGCAGCCAATTTGGAAAGCAGTATGGAGATTCCTTGGAAAACTGGGAATGGAACCACCATTTGACCCAGCTATTCCTCTTCTCGGACTATACTCAAAAGACCTAAAAACAACATACTACAGGGGCACAGCCACATCAATATTTATAGCAGCACAATTCACAATAACTAGACTGTGGAGCCAACCTAGATGCCCTTCAATGGATGAATGGATAAAAAAATGTGGCATTTATACACAATGGAATATTACTCAGCACTAAAAAAATAATAAGATCATGGCATTTGCAGGGAAATGGATGGCATTAGAGCAGATTATACTAAGTGAAGTTAGCCAATCCCAAAAAAACAAATGCCGAATGACTTCTCTGATATAAGGGAGG
Source organism: Marmota flaviventris (assembly GCF_047511675.1). Classification (NCBI taxonomy): domain Eukaryota; kingdom Metazoa; phylum Chordata; class Mammalia; order Rodentia; family Sciuridae; genus Marmota; species Marmota flaviventris. The sequence continues at coordinate 62,981,001 of NC_092509.1, read as the reverse complement.
TGACTCAAAATGTGGTAGAGAGGAAGAGCATGAGAAGAAAATTACCTCCAGATAGGGAAGAGAGGTGGGAGGGAAAGGGAAGGAGAATGGGAATTGCATGGAAGAGGGAAGGAGACCCCCTTCTTTATACAGAATTCAGGTATGATGATGTGAGGGAAGAAAAAAAAAAAAAGAAGTGGGTCACATTAGATTGGGTAGAGAGAAGTGATGGGAGGGGAGGAGAGGGGAAGGGGGGAATAGAAGGACAGCAGAATAAAATAGACATTATTATTGCTGTGGGTATATACGTGACTACATGACCAATGTAATTCTGCAACCTGTACACTCAGAAAAATGAGAAACCATATCCCATCTGATTCAAATGTATGATATGTCAAGATCATTGTATTGTTATGTGTAACTAATTAAAACAAATAAAAAAATTTGGGGAAAAAAAAAGTTCATCTATATTGAACATGTACAGACTTTTTTCCTTGTCATTATTCACTAAATAGTACAACAGCTATTTAGATAGCATTTGTACTGCACTAAGTATTAAAAGCAATCTAAAGGTGATAAAGTATACACAAAGGCTAGGGATGTACCTCAGTGGTAGAACACTTGCACAGTATGCACAGGCTCTGAGTTCAACCTTGGTTTTGTAAAATATAACTAATTACAAGTATACAGAAGGATATGTGTAGACTATATGCAATACTATGCTACTAAATACAGGAACTGAACTTTCTCAGATTTTGGTAATTAAGGTTGTCCTGGAATGAATCCCCCACAGATATAAAGGCATGACTATACCTTTATATCATAAATAAGTTAAATCAAAAAAGAGACCCATTTTAGGGATGTGGCTCAGTAGTGGATTGCTCTCCTAGCACGTGAGGCACTGGGTTCGATACTCAGCACCATATATAAATAAATGGCTTACAAAGTGGAACAAAGATTTTCTCATCATTAGATAATAACACTTTTACTCTGATAACATAAATAACAAATGTCAGGAAAATTTTTTTTTGCAGTGCTTGGGGACCAAACCCAGGCCTTCATGCATAATAGGCAAAAGCTTTTACCACTGAGCTATACTCCAGCCCCCAGGAAACGTTTTTTTTTAAAAACCATTACTAAGAAATACATGCAATAAATATTGTGATTTTCTAAATAAATAAATAAAGATATTGTGTCTATCTACAACTAAAAAATATATTTAAAAAAAGAGATAAAACCATTTTAAATCAGTAATCTAAGTCAAAGAAAAAGTTAAAAATATAAATTATAGCCAGGTACGGTGGTGCATGCTTTTAATCCCAGTAGTTCAGGAGGCTGAGACAGGAGGATAGCAAGTTCAAAGCCAGCCTCAGCAATGGCATGGTGCTAAGCAACTCAGTGAGACCCTGTCCCTAAATAAATATAAAATAGGGCTGGGGTTGTGGTTCAGTGGCCAAATGACCCTGAGTTCAATCCCTGGTACAAAAAAAAAAGTAAATAAAATAAAAATATAAATTATACACACTGTCCCTTATACAAACCATAAAAATAAACATACACTAAAACTTTTCCACATTAGATAAGTAAACAGATAAATCAATTATAAGAATATCCACATAAACTCAAGTGTCAAATCTAGGTTTGTAGGTAGTGAAGTCAGAATGTATAAAATCAGAATAATGATTAGCTCAATGGTTTCCTTTACACAGTGCTTATTTTCTTTAGCTTACTAAACAGACATTAAAATAGTGGAAAAAATAAAATGAAGCTTGAGCCCACCTAAAGAAGAGTCATATCACTCTTTTAAAAAATTATGAAATGAGAAAGTATGTTGAAGTTATTAAATCAGATGGTCACCTGTATATTTCAACCTGATGTTTTAACATAATCATAATAAAAAAGATACACTTAGCCTAAGACGACACTTGTGGCTCTACCAGAAAAGACAGCAATGCAGACAAAGGACCTCAAGTTTGCAAACTGACATACCAGTGGGAACCTCAAGGCATTAATCAAAATTGCAAGGAAAAAATGCTTCCATATTACCCTATCCAATTTTTACTGCTAAATTATAACATCACTCCAAATAGCTAAGTGAAACCCAACAGAAGCTAAGATGGGGGCCACAGGAATGCAGGGAAGCACAGGAACACTTTCAAAGAAATTGCATACATGAGACAGCAAATTACGTACTTTGTCTAATTACTCTATAATATTTTCCAGCCTACTGACTTTAGAGTGTGTATACAAAGCACTGCACAAAGACCAGAGTAGGTTGTCTGATCTATATTCCTGACCTGTGTCTTCTTTATATTGTTTTTATAATTAAGATTATAAATATAATTAAAAAAATCAAAAGAATGCACAGTAGAATCTACCTTTTCCTAAGAAAAAGGGTATAGTAGCTAAAACACAGACAAGAAAAGGAAACTTATATTAGAATAGGAAAAAAGGGAATTCACTGCAAACATTTCCAGAAAGGAGGACTATGTGAATGAAAGAAGTTTTACACTACAAGCAAATATTCAACAGAGTTTGAAGTCAGTACACTTTTTCACACAGTAGGAAAAAAAAATTTTTTAACACGATTATAATTTAAAATGCTATAGTAAGAAAAGTAAGGCAAGGAAACTAGTTTATTATTGAGATACTGTAGGTACTTAATTTCACTTGAAATTGAAAGACATTGTGTGTGAATAAGAGTAAAATTATATACATTACTGAGCAATTTTCCCTGAAAATTTAGAAAGCACTTCAAGATTCTTGACAGGTACAGTTGTAATCTCAACAACACAGGAGGCTGAGGCAGGAGGATCACAAATTTGCTTCCAGACTGGAAAATTTACTGAGACCCTGTCTCAAAAAGGATTGGAAATATAGCTCAGTGGTAAAGCACCCTTGGATTCAATCTCTAGTACTGAGACTGAGATCGAGAAAGAATCTAAACATTCTTGAGAAATTAGCAATATAAATGTAAGAAATAATCACTATCATTTCATGGCAAGTTTATTCTGTATCAGACACTATGTTAAATATTTTATGTGGATTATTATACTCAATTTTCAAAACTATCCTCATTCACACTTTACAGAAGAAGCAAAGCTCAGAAAGACAAAGTACCTTATCCAAAGTTACAAAGAAAGTAGTAGAACTAGTATTTGAATCTAAGGTTTATTCCAGATGCTGTGATTTTTGATCACTATAGTATGCATGAAATTATAGAAGGCATGAGAAAATGATCAAAATGTTCATTTTAATCTTGATGCTGCAAAAACTGCTTTTCAAGAGAGATCTGAATATTCGAATATGTCTCTCAGAATACATAATACAGAACTGAAGGATAGGAAAGGATAAGAGAAACATAATCTCTTTTAATAGCTAATTTTAATTATTAGAAGGCTTTTACAATTTCCCTTTACAAAGGGATTGTATATACTAGTTATCATAATTATACAACAATAGAAGCTCAAAAGTAAAATAGTTTAAGTTCTTAAAAAACTGTTTTAAATTCATCTAACACATGCCACTATATACAGTTTCTGGTATAAATTCGTAAGAAAGAAAACAACCTACACAAAAGACTTCAGTGAAGGTTTCCAAATGGAATTTGAGGTAAATAAAAATGATCTTAAAAATTTATAATTCAAAATTGGGAAGAGAAAAAAGAAGGGAACATATCTGGTTACATTTAGAATGACAAGCTTCAAAGAGCTATTTTTGTTGCAGCCACTAGATGGAAACATTTCTCCATGGGAAAAGGAGGGAATTGTAACAAAGAAAATACCTAGTTCCTTAGCAATTTATGACAATAATATAACTTTCCAAAGTGGCCTCTACACCTGAATTCTCTATAAAAAAATATTTTTTAAAATTCCCCTTTGCTCCTCACTAGCACATCTGAGAGAATTATACCTGCATAAGAAAATCTCTAAAGGAAATGTTCCCACCTGATAAGGGGTGTCAGGGGTGGAGGGGGGGGAGTATAAGAACAGAGAATCCTACCTAACTAAAGGAGAATGCTGATGCAGGTAAATTTAGTGAGCTACAAGATTACAGGTTTTCAAAGAAGGCATTAAAAGAGTCAAATTATAAGAAATCCATTTGGCTTAAATATCTAAACCTATAAGAAACAGCCCAATAACTGAGTCCTGATCCTAGTACTCAATACAGCACAGTAAAGAGCTCATACCCTAGAGTCACACCTGGGTTACAACACCTCAGATTTTTCCTGGAAGATACCTAAACTGAAGTTATGTCTTGTGAAGTGTTTTCAACCACAATCTAATACAGGACAGATTCTATGCTTGTTAGATCAAAAGCAAGTGTGCATTAAATAGCAAGTACAAATAAAGCAGGAATCTATTAAACACAAATTCCAAACAAGAATCTTAAAAACCATCAAGGGAAAGAATGGATGTATTTCTTCTTCTAATTCCCACCCCCCCCCCCAAAAAAAAAAAAACTTTATTATTTGATCTGAGAATTTAAAAAGCTGTTTGGGGTGATATTATATGAGAGAGTGGTTTTCTAGAATAACCTATTTACTGCTCAAAAGGGTACAGTAACATTCCTTTCCTGATAAACTGTGATTTGGGTTTTTAAAACAATAACAACGGTGTAAAAAACAAAAGAGCAACACAGGCATGATGATGTGTGTCTGTAGTCCCAGTTACTCAGAAGGCTAAAGCAGCAGAATCGACCAAGCCCAAGAGTTCAAGGCCAGTCTGGGAGATCCCCATCCTCCAAGATCCTTAAAAACAGACAGACAGAAAGATGAACAGATTGATAAGCAGGAAGGCAAGCAAAGATGGCCGGAGTTATTTCTGATGGATTATTGTGGACACAAATAAAAGGTGCTATGAATCAAAATAAAATGCTGCAACTGCAATATTCAACAGTTATCAGTACTCCCTCCAGTACCTCTGGGTCCAATCCCTGGTGCACCCCCTGCCCCAAATAAAACCATACTCACTGTGCTCAGTATGTGCTCACTCAGATTTCAAAGCAGTAAAACATGCTCAAAATAAAGTTTCGTCTTTGAAACTGTAACTTTGGAAATTTAAAGTTAACATTTAAAATTTGAAGAGTGACTATAATTTTAAAAATAAAAAGAGGAAAAGGATAAGGAGGAAAAGGTTGACTTCTAGGTCTTTATTCCTTGCTCATCTTCTTGCTTATATGGTCTTTACACTTAAAAGTTCTAGCAAGTAAGTACCTATTTCACCCTACAGCAGAAAAGGAAAAAAAACGAAACAAACAAAAACAGAGCACCAGGCATGGTGGAAAAAGCCTGTAATCCTAGCTACTCAGGAGGCTGACGCAGGAGGATTTTTAGTTTGAAGCCAGCATGGGCAACTTAGTAAAACCCTCTCTCAAAATAAAAATAGGATATAGCTCAATGGTAGAGCACTTGCCTAGCATGTGTGAGGCATTGTGTTTGATCCCCAGCACTGCAAAACAAAAACAAAAACAATACTCCCCAAAACAATAGAGCAAGAAAAGTTTAACAACCTCCCTTCTTTCATGTTTAGTCGTCACCTCCTTACCACTAACTATGATACAGTAAAATAACTACTTTTTGTAGGAAATAGAACTGTAAAGAGACTTGGACATATTATTAATGTAAAATAAGCACAGACTTGCTTAATAATAACAAACTGGTAAAACTGATAATTCTCTAGTGCTTCTAATGTAATGCCCTCCAATTATCATTTATAATGGAAAATAACTTGAGAATCATTCAAAATTTGAATCCAGGGCTTGCAAATTTCAAAAGTTACTTCCATATTTCTCAATGGTTACTTAGACAAGCAAATAAAAAATATTCTTTGAAAATCAATGGGCTTGACGCTGGCTAAGCGGTAGAGCGCTTGCCTAGCATGTGCGAGGCCCTGGGTTCGGTCCTCAGCACCACATAAAAATAAACAAATAAAATTAAAAAGGTATTGTGTCAACTACAACTAAAAAAAATAAATATTAAAAAAAAAAAAAGAAAAGAAAGTCAATGGGCTTGGCTGTTGTGAAGATTAAAAAGCACATATTACACAGTGTCACAAGGAAGTTAAAGAGTAGTTCCATTCTCAATAACTGATATGGTTCTCTAGAAGAGAGAGCAATACTTACTATTGTTAGCTTTAGAGAAAAAGTATAAGCAGTAATTTGAAACACATATATAGTACACAGTAGGCATTCAATAAAAGTAAGCCAAACTAAGCTGAAGTAAGATATATTTCAATGTTAGTTATCAGTATCAAAACACCTAGCAAAACTACTTGCCCAACTGCCAAAGAAATTTAGATCTTTTTACTCATAGTTTAGATTTTTGTAACCTCAACAATGGTATTTCATAAAAGCATGATGTAATCCATTAACCTAACAGGATGAGAAATGTAGTTGACCACCATTATATCTTTTGCTGTCATTTACTCAACACATAATTAGCAGAATGTCAATGTATTCTACTCAGAATAAATAAATTTGAAGACCAAATCCCTTCCCCTCAAATTATATCCAGGAAGTGTCCAACATATACAGAGAGCAAAAATAATCCTAATGTCACCATATAGTGGAAACAGCAAGGATTTATATCCTAAATCCCTATATCTTGCAGCCTTTTTCCTTGAAGTAGTTTCTTGTTTCTGTTTGTTTTCACATAACCATAGTTCTGTAGTACTTTAATAGGCTCACTAAAGATAAAAGATGAAAAAATATCTCATATTTCACAATGAAAACACAATGAAATATTAACTACTAGGGCAAAAACCCATTTTCTCTCCTTAGGAGAGGTCCAATGTTCATGAATGGAAATATCTTAGGCAGTAGGGTTTCCAGTCAGATGCCTAGCAACTTACTAACTGAGGTCAAGAACTTGCAACCTCAAGTTTGTCATTCTCCAGCCTAAGTCCAAGACTCTGACAGGACAACAGATTTTCTGGTAACACTTTAGAACAATTCTCCAACCAAAAAGTAAAGCCCATAGTAATGACATACATCTCTGTGTTCAAGCTACAGCACCAACTCTACAATTTTTGAAAGCTCATCAATAACTGAATTATATCCAGTTATGGCACTATTTATTTGATCATGTTTTGGAACCACGCTGCTGTTTGAGTAGAACTATATATCTTCATTTTTAAATATGATCTTTACCTATCACAGATATTATTCCCTTTGTCTCTCTCAACAAATAATGTCATTCCACAATTAGATGCTATGACCCACTTGGCTAAATGTTTTCTCTAAAAACATGCTGGAATAAGAATAAATGTATACTTCAATCAAAATTTGGAATCAGCTGGACACTGTGGCACATGCCTGTACTCCCAATGGTTTGGGAGGTTGAAGCAGAGGATCATGAGTTCAAAGCCAGCCTCAGCAAGGCCCTGAGCAATTCTGGGAGATGTTATCTCTAAATAAAATACAAAAAAAGGGCTGGGGATGGGCTCTGTGGTTAAGCACCCCTGGATTCAATCCCTGACACCAAAAAAAAAAAAAAGAGAGAGAGAAAGAGAAAGAGAGAGAAACACACACACACACACACAAAACTTGGTATTTTTGGAAGGTTCCTCTGCAAAAAGTCTGAGGCAGTCACTGGTAAAAAAAATCTCTCATTAGAGGCTGGGGCTGGGGCTCCATGGTAAAGCGTTTGCCTCGCATGTGTGAGGCACCGGGTTTGATCCTCAGCACCACATAAAAATAAATATACTGTGTGTTCATCTACAAATAATTTTTTTTTTTTTAAAAAAACCCCTCATTAAAAAAAAAAAAAAAACAATAAATAAGGCTGGGATTGTAGCTCAGTGGCAGAACGCTTGCCTAGCATGTGTGAGGCATGGGTTTGATCCTTAGCACCACATAAAAATAAATAAATAAAAACAGTAAACAAACAGAAGGAAGAGCAATAGAAGAAGAGGAACAGTGGGGAGGGAGGAAAGGAGGGAAAGAAGAAGTACTGGGGACAAATGGAACCAATTATATTCCATGCATGCATGACTATGTTAAAATGAACCCTAAGGTTATGTACAACTACAATGCACTAAGAAAACCATTTCACAAAACCCCTCAACAACCCACTCATTGTTTCCTGAATTCACATGGTATCTTCCCACCTCTGTGTCTTTACTAGTGCTCCCTCTTACACCATTTGATTCTAAAAGCATTATCCCTGGACCAACAACATGTGCATCACCTGAATAATTTTTTAGAAAAGCATTCTCTGGAAATTCTGGATTTTCTAAAGCAGAAAGGTCAGGGGTAGGTCCCAATGATTTGCATTTTTAGCAAGCCTTCCAGTACCATGTTTCTACACTTAGAATACCTTCCTCTGAACTTCATTATCTGTAAAGGTTTCTATTACTTTAGGATTTTTTGTTTGTTTGTTTGTTTGTTTTGGTGGTGCTGGGGATCAAACCCAGGTCCTCTTGCATGCTAAATACATGCACTACCACACTCCTACCCCACAAGGAATATTTTAAATACCCTTTATGAATTGTTTCCTCATTCCCTGTCACTTCTGACTATTAATACTTCTCACACCAATCTACACATATCACAAAAAATGACAGTCACATCAAAGATTACAATGAGTTTGTGTGCATTCCTCCCCAGTGCCACTCCACCACCAACTGTGAACTTTTTATGTTTTTAGAGCTAGACATATAAAAGGTATCAATAAATATCATATAATATTCAAGCTGGTAGTCAATAAACACTGTTTATAAGAAGATGAAACTGCAGTGAGCAGTATGAATTCATATTGTATTTATGATTTAGTCTAAATTCACTCTGGCATACTGACCTTAGGGGCTTTTTCAGTTTTCAGCTTTCGAACCACTTCCCCTTGTGCAGCAACTTTATCATATAGAGATTTACTTTCTGAAGTATTTGCTGGGGATGTAGAAGAAACACTCTGTACTACTGTAGTAGGAGGATTCCCAGGTTTATATTCTTGACCAGTTTTCTCTTTAAATTCAGCTTTCAAAGCTAAAAGCTGTTTTACAGCTGCATCTATATCATCCTTTGCTGCTTTCTTGGCTTTTAATTCACGTACGACATCCCCTTGAATAGCCACCCTGTTGTAAAGGACCAAGGAATCTTCAGATGTGACACAAGTGTTATTCAGAGAAGGTGCTGGTCTTTCCTTCAGAGGAGCAGTTTTCTAAAGAAGCAGAAAACCAGAAGTGAAATAATTCATGTTAAATGTATTTCCACAAAGTTATATCAAACTGTTTTGGGCTGTTTAAAGTAAAAAACAAACTGCAAAAACTTCAATTCTTCAAAAGTTCAAATAAACAATAACATTCCTAAAAATTTATCCTAACCCCCCTGCCTCCAAAATGACAGAAGTAAACAAAGGTGGAAGATACAGAGATATCAGCATTTTAATCATAGGGGAAAAAAAAGAAACCTAAATCTTTATCTTTGTGGAACTAATTACAGAAACTATGAGCATCCATTAGGTCTAGGGACAAATCACCACTGCAACAAATACTGGCTGTGCAATCTTTAATTCATTATTTATGCTATAACAGAGACAAGTGTATTTAACCCATCAGGATGATGGGAAACAGAAAGTCATAAATCTGTGTAAAGGCCTTCTTCACAAAGGCTGAAAATAATAAGAATTAGGTATCATTCTTAATTTTTTTATAAAGATGAGATATATCTAGATTATTTATCAAGGAAGAGCTCCATTAAATACCATAACATAATTGTAATTCATCATTGTAAAACTGTTTCCTTTGGGCAAAATTATACACTTACAGATACACGTTTGCATATAAGTATATTCAACAAATCTAGAGAGATGCTCCCTAAAATCATCTCTATAAGTGAATAAATAATCTTTTTATTTTCAATGTCATGTTCTCTTCTGCCTAGCAGGCTTTCCTCACTACTGAAACTCTTTCAAATTTCAAATCTGGCTCACCTTATACCTTCCCAAGATTTTCTTTAATGGTCTTCCACCTAATTTTTCAGAATTTCATCTGTATACATGGAGACATGTACTACACTCCAGATTTTTTTTCTCTCTATCCAGTACTACATACTGATTCAAGACATCTTTATCTAGATAGCTAAGACATGCCTACAGTTATATCAGAATTACATTTTATATAGCAATTAGATTCTAAAGTCAGCATGTAAATTAAAAAATATTTGCATTTGCTCAAAATTACTCTCTTAAAATACTTAAAAACACTCATGATTTATGGTGAGGTTATATATACACCCACAAAGAGCAATATGCATATATAAATGTATTCACATCATATAGTAGGGAAGAATAATAATCCAGGGAGACACTAATATGTCAAAAATATATACTCTGCCAGGCACTGTGGTGTACCTTTAATCCTAGCTACCCAAAAGCTGAGGTAGGAGGATTGCAGGTTCAAAGTCAGCCTTAATAACATACAACATAACAAGAACCCATCTTGAAACACACACACACACACACACACACACACACACACACACACAATTCTACTTCACTTACTTTCTAATATGAATCGACTCATTTATTTTTGGTAAACAGAGGGACATTAGTATAATATTGAAAATTTACATTAATTATATGTGTTTTTTTCCTGAGTGTGTAAGCTTTATGTCAAAGAAGCATAAATGAGAGAGCTTTAAAACTGGGCATGGTGGCTCACACGTAAAATTCCAGTCACTCAGAAGGCTGAGTTGGGAGGATTGAGACTTTGAGGCCAGCCTGGGCAACTTAATAAGATGCTGCCTCAAAATAAAATGAAAACCAGGTTGGGGATGTAGCTTAGTGTTAAGAGTATTACCCAGAGTAGGAGGTTTTGTATTTAATCTCCAGTAATGCAAAAAAAATTAAAACTAAAAATAATCAGTTTTAGAAATACCTGATAATCTTGAAAACCTTGCATAAAGTACCCCCAATTAGTGTAGGTGGTGCTTTAAAAACACTGTTTTCCATAACATTAAGCCATCTGATACAGATACAACCACATACTAAGGAATCTTCAAAGACATTGCCTCCTATGTTAGAGCATAAAAGACTGAAAAACACTAACAAGCCAAACCCCCCTGCCTCCCGCACCAAAAATGAAAAAAAAAAAAACAAAGGTATACCCTGATCAACCTTCAATTTTGACTACATCAGTCTCCATTCCTGGCAAATACCCTTGAAGACCACAATCAAAGCAAAAGCATTCTCCTTAAGAATTAAGACTACAAAGGAGCTCTGACTACCATACTGGTTACAAATACTAGTCAACTGTACTTGAATTTCTATCAGGATTTGGGCAGGTTTCAATGCATGTTCACAGATTTTTTGATATTCCTTCCACCAAGAAGTGGGTATTTGTTCCTTCCCTGTGATCTGGGCAAGTGTACAACTACTTTCACCAAAGTGTACAGTGGAAATAACTCTACATGAGATCTGCAAGGCTACATAAAGCGTAACAGACGATGTTGCTTCCATCTTGTCTACTGGACACTCACTTTCAGAGGCCTGAGTTTTCATGTAAGAAATCTTACTACCATGGCACCACCATGCCAGAGGCCACTTGTAGCTAGCTATTCCAGCCAACATTCACCCGAGTTCTCAGCCAACAGAGCCAACAACAACTGGTATCCAGGTGAATGAACTACCTTGGATGCCCCTCCCAGTTGATTTTTCAATGGTCCCAGCCACATAAAATGCCTGTTTTTGGAGGTCGGAGTCAACCCTATTTTCCTTAACCAGCCCTGTTATTTTTAGCATGTTATATACAGAACAAAAAGTTCTTCAAGAACACATATTAATTTATAGCATAAAAGTTCAGTAGATTAGACAAAGGGGAATGAAGGGAAGAGGGACAAGAAACAGGAAGACAGTGAAATGAATCTGACTTAACTGTCCTATGTACATATATAAATATGCCACAATGAATCTCTATATCATGTGTAGTCACAAGACTGGAATCCTAATTAGAATAAGATGTACTTCATGTTTGTATAAATATATCAAATTATACTTTACTGTCATACATAACTAAAAACAACAAAAACAAAAAAAGATGAGAGGTGCAGGTGAGAACTGAGACCAATGAGGAAACAGTAGTCAAACTTCTCATCTTGTACTTATTCTTTGATACACACTATGACAATCTCAAAGTGTGATCTTCAGATCATCCCCAGAGGGTTTAGAGAACACTTTCAAAGGGGGTCCAAGGTCACAGCTATTTTTATTACATAATTTGTCTTTTGTTCTCATTCTCTTCATGAGTGTTTAGTACAGATTTTCAGAGGCTCAAGTCAGACATTAAAGAGAAAACTATACAACTCTTCTAATTTTAAAACTTTGCTTTAGAAAATACATTTTGCTTTAGAAAATAGCTTTATTAATGTTTATTGTATTTGGATTTATTGTTATTTTAACATAAATTAATAAATTCTTCTAAAACTTCTCAATGTTATTTTTTAGTATGGTAAATACGTATAACCTATGTAAACGAAGAATTTTTAAGGAGTCCCAGAGCTGGGGGTATAGTTTAGTGATAGAGTGCCTGCTTAGGCCAAAAAGTTTAGGAATTGCTGGTATATACTTATTATTATAAAATAACTGCACAAGGGTATTTGTTCTTAAATGTTAAATATGTTAATTTTTATTTCATTCTTAAAATGATACATAAGTTGAAAAAAAATCATTAATTTTCATTCTTGTTTCAGAATGAAATTTAAAATTACCTTTTCAAAAAATATCTTTTCTTCAATTTATGTGGATTATTTTTCAAAGAGATACCAAGTATTAGGACATAAATATTTATCTACTTGTTAGAATGTAACTACTTAATGTTAAGAATTTCATTTAGACTAGAGGTGCCATGAAAATACTTCTGATAAACTAAGGGTGCTATGAACTGAGAAAGTTCAAGAGAACTGTAAACTAAATCTGTAAAATAAACCTGTCTCCCTATTTCTCTATACATGTCACCATCTCTCAAATCTACCACCTTGTACAAGGACAAAACCTGTGTTTCCATCTAAAATGTCCCTCCTGACCTTCATTGCTAGGCGGACTCCTCACTCTTACACAGATTACTAAATATTACCACCAAGAAGAAAATGGATTAGAAAATGTTCATGCTCACATTTTCCAAGTCAAGTAAACATTTTCTCATTAATCACATCATAGCAGCTCCTGTCCCATTTTCCTTTTCTGAACTTTAAACACCACAGGGAGTTCTTTTCCAAGAGGCACCAAAGTTCAGTAAAAAAAAAAAGTAAAAATAGGGAGCCAAAAAAATCAGCTCAATGTTTTAACTCTGTAACTTGGGAGTTTTGTGATTTCTGGCAAGGATCACCACTACCCACTTATAAAATGAGAAGCTAAGAATAGATGTTCATCAACATATTGGCTGAATACAATGCTCCTAACCAAATTAGACTAGCTATTAAAAATATACATTCTCTAGCCAGACATGGTGGCAGACACCTGTAATTCCAGCTACTTCGGAGGCTAAGGCAGGAGGACTGCAAGACTGAAGACAACCTAGGCAACTTATCAAGACCTTGCTTCAAAATTAGAAGGGCAGAGTGGGAGGTATATCTCAGGGCTTGTCTAACATGTGAAAGGCCCTGGGTTTAATTTCTAATACTGTCCAAAAAACAAAACTCCTGCAGCTCTATTAGGAAGAAAAAAGAATATCTTTTAAAAATATTCTTTTAATGTAGTCTTTATACTTTTTGACATGATAAAATTAACTTTTAAAAATCATAACCTAAAAAGATGACAATGATAACGAAATGCAAAAAAAGTAGCAGTTATGGTCTTTCTTCAGTCTCAAATATGAGTCATTTATACAAACGCATATTATAAACCTTAAGATAGAAAGATCAGTGATTTTCTGTAGACAAAGTGAATATTTACCTCATTTTTTGTGGTTTCCACTTTGGCCTTTTCCTTTGACCCAAATGTTGGCATTTCCTTTGTATGTCCATCAGGAATGTATATCAAAATGCATGGGGCTTCTTTGCAACTATATGGGCTAAAAAAAAAAAAAAAATGAAGGGACAAAAATTTTATCTGAACAAAATCATATAAACAAAAAGCAAAAGTGAATTCCTAGAGAAATTCAACATCACAGAACTAACACTTTTCAAAGTAGAACTCATTCTCTTACTATTCAAATCAGAAGCTCTTCAGCATAGTTCAAAAACAGTAAGTACATGAATTAAAATTAGCTGCTCTTGTTACAAACTTCCAATTTATGAACTTTCATAGGTACAAACAGCTAATCCCAGGGCAAAAGTACATCTATCCTGCCTCCAACAGAAACAGCATTAGTGGATATTAACTGGTATACCTCTCAACTTAAAGAAAATTCATCTGCCATACCACATCTAATCTGCTTAAAAGAAGAATCTCTGTAAAATATTTATTTTATGAGAATTTTTCAATTTTTAAAGGGTACTGTAATTAGCTATGATCCACTTCCTCTAAGACTATCACTTCTGCAAATTTGGTGTTAAATGCTAAAGTAAAAAGAGAAAGAAATAATTTACTAACAAGTTCTATCTCTTCAATATTTTTAATGCATTTTTTTTAATTGTATCCTTTTTTTTTTGTACACAATACCTCCATTTTATTTATTTATTTTTATGTGGTACTGAGGATCAAACCCAGAGCCTTGCACATGCTAGATGAGCACTCTACCGCTGAGCCACAACCCCAGCCCCTCTTCAATATTTTTAATAGCTTGAAATAATTCATATGCCCCAAAATTCGTTATTTTAAAAAGTACTCCATTCAGACAGATATAGTTCTCAGATGTATGTGTGTGTGTGTGTGCGTGTATACATATAGTCACATTTATTTAGGGTGTCAAATATATTGTTATAACCTAAAATAATAGCTGTTTGTCAACCAGTAATCATTTAAGACTTTAAAATAGATACAAACTCTTAATTCCTTTAAGACTTAGTTTCCCTAAGGGATAAAAACTAACAAATACAAGAAAATTATCTTGATAGATAAGATCAGATCAATACTTCAGACTTTGCTTTGTATCAGTTTATGAAGTTCAAATAACTTTGACTGTGCTAATTATAGTAAATTTAATCACAAACACAAACTTTTTGGGATTTACCTTCTGCAAACTGTCTAAAACTTACTTAGACATTCAAAATTTCTTTACATCTTTAGCTTTGTCCTCTTTCATCTTGGACTTTAGCACAAGAAAATTACTTTACCAGACAAAATATTTTCTGATCCAGGTTTCTCTTCTTTTTTTTTTTAATATGTTTTTTATTTGTAGATGGACACAATACCTTTATTTTATTAGTTTATTTTTATATGGTGCTGGGGATCAAACCCAGTGCCTCACAAATGCTAGGAAAGCACTCTGTCACTGAGCCACAACCACGGCCACCAGAAACATTTCTTTTAATTTCTAATTTTCCATTCTACACCTATAACCTTCTTTTATGTTTTCTTGTTTTGGACCATTTCTTAAATTCATATTTTGAAACAATCCTTATTTATAAATGTTAACAAATATCATCCCAGGAGAGGGTTGGATAATCCAGCATATACAAAAACTGTGCTTTAATCTTTTTTTCTCCCAGGTTGAATTCAAGGGTTGGAGCATAGGATATTTTTGAGTCTGATCTATCTCCCTTATCATTATGACAATGTCATAAACTTCAAGTGAGTTCCCCACTGTCAACTGTACCCAGAGGCTCCTTTAGTGCCTATTTCTTATACTAGGTACATTGATATGCAATGGAGGAGGCCTTGTGTTTCTCCTTTGCTAATAAAGCAATACAACTCTTTTTCCTTTTTCTCAAAAACAAATAAACAAACAACAACAACAAACAATTCAATGGTTATACCAAACTATGCGACCATTACCATGTAATTTTAGGACATTTACATTATGTCAAAAAGAAACCAAACCCTTTATCTATCACTCCCCTGTCATCCTCTTCTTCTAGTCCCTGGTAACCACTGATCTACTTTGTTTCTATGGGTTTGTCCATTCTGGACATTTTATAGATGGAATATAATCTGTAGTCTGTTATGATTTGCTTTTTTTTTTTTGATACCAGGGATTTAACTCAGGGGCACTCAACCACTGAGCCACATCCCCAGCCCTATTTTCTATTTTATTTAAAGAAGACAGTCTCACTGAGTTGCTTAGTGCCTCCTGGTTGCTAAGGCTAGCTTTGAACTCATGATCCACCTGCCTCAGTCTCCAGAACCACTGGGATTATAGATAGGCATGTGTCACCACGCCCAACCATTGTAAGTGGCTTCTTTCACTTAATGTTTACAAAGTTCATCAGTGTTATAGTACTTCAGTCCTTTTACAGATAAGCAATACTTAGTTGTATTAATGTACTGCATTTTGTTTGTGTGTTTGTTAGTTTGGACATTTGGGTTGTTTCTATTTTTTGGTAATTATGAATCATGTCATGGGCATTCATGTACAAGTTTTTATGTGACATTTTCTTATTCTTTTTGAATATAAACATAGAAGCAGAACTGATGGATCAAAATGATAACCCTAGATCTACTTTTGGAGAAGCTACCAAACTGTTTTCTAAAGTGGCCATTTTACAATCCTACATCAACATAAGAGCTCAAATTCCTCTACATTCTCTCCAACATTTGTTATTATCTGTTTATTTTTAGCTTACACAGTGGATATGGAGTGATTATTTCACTGTGGTTTTGACCTGCATTTCCCTATGATATCAAGCATCTTTTTGTGAGATTGCTTACCATTTGTATATCTGCTCTGGAGAAATGTCTATTCAAATCCTTTTCCCATATTTAAGTGGACTGTCTTTTTATTGAGTTACAAGAATATTTATTCTGAATATAAGCCCTTTATCAGATATGTATACAAATATTCTCTCTTGTTCTTTTTATCTTCTTGATAAAAAACACAAAATAGAGCTGGGGATATTGCTCAGTGGCCAAGTGCCCCTGAGTTCAATGCCCAGAACATCCTCCAACCCAAAAGAGAAAGCACTGCCAAGGTTATATAGTTTCTTGTTTTGTTCTGACAGTGTTATAATTTTTGTGTTAATATTTAGGTCTCCATTTTGAGTGAATTTCTGTATATATTGAGGCAAGAATCCAACTTTACTCTTTTCTATGTGGCTATACACTATCTATTGAAAAGTCCAACAACTTTTTGATAATAAATCAAGAACTTACTCTGTTACTCTAGTTAATAATGCCACCACCATCACACATTCAATGAGAACTCCCTAAGGAGCAGGCACTGTATACTGTTGCACGCATGAATACATGATCTTTTTTGACTAAAAGCAAAGTGTCAAGATGAATAAGAAAAAAGTACCTCTCTTAATAAGCTTATATTCTAGAGGTAGAAACAAAATAAACAAAAAGATACAGTTTAGGGATGGGGTTGTGGCTCAGTGATAGAGCGCTTGCCTAGCATGTGGGAAGCACTAGGTTCAATCCTTAGCACTGCATATAAGTAAAATAAAGATCCACTAATAACAAAAAAAGTGTATTAAAAAAAAAAGATACAGTTTTAACAGTGTTTAATAAATATGCTAAAGAGAGAAATGCCAAATGCTATGGTGACAGAGGTTGGGTACCTAATGAGACTAGAAGAATACAAAAAGCTCTGGAGGAAGCACGTTTTAAAGGGCAATTGAGACGAAGATAAAGAAGCAGAGTCATTCCAGGAAAAGGCCCAGAGTTTCAAAGAAAACTGATGCTTTCGGAAAAGTCTACACAGTATGTTGAACATGGGGAGATCAGGGTGAGGAAAACTGCAACAGTTATGGCTCAAATAGGTAGAAAGACAATAATGACCTTGTATTTCAAACAAAAATTGAGATTTTTCACTCTGAAACTAATAAGAATTTTTAAGCAGGGAAAAAAACTGCTAAAAATAGTTACATTGAATTTTCCAGACTGGTGGCCATGAAAAGCAGACCAGAAAAGAATAAAACCGAGTAGGTGTGGGGGCACACACCTGGAATCTCAGCTACTCAGAGGCTAAAGCAGGAGAATCACAAGCTTGATGCCAGTCTGGGCAACTCAGCACAACTCTATTTCAAAATAAATTTTTTTAAAGTGGGATAGAAAAAAATAATTTATTAATACTCAATGTACGCTATGTTATTTCAATTAGTTGTTAAAGTAAATTACTTAATTCTGAAATATTAAATATAAAACATACAATTGAGCAGAAATTGATTAGGTGTGATATTTTAGTGAAAATCCAACTTTTTAAATAAACTCTAAGAATTTTAAGCATTTTTGTTTAGATGTCTAATTACAATTACTTACCTCACAGGCTCATAAGGCTGATCACATATGAAGAATCCTCTTCTCTGGAGTTGTATAATGTCTCCTTTTTTCAAATCCTTAAGGCAGGGATCCCCTAGCATTAGTTCTTCATGCTATAAAGACAACATAAGACCAAAATCACTTTTTCAAATTAGAGCACAGACAACTCTAAAATGCAAGCAGTTTTAGTAGTAGCTGAAATAGCCTCATTTTAAACAGAAGTGCTTAAAAGATTACTACTTAAACACAAAAACTGAAACAGCAATCTGTGAAAATAAATCAGTGACAAGCCACATATGAGGTGTGACTGTAATCTTAGCACTCAGGAGGTTGAGGCAGGAGGATCAATTGAGCCTAAGAATTAGTGACTAGCCTGGGCAACATAGCAAGACCCTGACTCAAAGTTAAATTAATCCCCCACTATAAATATAAAATACAATGGAAGAAACACGTAACAGACTAAACTGAAAGGCATAACACAGTGCAGGGGCTCTGGAGCTAAGGTGCATGGGTTTGAATACAGCCTCACTTCTGTCTTCAGGCAAGTTACTTCACTGTTTCACTATCATTTATAACATGGGAACATTATTGTTTAACATCTTTTTATTTAAATAAAATTCTATGACTCTTTTTTATATTACTTGAGAAAGCAAAATACTTAAAATTGATTTTATAAATGTTAAAGAAAAGTTCATATAATAAAGAAAGATGAAATATGGCTTCTTTTAGAAGTTACCTTACTGTTCTTATTGACATACTGCTTAAAATCCTCATCTTTTCCTAGCACTGGCTTCGTGATCAAGTGCTCATAAGTGACACAGATTGCTGGAACTGGAAGAGCATGTGTAGTTTCAGCAAGCCAAGTGATCTTGGTAGTTTTCTTGTAGTCTTTGTTCTCCAAATTCAATTTTGCATCAAGAGATACAATTTTTCCATCTGCATTTCTAGATATGTTTGAAAAATATTCAAAGAAAATAAACTATAACTGCTATATGTGCATTATTTTATTTGACAATAATTAAATTACTAGAAAATAATTTATTATTTTCTTTTGATGGGCTGGGTGTGGTGGCACACAGCAGCCTGGGAGGCTGAGGCAGGAGGATCTAAGTTCAAAGTCAGCCTCAACAACTTAGTGAGACCCTAAGCAACTTACCAGACCCTGTTTCTAAAAAATGAAAAAGAATAAGGCTCCCTTTCCCTCTTAAGTACCCCTAGGTTCAATCCCTGGTACCAAAAAGAAATTTTCTTTGGAAAAATCTGAAATCAAACATATATTTGAGGGGCTGGGGTTGTGGCGCAGTGGTAGAGTGCTTGCCTCATATGTGTGAGACACTGGGTTCAATTCTCAGCACTGCATACAAATAAATAAAGGTTCACTGACAACTAAAAACAAACAAAAGAGCGCCTTAAAATATATACATATGTATATTTGAATTTTTAATATATGCCAGGCATATATTAATAAGAGGAATAAAATGTAATCTCTGCTATTGAGGTATTTGACAACAGATCCCTACACATGATGAAGAACATGAATATACTTATAAATTTAAATGACCTACATTAAACATTATAAAATACAACATGTTATATTTAAAAATATCTAACAATTACTTGCATCATATGTAATAACACATAATGCAGTTCAGAACTTACATAAGTCTCAAGCATACTATGTCCATTGGTATGAACTAATAATAAGCATACATAGCATATTAATTAGAAAGTAAAATTCATCATTAACATTAACCAATTTTAAAGTAAATATCAGGAGAAAGTTTAAATATAAAATCCTGTTCAAAGCATCCTCCCACCAGATAACTAACTATACAATGACATGATAAAAATGATGTCTAAAGCACTATTTTTTGTGTCTAGATGTAGGCATTTTTAATATCACAAATAAAACATATCCTGATAGACTATTAGTAAACTGCAACATATATTTTAAGAAATTGTGTCCAGAGATCGCAGTATCTATGTATATCTGGGCAGATTTACTAGTCAGCAACATGAATTGGTCTGAATTAACTAATGTTTAATAAGTAATGAACACAAAAGACTTTTTTCCATATTTATCTGAAAACAAACAAAAAAGTTCTTACTTGTATATTTTAGTAATGATGATGTTGCCCCAATTTATAAATGTAACCATCTCACCCTCTGAAAAAGTCTCTGCATCAGCACCTTCAATGAAAACTTTGGGGCTATACCACACAGGCTTCAAGCCAATATCAGGATTCTGGTGAATGTAAAGAAAGGACAGTGTTGGTTGAAGCAATAATTTATTGAACCCAGCAGTAAAATTCATTCATTCATTCATTTTATTCTTTAACCAAAGTGACCTGTATTATCACACTTTAAAAACTCCACTAATATATTAGAAAGAAAATGCTTTACTTTTCTGCCATACATTTACTTTAACATAAATAGTCTCAATTCTGATTTTATCATTTAAACAGTTAACAGCTGTCAGAAAAAGTCACATTGGCCTCAGAGTAGAAATGCTGTTAGGTGAGACACCCTGACTCTAAGATTCCTTGTAGCCTAGGACAATCTAATCACTCACTGATTTCATACCTAAAACAGTATTATATCAGAAACTGCTTTGCTGATATAATATAATATAAAATGGTGCACTGATTCTGCACCAAAGGAGAAAAAAAGTTATTCCTGCTCAGTGGTTATAGAATTTATAAAAGAAAACATACTACCATGGCAGGAAATTGTGGACCTTTCATATTTAAAAAGCCAAACTTTGAAGAAAGTATAACTGCCTTTCCAGCGTGCATTATTTATGGAGAATAAGAGATATGGAGAATAAAAAGAATGCTGTCTTTGTTAGGTTTCAGTTTTTGTTTGACAGAGTTCACAAGAAAAAAAATCTGTGAGAAGACTCTTTGAAAGAAATGTAAACTGTAATTGTTTAATCATTGTTCAATGACTGTGCCAATGCATCTGAGAAAAATGTAAATTATAACAACTAATAATACAACTGAGCTTAAAATGGAATGCATACTGATTAAATACAGAAAAATAAATGAGGGAAATATTAATAATGACAACTCCACAGATCAAATTAGTAGTCCAGTCACAGTTTAAGAGTGTGTTTCCTAACCAGGTATAGTGGCGCACATCTGTAATCCCAGAGGTTCAGGAGGCTGAGGCAGGAGGATCGTAAGATCAAAGTTGGCCTCAGAAACCCCAAGCAACTTGAGACCCCAAGCAACTCAGCAAGACCCTGTCTCTAAATAAAATATAAAAAAGGGCTGGGGATGTGGCTCAATGGTTAAGTGCCCCTGAGTTCAACTCTTGGTACCAAAAAAAAAAAAACCTCAAAAAAAGTGTGCTCCCTAATCAACTAGTTATTTAACAATAAGCAGTACTTAGGAATTTAAGCTATTTGATTACAACTGCCATCTTAACAAATAAGCACTCAAAAAATTTGATTCTTGCTGGGTATGATGGTGCATATCTATAATCTGAGTGATTTGGGAGGTAGAGGCAGGAGGATTCCAAATTCCAGGTCAGCCTAGCAACTTAGCTAGATCCTGTCTCACAATAAAAAATAAAAAGGGCTGGGGATGTAGCTCAGTGGAAAAGCACCTCTGGATTCAATCTCTAGTACCAAAATTAAATGAATACATAATAAAATAAATGTAAATAATAAAATAATTTTTTAAAGTAGCTAACGTCATACATAGAAAGACAATTATATATGGCTACAATTTAGAATGTTCGTAGCCCTTCACATCTTTTCGGCGGACACAACATATTTGTTTTTTTTGTATGTGGTGCTGAGGATTGAACCCGGGCCACACGCGTGCCAGGCGAGCGCGCTACCGCTTGAGCCACATTTCCCCAGTCCCCCATTCACTTATAATAGACTTACATCTGTTACTACATGAGTGAACTGTCTATGACCAAAGATTTTTAGACAACTTGCAAAATTAGAAGTGGAGGGCTGGAAATATAGCTCAGTTAGTAGAGTGCATGCCTTGCATGCACAAGGCCCTGGGTTCAATCCCAGCACCACACACACACACACACACACACACACACATACAAAACCAACCCATATTTTTGCTTGAAGACTGTCATCCAAGCAGTTACAACAACAATCCTGGCTTACCTAAAAGGAACTCTCTGCTACCCACATCTAAGATTTAAATTTGAAATTCAGATGGATAGTAATCACTATTACTTCACAGATATTTTCCAAAATGCACTGTGACAGACTCTGGAGTTGTGATTCAATATTAGCAGATCTAAGGGACAGGGGCATAGCTCAGTGTTAAAACATTTGTCCATCATGTGTGAGGCCCTGATTTTGTGTCCCAGTTCCATCACCCCCAGAAAAAGGAAAAGTGTGTGTGTGTATGTGTTTTGAATGTTTTGGTTTAAAGACAAAGGTACTATTAACAACCTAGAGAAAAAATGTTATCTTAGCTTCCAAATAAAGAATGTGAATTATAATATCTTTCAGAATGATTCCAGGAAGAATCTCTTTTTATCTAATATGTTTATCTCTACAGAATAAAAAATGAGCACCAAGCATGTAACAGCTTTGTGCCATATTATACAGTGGTCGAATCAATTTCTCCAGTAAGAAACTTACAAAAAAATTTGCTTCAATTGGCATCAAATTCTAACAAGTAATGCTAAATTGAAAATTATCCCCAAATCATGCTACTTGCATAAAGTACATTTTTATTTTTATAATCTTGCTCCTTCTTTTAAGAGAGAAAACATTAGTAAAACTGTAGGGTGACCTTTGGGTGTTTGGCTACTTCTTTCATCTCCTCCTGAGCTTCAAGGACATTCACTGGGATCACTTCTTTCTTCAATAATGCAACATATCGTGGAGCCACTGGATCAATAACCTACAACAAACACATCTTCATATTAAAACACTGAAACATTTTGTAAGTATCATAAATAAAATAAGTAACAGAACAAGAACACTAACTGGCTTTGTTACTGCATTTACTAATTTTTTTTGTTTATCTTTTTGAATATTTAACTGTCAAGTCGGAAAAAAAAGAAAACAATCATCAATCGAGACAACATAAAGGATTTAGAGTTTCTTCCCCAAGAATAACTATTGGCAAGTGAAGAGAATCCAACTTAATTATACTAGAAATATTTTGAAAATAATCTTTAAATTTGGTGTTTGAAGGTAGGAGAAATCTTGTAGGATTACACATTAATCTCTTTAGGTAAATGTGATTTTCAATTTTGTATTGTTGGAGAAATCCATTTTAAGGGACTATAGATATTTCTGTTTTCAGTTTAATTTACTATCTTCGGTATTAGGCAACACATTACCATCAAAAGCAGACGGACATTTGATCACTATAATAAGGCAACTTTTTAGATTAAAAGTATAAACAAGATAATTCTATTGGTCTATGTGCACATTCAGGTTGGGAATCCCTAATCAGACAGAAAATCCAAAATTTGAAACACTTCTGATTCCAAGCATTTTGGATAAAGGATACTCAACCTGTGTATACAACAATAAGAACCACTATATTTCCAGTACCTAGCAAGGAACAAATATCTGCAGAATAATGGAATGAATTGTCATACTTATTACACTATAATCTTTCCTACCTAAAAACAATAGGAGTAACCCCTTCAGAAGTCTACATACTTCTCTCAGTTACTATTCAAATTAAAATTATCCATAATAAACAATTACCATAATTAATATTTAGATACTATATAAAACCTTTAGCAAGAAAATACAGATAAAAGCAAATATAGAATCAAATGCACTAGTTTTTTGTTTTCCCTACCATTTTAGAAGGGTGCAGGAAGTGGCATGGCTAATTAAACTTTCTTTTGTTTTACATTTTTTACTGTTACTATTGTCAGACTGGCTTTTCTTTTGCTTTGAAGGTATTTTGAATAATATGGAAATTCTAAATAAACTCAAAGAATTCATTCTCAGAAGACCATTTATGCAAAGCTTAAAAGTACTACTTAAATTTCCCTCTTCTGCTACACTCTCTGCTTGTATTATATGCCAATATTAAATTAACATCTAGTCTCACTAGATTTTACTGTTTACCTGAATTTTCCTAGAGGCTTAAAGGTCATTCTTACTAGTTACGGGTTCCTTCTCTCAGCTTCTACTAAGTAAAAATGATACAAGATTTTATTTGTGACAACTCAGTTTATTATTTAAGCCACCAATATAAAATTTTTTAAAGATGCTACAAGACAATCCTATCTTAGTTCCGTTCACTGCAGCTCATTTTCCACAGCTGACAAAAAAAGTAAAAGACTGTTTCCAATGGTGGACTAATCACTGAGGCAACTGTGAGCACAATCCCAGGCCACTTAAACCTAAAGAATTATGGTAACATTGTCTGAAGTAAAGTCTGGAAATCTAGTTTTAAGCAAGCATTGTGAAGGATGGTCAGGACCAGGCAAGACTGGCAAATCTTGGATTCAAAAGTCCTTTTTTGCTCTAAAATTATATAAATCTAAAAAAGTCTCTGCTTCAGCGGTTTTCAAAGAGGTGTCCTGGTAGGTATCCAAGTACATGTGATTAAACAGAGTAGGTCTCCAGACTCCTTAATATACTTCAACCAGAACAGCTTCCTGTTTAATTTCTGGGGATTATTTCAATTTTTCATTGTAAGACTACTTCTTTGAGGGCAAGGGAGATAAGTTTCTACATTCTTTATTAGTTGGGGACAGATGCAAGGGGTGAGAGGGATGAGAACCAGGGAAAACTGTTATTTCACTACTAAAATACTAACATACATTTTTTTACATGAAGCAGTAAATATAGGTTCAGAGAAACATATTAACAGGTCTGAAATGAACACCTAAAAGCTGTGACTCTTCTGCCTGGACTGAAAAATTTAAATCTTAATAAAACTAAAGATAGCTAGACATAGTGGTGAAAGCCTGTAATCCCAGCTACTCTGGGGACAGAGGCAGGAGGATCACAAGTTCAAGGCCAGTCTGCGCAACATAGCCTGAGTTCAATGGGGGTAGACACAGAAGGAGAAGGAGAGAGAGGGAGGTAAAGAGAGAAAATAAAATTAGAGGACCAGTCCAGGAGGTCTAAAATACGCACAAGAAAAGTTCCAGAGAGAAGAAAGAAAATACAGTTAGATAGGGGCTGAGGTTACAGCTCAGTGGTACAGCATGTGCTTCCCATGCACAAGTCCTTGAGAGAAAGAAAAAAGTAAAAAAAAAAAAAAAAAAAATCCCCAGAATTTAAGGAATGAGTTTCAAAAGCAGGACCCACATGCCCAAACTGGGAATACTATCATGAAATTTCAAATTAAAAACCAGGTTATTGGCAAGGTCTCAAAAATCTTCATTTCACACTTCTCTTCTCAGGGAGCTACCAGAGGGTATACAAAAGCAAAGCAAGAGGGTAAACAAAAAAAGAAAAAAATAGCTCAATGATTACTAAATCTCTTGTACAAAAAAAAAGGGAATAGCTACGCTTGGTGGCATATTCCTATGCATAGTTCCAGTTATCTAGGAGGCTAAATCAAAAGAAATGCTTGAGTCCAGGACTTTGAGACCAGCTTAGCAACATGGACTCTGGTCTCAAAACAAAAACAAAAACAAAAAACTAAGAGGGAAGACCCAGAAAACAGGAGACCATTACAGGGAAAAGGGAATTCCCAGGGAATAAAGAGAGACCTGAACAGTCAGCTATGTCTCAGAAGCAAACAGGCCACTAATCTAGATCCCAACAAAACAGCATAAAAACCCTGGCAGAAATGTTTTCATGATGAAACTCAAAGAACACAAGAGATACATGAGCATCTTGGTAGGAAATTCAGTAAACCCACTGACTTTGAGAAAGAATGAGAAAAGTAAACAAATAAGGGGGAAAATGACACAAATCAACCATGGAGGAAACCAAAAGGTGATGAGAAAAATTAAGAGACCTAAATCCTCACATTCAATCATGAGAAGATAACTGATCACACCAAAAACTAAAAACAAAAGTAGTAACATTTCATTTAGCGATAGCATTTCATTTCATTGGGGCAATAAATGCCAAAAGAATTATCTAAGAGAAATGAAAGTGTTTCTCTAGAAAAAGAAAATGGAAGGAATGACAGGGGATTATGTTGTTTAACTTCAACAGATCTTACAGAATTATCTAAATGAAATATATTTCATACATTTGAATCAAGTATATATAACTTGATTAAAACTTAAATCTTTGGGCAGGACACGGTGGCCCATGCTTGTAATCCCAGTGACTCAGGAGGCTGAGACAGGAGAATCACAAGTTCAAGGGAAGCCTCATCAACTTATTGAAGCCCTGTCTCAAAATAAAAAGGGGTAGTGGGAATATAGCTCAGTGGTAAAGTGTGCCTAGATTAAATCCTTGGTACCCACCCACAAAACTTAAATCCTTAAATATTGGATTATTAATAAAAGGTGTATCAAAGTTAACTTTGCCTGTAATTCTATTCAGATTTATTAGTAACTGCAGCAACAGAAAAAACCAATTAATAATTCCTTTATGATTGAAAAATTGACTAAACACAAAGGACTAAATAAAATAAATTCAAGACACATGCAAGACAAGCAACTATTTCTTGAGACAAGACATAAGCACAATCAAGCAGCAATCCCAACAAAGAATTTACAGAACACAATCACAGAAACCAAAGTTTAAAACATGGCACTTTTAATGATTTGCCTTATTATAGTGTCCAAGCATCTGCTTCCAATTAGTAATTAACAATGTCAATATGCAATATTCCTCATTTGATTTTTCAGTTAAACAAAGTCTTTTTTTTAAAAATAGCTACATTCAATAAGACACAGAAATTACCATTAATAAACCTTCAAAACAACTCAATAATAAAATGTAATTTCAAAACTCTTATGTCCTCTAAACCACACAAGGGAACAGCAGAATGAAGTTAGTCAAGGCTTCCCTTTGTCATTAAGACAAGAGGACACATTTTATAAAACTAGGAATAATGCATTTTCAGTGTATTTGTATGAACAAGTCTTTTATATAAATGTGATTGTGCTTCAAAGCTGTATAACATCTCAGGTCATAACATGTAATATGCTAGAAGCTATATTTAAATAAGGCAAATAAAAGCATTAAGTAATACCTTCTTACAGAGTGCTCGCAGCTTGAAAGCAGAAAAATGAAATGCAAAGTGTTCATAAAAGATTTAAGGAAAAAACTACTATCATTTCCCTGACCTCCAAGTTTGTTTCAATTATTGGTACTTGCTGGAGTAGTTATTTAAAAAAGGAAAACATTCCATTTTCCTGAAAGTCTGCAAAATGACAATACTCTTCACAAATTTTTCTCTACCATATGCACACTAATGAATTCTACATATATACATTACTTGAGTTAGGCAGGAGGAAAAAGAACTGAGAGTTAAGCATGTACCTTTTTGTTAAATGCCCAGATTTTGTCCCATTCCATGTTTACAACTGAACGTGAGGAGCCCTTGAAAAACAATAATAAAGTTAAGAATAAATATTATTAAGTAGAATTGTTTTTTACTTAAAGTCAAGCTCATGTTTAGAAAAAAATAAACTCTAATATTTTCAAATTTAAATTGTTACCTTTGAACAGTTTTTGTCAAAGCTCAGTTTACAGACTGCTCAGTCAACATCGTGTATTTTACTGAGTAAAAGATTTCAGCTGCCTTTGTCTAATACTAGCTTAGGAATTTAGGCCATTACCAATTTTCCACTATTATAAATATGTGCTAAACTTACTCCCTTTGTAAAATTTCTGCCCTTGTAACATAAGGCATAAATAGGGAATGCAAAGAACAAAGATAATAATACCCAGAGGGAGATTAACTGAGATACTTGAGAATTCAAACAGACACTAGAAAAGAAACCAAAACTCACTTGAGCAGCAATAAACTGTTTCAGTCCTTCAACTGTCATCCCTCTTCTTAGTACACCACGAACTGTGGGAAACCTTGGGTCATCCCTGGAAAATATGTATAATTTTTAAATACCAAGTTTGTTTCTTCTTTTCAATGTGCAGATACAGAGAATAGAAGATACTTATTGAATTATAAATTGTATTCAGCTTATTAAATATTTGGTCTAAGAATTGGTTACAGTCATTGGAGAGATTTCAGTATCAATGCACCCAAGTCCATGAAAGAGAAAAACTACTTTCTAGTTACATGTTGTTATAAAATAAATGCATTTCTGGAAATAGCAAAAGTACATTTCCAAAAAAAATAAGAGGGCTGGGGTTGTAGCTCAGTGGTAAAGCACTTGCCTAGCATGTGAGGCCTTGGGTTTGATCCTTAAAGATAAATAAAGATATCGTGTCCATCTACAACTAAAAAATACAACGATGAAATATTGATTACTTTCAAAGAAGGAAAACACACGCATTCATACATCTTCATTTGGTTTTATTTAACAAATATTCAAAGTTCAATTCTACATATGACCATGAGAATCAGAAATGATATGCCATCTGTGTATAAATACACATGTAAGAATGTATATGTAGGTAACTGATATTCTGCAGGCATTTCCAAACCTCACTAAGTTTGAAATAGCATATTTTGTATGGGTTCCAAGATAAACCTGCCTTTTTTCAGCTCCATAGTAAAAAAGTAAAAAATATATATTTTGCAACTTGGTCACCAGCATGTTGATACTAACATAAGCTAATAAACAAATTTTTGTTAACCTACGCTGGGCTTAGTGCTGCATGCCTATAATCACAGCAGGTCAGGAGGCTAAAGTAGGAAGATTCAAAGTTTGAGGTTAGTCTCAGCAACTCAGTGAGACCCTAAGCAACTTGATGAGCCCCCGTCTCAAAAAAATGGTAAAGCATTCCTGGGTCAATTGTGAGCACCACGCCCCCCCCACCCAAAAAAAAATTTTCTTTGTTAATGTGGGTTAAAAAGAATTTTTTTTAGACTTTTTAAATACGATAACCAGGCTTCTTTTACAAATACCTGGCTAGGCTTAACGTGGTAACATACACCTATAATCAACTACTCAGGAGACTAAGACAAGAGGATAGAGAGCTCAACACCATCCTGGACAACTTAATGAGACCCCATCTCAATATAAAATAAAAATGGCCTAGGGATATAGCTCAGTGGTAGAGTGCTCGCCTAGAATATAAGAGGCCGTGGGTCTGATCCCCAGTCCAAAAAACAAACAAACAAACAAACAAATAAATAACAAAGATACATGGATATAAAATCACTTTCATTTTTATACTTATCTTTCTTAGGGAGCTGGGGATACAGCTCAAACACTCTACTCAATTAGTAGAGTGCTTGCCTCGTGTGCACAAGACCATGGGTTCAATCCCCAGCACCGGGGGGAAAAAAAAAAAGAATTCCATGTGGAATACACTAATATTCTACAGAAATTTAAAACTCTTTCTACGTCTGAATCTTTTGGGAATTGCTTCACCAATAAGATGGGTTCTCACCTGAGGCAGAGACCATTTATATCCTTTATATCCTTACCTTACCTCAGGAGTATTTTGGCTTCTGTGAATGAAAAATCTCAGAGTCATAGCAATGTAGAAAATGGTAATCAGATCTACAAAGAAATAAAATCAAAACCACTTTTCTATTAAAAACTTTCCTAGAACTCTTGTGAGTTCTGTAGAGGATATGACCTCATGTATGTGTTTCATTCCCATGTGTCCTGGTCCACAGTAGGCATCCAAGTTTGCAGCATTAAAACAAGGAGGGGAAGCCCTAATGTACTAGTTGAAATGAAGGTATGAGTCAGGAATCCTATAGGCTTATTATACCACCTTCCAGATCTAAAGCAGGTAAAAAAAAAAAGAAAATCACTGGTATAGGTCTTTTGTTTCTTTGTCAATTCTAGGTAATATTAAACGTACCATCCATCAACCAGTCCTTCGTTGACAAACCACGTGAGTTTTCTTTTGGACAGCACTGTGTTGTTAAGATTTAGTCTACTATATTCCCAAATATATGGTTTTCTTATTCCTAAAGCTTCAATAATCCAATAAAACTGCTCATCTCTGTCATGATATTCTGTTGTTCTCAGGGCATGTGTAACACCTTCAATGCTGTCAACTATGGGGCAGGCAAAATCATATGTAGGATAAACACTAGGGGGAAAAAAAGAGAATGTTTAAAAATCAACATGCAATATTTTACCCTTGTCAGAAAAAGTATTTACAAGCAGCAATACAAATCTAAAACATACATTATAAGAGTTTCTTAAAAACAGATTTATGACTCATAACTCAAAATATAACAAAACATTATCAGCTTTTGAAAACAATGGTCTGCTGGGTGCAGTAGTGCATGCCTGTAATTCCTTCCAGAGGCTGAAGCAGGAGAATTACAAGTTTGAGGCCCACCTTGGTAATTAAGTGAGACTCTATCTCAAAATAAAAAGACCAGGGATGTACCTCAATGGAAAAGTGCCCCTAGGTTTAATCCCCAGTACTGGGGATGATGGGAGATAAGTCAGTAGCCCAACTCAACATTCAAATTAAAAAGCAAATTTGTAAGTTAATACACAATTGGGTATTGGCTTGGCAAATTCTATAATCATATTTCTATAATGACCAATATAAAACATGGTAGGAACCAATATACAATATTTATGACAGCTCTGAAAGAATTTAGGTTTTGAATATTTTTTAATAATCCCTCTAACAGATACCTAAAGGTCTTAACAGTGTTGTAGTTAAGTGTATTCAAGAACAGTATTTTACAGCTGGGGATGTAACTCAGTTGCTTGCCTAATACCCCCAAGGCCCTGGGTTCAATCCCAATCACCCCCCCCAACACACACACACACACAAGCATACAATAACAACATAACAAAATGGGAGTAGAACAGTGTTTTGTAAGTTTAAAAAAAGAAAGAAAGAAAATTATTAGGTTAATTACCATTCTGCTTAAAATGTGACAGAATAAAACTCAACTTTTAAAGAGATATTATTATATTATCTTCTAAGTTTTTAAGACACAAGTTAAGAAACCATTACATTATACTACAAAGGAAACCTTGAGGAGAATCAGGGCTGGGAAGAGTGGCAGCTATTTTCAAAAAACTCACACATGGTTGCAATTTTTGATACTGAAAATGTATATTCAGTGGAAGAGCACTGCCCTGGGTTCCATCCCTAGTGTAGGGGACACACACAGACACACAGATACACACATTCTCACAACAAAAAACCCTGTTACTTTGAAAACCTACACAGTAAAAATAAACACTTGAAAAAAAATTGTTTTCTTATATTGTTCACATTTCAGTATATTTTTATACCATCACTTTTCTAAGTCACCTTATGCCTAGCAAAATCAGAATTTATTACAAAAAGAGAAAAATCTTCATCTAAAGATATACACCACAGTATACCTACCCAATCAATACATGAAAAGCAAATTTAGGCAGACTCAAAAACTTGTATAGATAAAGTGACCTATGAAATAACTTTAACACATGAGCCTTTTTAAAAGGCTTGCAGCTTAATCTATGGATAAAAAAAGATCCTGATTTCCTGACTTTTCTACATCTATTCCATGTTTATAGGGTAAATCAAAGCAAAAGCCAGAAGGCTATCTAGCAATATGGAAAGAAATTCACTTACTTGTATTTGTTCCCAGTTCTTGGGTGTGGTTGAATTTTGCAGCGATAAAGAGTTGGGTCCCTCATGCAACCATTATTACTACTCATGTCAATTTTTGCTCGCAAGCAACAAGACTGACCAAACTGGCTCCCTTTTTTCATTTCTTCCCACATTTGTAGATTCTTCTCAACAGCTATAAAATGATAGTTATATTACAGTTTATATAATGTATTAATTACTAATTTGGTTGAAATAAAATTACTTTGTAATTCAACGCAAATTTTCATTTTATATTATAAAACATGCTCCCTTGGTTTAAACACATTGTTAAGAGTTAAAATATCTGACACCAAGAACATTTCCTTATGAAAGTTATCTGACAAAATAGAAAATACACTCTAAATATGTTGAAAGGATAAAGTCAACCCATTTCCTGATACAGCAGAAATTAAGGATAAGAGAAGAGGTTTTTCTCATTTGATATTTCTCATTTTCCATTCATGGCACAACTGGTCAAGCCCTTGTCTTCTTCCCCACCCAAACTTAACACTGTGCCTTTAAAGTAGAAGCATTCTCTTCCTTTGCTGCCTCATGCCCACACGACAGAGCAAGTTTGGCCTGGCCCTTGGGGCCCACAGGCGTTGGCGCTGCAGCCCGTGCCCGTCTGAAGAACACGGCTCGGGCTGAGAGCCTGAGCCCGTGGGCTCCCTGTAAGTCCCTTCAGTCATCCCAATGAGAAGCAGGAAACTCTTGGATCCGAGAAAACGAGAGATGACAGAAAAAAAGTGTACAATAAAGAAGAGGTTTTAATTCCAGAAAAAAGGACTCTATGTCTTGAGCGACTACAGTCCTACCTATATCAGAATATTGAAAGCCTACCCCTCAACTGTAAGAAAGAACTCTTAAATAACCCTTCTTGTTGGAAACTTCTGAAGACATCATAGACATTTTACCTGTACTCAACAATCAAAATAGATTCAAAAGTCTAGTTAACATTTTTTGAAAATGTAGATAAAAAAGGCTTACTATGATAATTTAAATTTACTATACTTCTCAAATGTAACATTCAAGATTTAAACATTGCAGAAGTTCTGGCAACATAATTACAAAATGAAACAGCCCAGTTTAGAAGTTTAGGACGCAAGTTATGAGTAAGAAAGGTATGCTCTTCAGTCATGTGATATTTCAGAGATATAGGGTAACATTAAGCTTATATATTATACTCACATGTATCCACATACTGAAAGGAAGACTTGGGTGCTAAAAGCATTATCATCAAACATTTTAGAAATGGTATTGTGTCCCTGAGCTCAATCAGGGCCAGCACCATCAAAAAAAAAAAGTATCTACAAATGTTAATTATTTAATTTAAAAGAACTATAGAATATTACAGAAGAAATCCTTCAAATAAAATAAATGCACTGCAAATGACTGTACGTAATAAGAAAGATTACAGGCATGGACACTTCATATGCAACTGTGATGCTAATAAAAGCAGTAAGAATGTAAAGATGATGAAGAAAAAAGATCTCAATGAGATTAATCAATGTACAAATCATAATTTTGGAAGTGTTTTAAACCAGCATCTTTCACAAAAAAGAAATCATGTGCTACTTAAGAAACATAATAAAAGAATATCAATTAAAATATAAGATACTAAATGTGCCTTACAGTTTTTTCTATGTTTGGACTCTATCCTCTGTTCACGTTCTGCTTTCATCTGCTCAGCAGGAGTATCATCCACATAAGCCTTCCCTTCTTGGATTAATTTCTCTGCATATTTCATTATAGTTTCAAAATGATCTGAGGTATAAGTAAACTGATCTGGTTTGATATGCAACAATGCAACATCTTCCAAGATAACCTGCAATAAGAAATCAAAATAACCATTAGTACATCTTGCACTTTCTTGTGCATTTTAATCCTTGATACCATTAGTACATCTTGCACTTTCTTGTGCATTTTAATCCTTGATACTGCATTCTGAGCACGTCATAAAACACCATCAGTCTTTAACAGCCTGGAAATGGTTATGGAAGTTGTACGACATTAGATCAGAAAAGAAAAAAGAGAGAGAGAGATATTCAGTATATGATCTTCCAAATTTCCAGTTGGGAAAGCTGATCTAATGATGGAGTTTTCAATTTACTCTGGAAAAGCTGGTTGATATTGGTTATACTGACAATCATTTGCCCCTCTGTAGTTCTTCTGAATAAAGACGTAAGAGACTAGAAAACCACATTTTCCAATATCTATTTAGTATTCATTTTATTCATAAACTTAAGATTATATGACAAAAAAGGAAACCTGCCTCCTGTGAAACTGGTACTCACAGGAAAATATAGCATGTAGGTAAATTCTGTAGTGATTAGAGAGAGAAAAATAAATTAAATTTTTGGTATGGGAACTCAACATTTCTTCGCTTAGGTCTAGGATATGGAACATACAGATGAAAGGTAAAAAGCAGCTATGAAACAAAATTTATGTTCATACCATAAAGGTATCAGGTCACCCTCTATTTTTAATGAACTTTCTGAAAAAGAGGTCATCTACACTTTTAATTACCTTCTCAAAATCTTCCTTTTCTTTTTCAGGATTTGTGTCGTCAAATCTCATGATCAGTTTCCCTTTAAAGTTAACCTGGTAGTGCTGGTTCAGAAGAGCAGCTTTTGCATGCCCAATGTGTAAGTAACTAAAACAAAAACATTTCACAAAGAAACTCATTAACAAGTTTTAACTAAATACTTAAACTTAACCTTTTTGAGGAGAACTAAACAAAAACCTTTCTAATTGGTACTTCAATCATTTTCTAAGGAGTACTATGATAAAAAATCTGAGCCTAACAGAGACAAAAGACTACAACATTTATAATCATAAGAAACAACTTCATATGCAAAAGCTGACAAAGGGAAAAACATTTACAAACATTACAACCATAAAGAAAATATTTTTATGTTTCTCAAAAGGAATGGTCATTCAGTTAGAGAAAAACTGCTTCCAAAACTGTTGCCAATGCTACCTGGTAGTGTATTTTTAATAAGATCTGTTGCTACTGGGAACTGGATACCCACCTAATACCCACTAAAGAATAGCACCTCTGACACTATCACTGCATCATGACAGCTAAATCAGAGAGTAAATGAGAATTAGGAATCCTAAGAAAAGCCACTTTACTTCTTTAGGCTTTAGTTTTTTCAAATGCCAATAAAAAGATTTTAACTAAGTGATAAGTCTCACCCTAGCATCAATACTCTATGAATCCAAATCTATGAAAATACCATTCTGTTCCTGTAGGCAGCTGACAATGATAAGGAATCAGAGGCATTATTGATCAATCTCTTCTATCAGTGTTGTGGGTCAAAAACAACATCCTGTAACACTTGTGTTAAAAATACATTCAACTGGGCAAAAAACAAGGCATGAAGTAGTTTAAATAATTAGCTTTCCCCAATTTTTATTAGTTTCAACCGATAAATTGTAGCAGCAGTCACACTGTTTAAGACAGTCACTAATTACACAGTACATCTTTAATCTAAGTTGATATCCAATATAGGAGGGAAAAATACAATCCCTTGTATGTCTCTGCATTATTCTTTAAATCAATCAGTCTTTTAAAACATTCATACAGCATTCCAGATCAACTATTTAATTTTAAGAAGGCTTTATATGCAAAAGTCAATGCAGACAAATACATGAGGCCCTAGGTTAAATGCCTACCACCAAAAAAAAGGTGGGGGCAGGGGAACAATGAAATGAAATGAAAACACAGCTTGTGCTTAAATAAAGTTACGTGACTCTAAAATAATGGATGCCATTCTAACAATTCCCAAACCTCAAGAAAGCTAGTAGGATTATAAAATATTCACAAAACAACTCAAATAATCAGCTCAAAAGAAAACCTGTGTCATAAGAGCTAAAGAAAGTAAGTACATGAGTTAGTAGTGATGCAGAATTAGGATTCTACCACTCATAACAAACACAAGCAGCATGATCATCAGTTGCTTGGACTCTGAAGCCAAATGGTGTAGGTTTGACAAGTTACTAAAACATCTTATTAATCACTTTATGAAACCATCTGTAAAACAGAGATTATAACAGTGCCTTCCTCACAGGGGTTTTAGGATTAATGATTTATTTTTATGAGAAATACTTGGTAGTATATGCACATACGGATAATAAGTACGTAAAATACTTGGTAGTATCTGGAACATTTGTGTTAGCTAAGAGTAAGACTAAAGGCAAAGATAAGTCTTCTGGCTTTCATATAAGACATAGAACTCTTAGGCAGTATAAGGGAATATAACCAAAATGATGAATATTAAGAAAAACTGGATATTGATTTATATTTCAAATCCCTAAACTTTATTAGGCTGAGAGCATGGTCTCTGAGATTGACATAATTTAAATAAACATATTCATTTATAAAATAAAATATTACAAATCTTATATTGTTAAATATATAAACACAAACAGCTTACTAGCCCAAGAAATAATAATGACAGAAAATTTCTTTCCTTATCTGTCGGATTCTATTGTCTACATATTCCATTTACCACAGGAGGGAAAGAATTGGCTACAGAATACACAATCTGAAATTAAACTAAATTTGGAAAAAAAAATCATCTTATTTAACAAAATATTGCATAATACTTTAAAAGGCTAAGTTTCTAAGTGAGGCTAACAGCTTTAGTAAGACATATTTTATAATATTAATATCAACGGAAGAACCCTATTACAAAGCTTAACCAGTGTGCTCCAAATTGGAATGCAGGTCCAGCATGGTGACACAAACCTGTAATCCCAGCAATTTGGGAGGCTGAGGCAGTAGGATCAAGAGTTGAAAACCAGCCTTAGCAACTTAGTGAGGCCCTAAGCAACTCAGTGAGACCTTGTCTCTAAATAAATAATACATAAAAAGGGCTGGGGATATGGCTCAGTGGTTGAGTGCCCCTGGGCTGAATCCCTGCTGCAGGGGGAATAAAAAATATTGGAATGGAGATGTGAAAAGACAGAGTGTCTCTGTAGCTTTAAGGATTGTTGAGCTAGGCCTGAGTCAGTCCCAGGTTGTAGCCAACAACTAGAACAGTTTTTTCCCCTCATGAGCAATTCAAACATTACTTTCTATGTGTGCCTAGAATTTCAGAATTGGGTAGGAGTGAGTATTTCAGGACGACTCTTCATTTATTGGGGTGGAGGGGAATGCTACTGTAACTTCTATCATTAACTAAAAGCATTGCTCAGGATATAAATAGAAATCCTTATTTAATAAAAGCCAACCCCATCACCATCTGAAATACAAAGAAAATTTAAACCTTCTTTTATAGGCATTTTCTTGATTTGTATTTAAAAATCTGGGCGAGAGCTGGGTGTGGTGGCATGTGCCTATAATCCCAGCTACTCAGAAAATTGATACAGAATCATAACTTCCAAACCAGCTGGGGCAATTTAGTGAGATCCTATCTCAAAAACAAGGTGGGTTAGGGGTATACCTCTGTGGTAGAGCACTTGCCTAGACAGGGGCCTGGGTTCAATCCCCAGCACTAGAAAAATAAATAAACTCTGGAAGAAAATAAAAATGTCAACTATTACTGTAATAAAAACTATAAGCTGACTATGAACTAAATAAATACTAGCTGTTAATAATTCAGAAGCCATAAAAATGTTAAGAATGTTAACTCTCACAATTAAAATATAACTTATGTCATTCTATATCAACCTATTAATAAAACATTTAATAACTGTTTTAAAGCTACTTCACTAAAAATATTTAATGATAAATATGAGCTGTACTTTCTTACCCACTAGCCTCTGGAGGAAACCTGACGGTAACCTTTCCCATTTCTGCACCAGGAAGCTCAATAAATTTCCCAACATCTTGTTTTTTCTCAGGTGCCTAAAAAAACAGAATATTCTTAACAACAAAAAGTTGTCTGGTTAAATGTTTAAGAATACATCCATTCAACAAATACTCATGAACTATTATTTATCAGACATGACACTGGTTATGAGCAAAATTATGACTAGTACATCATCCTTGCACCTGAGGACTCAAAATCTGATGAAAGAAATAAATAAAACCAAACACAAGCAATATCAACACGTACAGGGTGCCACTGAAGCACTCAGGTGAATTAGTTAACAGTATCTAGGATCAATGGGAAATTTAAAAGGAAGAAAAAACCAAGCTAGACCTTGGAAAGTAAGTAAAACACTAAGCAGATTCTGGAGAAGAGGATTTTTTCCCTACATTCTCTATGCCACATCCCCTTACAGAATCAACAAAAAGGCTCTGAAGAATCTCAGGATCCAATGGGCAATGGTTTTCAAAACTGAGAACAGAATATTCAGGAGAAAAAAAAGATGGCACAGTTGTAAAATACTGAGGATGGGAGCTGGGGATGTAGCTTAGTGGTAGAAGCATGAACAAGGCCCTAGGTTCAATCACCAGCACAAAACAAAACAAAATAAAAATGAGATTTCAATTATATGGAGTTTGGATGCCTAAGGAATACACATTGTATCATCACAATCTTTCAGACATATAAAGATTAGGGCTTTATGTAATTGAACAGTTGAATCAAACCAAGACAATGATGTTAGCTACTTCTTAGAAGCTTTATCATCAGTAGAAATAACTATATTTTCAAAACTAGGGTCTCAGACCAAAATGTTAGCATTAAAAAAACGCTTACCACTCTATCTTTGTTTGTTGAAACATCCCACTTGGCACCTACTGACCGGAAGGCCTGCTGGGCTTCAAGAAAGCCAAACCAACGTTTTACATGAACTGGAGTTTTGTTCTGTTTCAATTGTTCCTGCCATGAAGCATTTCCTAATAACAAACATAATTTAATAAAACTTCAGATTCAAACCAAAATTCTAATCATGGTTAATTTAAGTAAATGCAACTTAAAGTTGTGTTTCTATAATGAAGCTTTTAAAAAATATATTCATTTTTAAATTGTAGTTGGACACAATGCTTTTATTTTATTTGTTTTTATGTGGTGCTGAGGATCGAACCCAGGGCCTCGCACTCATTAGGCAAGTACTCTACCGCTGAGCCACAATCCCAGCCCTAATGAAGCTTTTAAAATGTGGATATATGTGGAAATGTTTTCTTATACTTTTATATATTTTATAGAATTCACAAAACCATTACAAATTTTTTTTTCAGTTCAATTCACTGAAGTTCTCTAATATTAGATCCTGCCTTTACTCCCTCAACACATGCATTGTCAAAATAAATGCTTCGTTTCATAATTAAAGTTTTAAGTGTATCAACTGCAGAAAACAATAAAATCAAGAAATAGTGTTTCCTCAAGTATAATATTAAAAAGACACTGATGGAAAAATTTACTTAAGTCATTAACATTAAAAAGCTACAATCCTAACAGAATTATAGAATATTACATCTCTTTCATGAATACTAGGTCAAAATTCACAATAGGCAAAAACGTCATGAAAAAGTTCAGTTCAATTAAAATAGACCTTCATTTTATGTTGGTTATTGTTATAACAATTTAATTTTGAGGAAGTTTAAAGCACAAAAGAGTAGAGAACATAAATAACGCCTATGCATGTACCATAACCCAAATATTTTGCCCTATTGTATTCAGGGTTTTTTAAAGAAAATAACAAAATTCAAGTTCCCTTTGTATCTCATCAATCCCATTATCCTTCCTCCCTACCTTGTAAATTTCTATTAAATACACATAGCTACATGCTTATAATTCCAGTGAACTGAGAGCCTAAGGCAGGAGGATCACCAGTTTGAGGCTAGCTTCAGCAATTTAGTGAGACCCTCAGCAACTTAATGAGACCCTGTCTCAAAATACAAATAAAAAGGACTGGGAATGTATTTCAGTGTCCCTGGGTTAAATTCCTAGTACTACTTACTATTTAACCCTGTTTCAATTAATTATACTGATGATTTTGTTCATGGTTATACACAGATTGATAATAAAATTAATCCACCTTAAGCTTTAATAAATCAAAGACTCCCACAAATTATAATCACATCACCCTATGTCATCCTCAATAATCCATGTTTTCTCTCATATATGATGTACTTTTTGCAAAGCATGCTCATATGTCCCTATGTAATCATCTTGGCTTCTCTGTGGTCACTTACACAATCAAAATTTTATTTCATTTTTTAAAATATTTTTAAAATATTTTTTTTAGTTGTAGATGGACACATGCCTTTATTTTATTTATTTATTATTTATGTGGTGCTGAGGATTGAACCCAGCGCCTCGCATGTGCTAGACGATGCTGTACCACTGAGCCACAACCCCAGCCCCCAAAGTTTTATTTTTTAAAGGTGCTAACTCCCCTCTGGCCTAGTTCCATAAGTGATCTTATGTCATGAAAGCCTAACTTCATTCCAGAATTATTTACTTTGGCATTTACCTCCTTAAAATCTGGAATACATGGCTGACCAAACCATCTTATATTTTCTTGCTTCTATAAATTCCTTTCCCCAAACTCTAGTCTATTTCCTAAACTCAAGGGAACTGCAGAGGTTTGTCTCTAAATTTCTGCAACTCTGTGGGGTGTTGGTTATATTCCATTATCTTGACTGTGATGATGGTTTCACAGGTGTATATCATGTTAATATTTACCAAATTATACAATTTAAGTAAGTGTTTTATATATCAATTGAACCTCATGAAAAGTTGTCTGTTTTTTTCAATAAATTGACTTTCCAAGTTCCTAAGAATATATTTCTATCTGTTACATTTGCGAGGAGGAAGTAAGTGTTGGGGATGAAACTTAGCAGTAGAGTACTTGCCTAGGCCCTGTGTTCCATCAACAACACAGGAGAAAAACAAAAAAAGAAAAATAGTGTCCTGCCAGAAGAATAACAGTCCAAACTACCTCACTATCCACCCACTTCTAATAGTCCTACTAGCAGTAAATATTTTTTCAAATGAGAGACAAGTGTCCAGAGTCAAGTAATGGTGGAGGTAGGACAAGTACTAACCAGAAATGGGATAAGGCTTCTTAAACAGGAACAAAGACACCTCCAAAGGCAAGAGGGATTAGTGAGACAGATGACCCCCAAGGACAGAGTACAGGAAATTCCCATATTGTACAGAAATAGATGGAGCACTCACTCCTCTGAAAAAGTCATAAAAGTACTACCTAGGGCTGCGGTTGTGGCTCAGCAGTAAAGTGTTCACCTAGCATGTGCGAGGCCCTGAGTTCGATCCTCAGCACACATAAAAAATAAATAAATAAATAAACAAACAAACTAAAGTATTAAAAAAAAAAAGTACTACCTAAACATTATGCACACATATACAGAAACACAAAAATACATGTACTTATCCAAAACAATATTTAATGATTAAAACAGAATTTTTTAAGAGAAATTCTTGATACCTTTTAGAGTGGCCCAAACACATAAATCTGCTAAGGTCATGGAGTTTCCAACTAAATATGTTCTCAGAGATAGGCAATGATTGAGCTCACTGATTGCAGAAGCAAACAAATTACACGAAGACAATTTTGTAGTGCTAAATTCCAACCAGTGATCAACCTATAAACACAAAGACAGAAAACAAATACACCCCACACTTAGAAAAAATTCTAGTTAACTTGAGCAACAGTACACTCTTGGATGCCTTAGTTAGAATTACACTTATCTCAAATTATAGAATCCATTCTATGGATTCAATTTTGGATACCTGGGATCTAAAATGGCATTTAAGCCCTATGCAACTTAAGGAGACCCCTACCTTAAAAACAAAAACAGGCTGAGGATGTAACTCAGTGGTTAAGCACCCCTGTGTTCAATCCCTGGTACCAAAACAAAACAAATTCATCTTGTCTTCAAAAAATAAAATAAAAGTAAAAAATAAAATTATTAAAAAAAAACTTTAAAAAAAGACCTGAGAACCGGTAATAGGAAGGAGTAACCAACTTGAAACAACTAAAAAAGCAGGTCTTGGTCTGTAGAATGTAAAAGTAAATAGTTAAAAAACATTCTTTATATTTTAAGCTTTATGACATTTAGAAGAATCAGAATACAAATAAGGCAGAGGGAAAAATGCACCTTCAGAATGGAACCAACAATTAATCAGTTATGACTGTAATTAAATAAAGTATATACTCAGAAAAGAAAATGGGATCCAAACTTGTACGTTACCCTGGGCAAATCTCTTAATTTTGCTAGACTTGTTGCTTAACTTGTCAAGTAAGTTAGTTAAATTAGATGATCTAGGAATCTAGGTAGATAAACGTAACACTAAATGCCAATAGAACCTCTGATGTGGGATTAAACATTCAAACTTTAGAGCTTATAAAAAATTAATCTTTTTATTAAAGTAAAA
Organism: Marmota flaviventris; assembly: GCF_047511675.1. Taxonomy (NCBI): domain Eukaryota; kingdom Metazoa; phylum Chordata; class Mammalia; order Rodentia; family Sciuridae; genus Marmota; species Marmota flaviventris. Next base: position 62,938,802 of record NC_092509.1, on the reverse strand, counting down.
ACACAATGAGCATTCCTTAACCTGATCTATGATGAATACTGTTAATATCCTTAAGTAGAATAATAGTACAAAATGCAGGTGAGGTGGCATAAGCCTATAGTCCCAGCTATTTGGGAAGGTTGAGGGAGAAGGACAACTTGAGCACAGGACTATGAAGTCAGTGTGGGCAATACAGCATAATGCTGTAATAATAATAATAGTATATAACAATATATTAGAAGATGATAAAGCTTATAAAAATTCAGAAGCATAAATCAAAACAAAACACAAAGAAATGTTCACTGTTTACCTCAGTATGCTCCATCAAGTTAGTGCCATAGAGCCCAGCTGTAGTTGCAACTCTAGCCAAGTAGCGAAGTATGGAATTTATGTCGGTGAATACCACATTTCTACAAAATAAGAATGAGATAAAGTACTATGTATGGTTACTCTCACAAATCAGTAAGAGTCATGAGACTTAATGAAAAAGCAAAAATAGAAACCTTAAATATTTACATGTTCTTTTCTACTATAGTAAAACAAAAGATCTGCTGATTTGCACGTTCTTTTCTACTATAGTAAAACAAAAGATCTGCTGATTTGTATGTTCTTTTCTACTGTAGTAAAACAAAAGATCTGCTGATTTGTTCTTTATACTGTTTCTATCAAGTTCTGAACTGTTCTGAAATATCCAGCTAAATCTATAAATTTACATTAGAACAGACTCTAAATGATGCTTCAACTTCCTAATTTTTAGTTTCTATATTTAATAAAAACTGTTCAGTGGTGAAATATGAAAATTATTAGATATAGAGAAAAAATGATTTAAAATAAATCAAGGTGGGGTGGGGATATGACTCAGAGGTAGAGTACCTGCCTCTTATGCATGAGGCTCTTGGTTCCTCCCCACCACCATGAAAAAGGTAAAATAAATAAATCAAGACAAAGAAACCAAGGATTCACAGGCTATTGTCAATTTTATGGTAAAGAAGGCAAACCAAACCCCATTGCAGCCAGGCACAAAAGTGTGCACCTATAGTTCTACTACTCAAGAGGCTAAGACAGGAGGATTACTTGAGTCCACAATTTTGAGGGCAGTCTGAGCAACATAGACAGGCCCCATCTTAAAATTGCAAGGTAAAATTGTACTTTTTTTTTTTTAATTTATTTTTGCAGTACTGGGGACTGAATCCATAGCCTCCCACACTGAGTTACATCCCCAGCCCTTTTTATTTTGAAACAGGGTCTGTGTGTGTGTGTTACTAGAGACTAAACCTAGAGGTGCTTTACCATTGAGCTACATCACCAGACTTTTTTGTTTGTTTTTGTTTTAAATTAACGTTGAGACAGGGTCTCCATAAATTGCAGAGTTAGGTCCTAAAACTTGGATCATCCTGCTGGGCGCAATAGCGCATACCAGTAATCCCAGCAGCTTGGGAGGCTGAAACAGGAGAATCTTGAGTTCAAAGCCAGCTTCAGCAACTGCCAGGCACTAAACAACTCAGTGAGACCCTGCCTCTAATAAAATACAACATAGGGCTGAGGAAGTGGCTCAGTGGTTGAGTACCCCAAGTTCAATCCCCAGTACCAAACAAACAAAAAAACTGTTTAAAAAAAAAAAAACAACTTGGATCACCCTGCCTCAAGCCCCTGTAATTGCAAGTGTGGATAACAACGCCTGGCAAAAAGTACTTTTTTCTTTAAGAGATGTTAAAACATACAGAGAAGAGACAACAGCAATAAAATTTTAGAAGCTAGGGGCTGAGGGTGTAGCTGAATGGTACAGTTCTTACCTCACATGCACAAGGCCCTGGGGATCCCCAGCACCATGGGGGAAAAAATCAGAAGCTGAAATGCAGATGGACTTAGCAGACCTGAAAAAACTGAATCTTAAATGGACAAATTTGAAAACTAACTCAATTTAATGTCCGCAAAAGATGAGAATCAAGAAAAATAAGTATCTCTGCTGTGAGAATGAACTGGGGCTAAAATAGGCTTAGCTGAAAATCCCTTTAACAATCATTCAGAAACATGGGTATTCTCAAACTTACCCTCCACAGCTGTGCTACTTCACATACCCTACCCTCGAAAAACTTGAGCTTTTTTTTTTCTCTAAAGAGTAAAATAGTCTTTGGATAATTGGATACCCAAGAAAAAACTAAGGACACTGACATCAGAGGTTCCTCAAATTAACAGCTCATCCTAGAATAGAACTTACAGTTGACAGGACCACCCCAAACTGGACATGCAGCTCAGTGAAAGTGCACTTGTCTAACATGCTTGAGGCCCTGGTCTGAATCCCCAGCACCGCAGAACAAGAAAAAGAAATTCTTCATAAGTCTTTTTTTTTTTTTTCCTCCTTTTCCAAAGATGCCAACATTTTACATTGTGGACTTATCAATTTCTTTCTCATTATTATTTATTTTCAGTATTTCTATTTTCCACCAGAAATTATACAATTATCTATATATGTATATATAATTATACAATTATATAATTATAATTAAATATAATTATAAGAACTTAAAAGCTTTAAATATAAATCTTTCTGAACATTTCCATTTATTTTAAACAGATTACAAGTTGTAATCAGATAGCTAGCTGACAAGCATAATTCTCTGGCTGCTGTTCCTTGAGAATGACAAAGCATGCTTCTCTCTAGGAACAAAACCTATCTAATTAGCAAGTAAAACAAGCATACAACATTTAATGATGAATATTTTTTAAATGTTGTTCAGTACTAAAAATAGAAATTAAAAAGCACTTACTCAGAAACACGAAGAATATTTTCTTTCCCTTCTTCAACAGAAATGCTGACATCACCTTTCACATGTTCTACCGCCAGCAAAGCTTCTAAAAATGATAGGATGAAAAGATTTCTCTTTAAAAACAATGTAGTATTTATAACTTGAGTCACAAAGCATTAGGGATGAGTCAACAAACCAATATTATGTCCCATAAGGAGTAACCTTTTTTTTTTCCCCCACAGCAGGATATAGACAGCAAATCTAGACTTTGATCTTGGAGAAATAAATTAGAATTCATTATTAGCACAGTCCACTTGCTTCCGAATATGCTCAGGTTTTGATTAGTAACAATAAAATGAATCTTCTCCTTCTTTAGATGATAAGAAATTAGAATTGTACCTTGTATAAAAGTCAAAAGTATTTAAGTGATTACTATGTGGTAGGTTCTACACTAAATGCTTTAGAGTAATTACAATTTTTAATCTTTGTCATAACCTTAAGTTGATACCTTTATTCCCACTATAGAAGAGGAAACTGAAGCTTAGAGAGGTTAAAGAACCAGCCTGATGTCCTTAGCTAAATACATGGCAGTCAGGAGTTGAATGCAGCGCTCAGTCCAGACCTCCCACTCTGCAACAGAGTACTACTGCCTCTCAACACATTTTACTAAATTGACTCACTAATACTTTGTTTTCTTAATTTGTTAAGATGAACAGCTAGCATTCATATATCATTTCCAAATACCATGCTCCCTTGGAAACGACACCAGGTTAGGGAAAGTAACCTAGAATATCTTATTGTGCTAGAAATCAAGTTCTGTTTGAAGGTCTGTCCCCTCAGAAACTTATGTTGAAATTTCATAGCCACTATAACAATATCAAGAAATAGGACCTTTAACAGGTATTTTAGGTCAAGAGGCAATGTGGGAATGGGTTTGCTCTCTCTCATGTGCTCTTTCTCAGCTCTTCTGCTATGTTATGACACAGCAAGAAGGACTTGCCAGATGTATCCCCTTTGTCACGGATTTACCATGCTCCAAAAACATCAGACAATAAACTTCTGTCATTATAAATAACCCAGTCTGGGATGCAGGATGTAGCTCAGTGGGAGAACACTTTTGTAGAGTGTACAAGAGGATAACAACATTGCAAAAATACTACTAATACTATTAGTAATAATAAAGTAAAATATTACCCACTCTGTGGTATTCTGCTATAATAGCACAAAACAGATTAAAACAAGAAATTATTCAAAAGAGAGATAAAAAATCAGGTCACAAAGACATAGAGGCCAGCTTAGACTCCCCTGGCATATTGGGGCAATTTGACCACCAAAATGAAATAAATTTTAGCATATCATTACAAAAGGATCTTACTGAGCAAATAAAAGAAATAAACCATTATAAGCAACAAAATAAATATAAAAAACACTATCTTAGGAGTAAAAGAATATATAATATGGTTCAATGCACATGAAATTCTAGAAAAAGCAAACAAAGTGACAAAAAACATGTCAGAGGCTACCAGGAGCCAGGGATGAGGAGAGAGATGACTAAAAAGGGAATAAGGGAATGTTTTGGAAGCAACAGAAATATTCTATATTATTGTTGTGGTGGAGGTTTATAAATTACATATATCACTGCATATTTTATGTCAACTTGTACTCATAAAGCTGGTATACTTGACTGTATACAAATTATAACTCAACAAAACTAATTTTAAAAAATATTTATTTTCTAGTTATAGGTGGATAATATATCTTTATTTTATTTTTATGTGGTGCTGAGGGTCGAACCCAGTTTTTCACACATGCTAGGTGAGTGCTCTACCTCTGAGCCACAACCCCAGCCCCAACAAAACAAATTTTTAAAAATAAAAAATTTTTAAATTGAAAATGAAAATAATGTAATACATTGAATATATTTATTTTACTATGATTTTTTTTTTTAAATGGGAAAACTCTTCTCACAAAAAAATGTCAACTAATGTAAAACAAATGCCAACTTGGAAAATAAATTATATCCTTTTTCTTGGCAGTATAGGGGATGGAACCCAGGACCTCCCATATGCTAGGCAACTGCTGAGTTACACCCTCAGCTCTTTAAAAGGAACTGTAGAATCAGAAGGTCAACATTTGAAAACCATCATAATAATCAAGTTAGGCAGGAAACATTAATGGATGCTGAAACCAGCATGCAAAGGTTTAATGAAGAGAAGAATGGTTGCATGGTCCAAAAGTTCTCCCATTAAAATACCTATTAATTAAAAGGGAAAACTGCAGTGGGAAAAGCTGGCAGATGCCCTCGTAAGTGATCAAGGTTGGAATTATTAGTAATGGGAAAATCAAATTCATGCATCAAATGATGGGCTGCAATGAAGAATAAGGAATCAATTCTGTAATAAAGAAAAAAGAATCACTCCTGCCAAAGATGCACAAGCTGAAATCTAGTCCCAAGAAAACATCAGACAACCTGATTAGGAGTTATTCTTCAAGAGATTTATAATCTTTAGAGGGGTCAAAGCTATGAGACCAAGGGGAAAAAACTACTAAACTATTTTGGATTGAAAAAGATTGAGGAGACATGACAACCAAGTACAAACAAAACTTAGTCCTAGATTTTGGTCCTTATGCTATGGAAGGCACTATTGAAGCAATCAGTGTTAGAAGAACATACTTTAGATGTTAAGGATTCTATCAAGATGTATTTCCTGATTTTGATGATTATAAGAGGTCAGATGGAGAGATTTCTTCCTCTGGGTAATGCACACTGGAATATTCTTAGGTGCTGATGCATCATACTGCAGTATGCTCTCAGGTAGTACAGGGAAGAAAAGTTCTTGGTTCTATTGCATCTTCTTTAAGTTTTAAATTATTTTAACATTAAAAAATAACATTTAGACATATTAAAACAGAGGAATTCTAGCCATCCAATCCATCTTTTAAACATTTCATTTAATTTTATTATTTAAAGATAAAATGTATCTGACTTGAGCCACTGAAAAGAATTAAATACAAAAACAAAAGATAGGTGAGGTACAACCAGAAGAAAAAGATATATTTTATAACTGGTCTATAGTCCAAAATAATAACACATTTCTTTAAAATTCTATTTCAGAATACTAACAGCAATGTGGTTCCAAGTTCTGTAATTCACTAAAGAAATAGATCAATCACCTTTAGAGTAATGATCTAAGCAACATTAGTAAAAACTATACCCACTTATCAATATCTAAAATGTGTCTGGAATGTTACTTACAGTCTCATTTTTTTCTGGCAACCAACACTATATAGAAAACATTAGCCTCCCCCCCCTCCCTTTTTGTGGTGCTGGGGATTGAACTCAGAGCCTTGAGCAGGTTAGGCAAGTGTTCTACTGCTGGGCCACATCCCCAGTCCCTACCCCCACTTCCTTAAATAAGCAAATTGTGGGAGTCATTAAACAAGGAATATCAAGGTTCCACAATAATAATTAGCAGCCAGGACTGCACTCAGGCCTCCACGAACCAAATATCTTTGCTCTCAACCATGAGGCCACATTGTCTAATATTAGTCCAGCTCAAGAATCAAATCTATTTCTTTCTGAGCTCATTCATTTGTTGTGGGGTTAGCCCACAATTCCTGAAACCAATACACTAACACCTATCATTTTTAATATCTAAAATGGTTATTTTTTAAGGGCTGGAAGTGTAACTCAATGGTAAACCTTTGCTTAGAATGCAGAAGGCCCTATGTTCAATCTTCAGCACCAAAAAAAAAAAAAAAAAAAGTATTCCAATAAACTCACACCACCACCAAAGTTGAGAAAATAATGATTAATTTCATGATTCCCCGTGGCCAATTATATTTAAAAGTCTGGGCTTCTTGAACATTAGAAAGTACTTGTGTAGAGAAGGGGACACAGCTCAGTTGGTAGATCATTTGCCTAGCATGCAGAAGGTCCTGGGTTCAATCCTCAGCACCAGAGTGGGGGGGTGGGGAAGTACTGTGCATTTAACTATGTATTAAAAAGCACAGGAGTAAAGTACTTAAAATTCTTTTGTGTAATTTCCCAAAGTAATGAAAAAGCAGAAATTCTACGCTATTTACCCACAGTAACCTCGGCCAAGTTGAAAAAGCAATTTCAATTTCAACTTAAGATGTATCAGGAAGGTGAACATACAGATAAACATATGTAAACATAAGATCTGATGTTTACCCTGACATTTACTACATCCACAGGGTGTGTAGAAAAACAACCTCATTAACATGCAGTAAACCTGTTTTTAGCAATTATCCTTTTTACCACTCTTTTAACTAAAAATAAATGCAACCCCAGTTAAAAGCCTAAATGCTAATAGGACAATCTACTTGGTTCATTTAGACCCTGACAAAATGTAAGGAAAAATCAACTAAATTCAAGACGAGAGTTGGGAGAGAAAATGCTAAAAACAAAGCGAAGATAAGTTTTAAGATGTTATTTCTACGACCAGTTCTTGGTCCCCAGAGGAATGCATTTCAAAAAGGGAGCAGGAAACTGGCTTAAAGTCAACCCTCTGAGAGAAGGTGGTCCAAAAGCCTCGGGTTGCCCGCCCTGGGCTCACACCGCGCCTTCCTCCACGCCCTGGAAACCGTTGTCTTCCGCAGCAGATGCCCTAGGTAAGGTGCAGAAGGCGAAGGGGTCGGGGCCTACTCCGTGTGTAGCTTGGGGAAAAGGGAAGGCCCATTCTCCCAGGCCGTGACCGCCGCCACTGCGCCAAGCCGGGGCGCAGCGAGGTTCCCAGCCCCGCACCCTCCCTGGCTGATGCAACCCACACGGTCGGCGGCAGCTGCCTCTTACCCAGGGGCGGGTCTCCAGAATTCACGGTGAGACAGAGCGTAGCCATCTCCACGGGTCTTCTGATACACCTGTCAGCCCGCCTGCCTGGTGCCCTAAAGACCCGCGACCGGCTGAAAACGGGAGGATGCAACGTGTGCACGCGCCCGACGCCGCCGCAGCCTCCGCCCCGCCTATTTGCCGCGACCAATGCTGTCATCGCGCACGCCGTAGTGCGTCATCACGGCGCGCCGTCACCGCCCTCGCCCTCGCCCTCCACGGGAGTTGCAAGTCCTCGGTGCTCCGCCTTTCCGCAGCTATTCGGTAGAACCTACGTGGCCTTCCACGCTGCTCTCCAAAATACTCTGAAGCGGACTGAACGTTTCGACACTTCGCAAAAGAAAACAGCAAGGTTGTCAGACCGTTTCTACTGCGGGTTGGGCGTTTATGTGAAGTACTTGGCAGAACGTGCACTGTGTATTGTTAATTAGCATATGTTGTATGCAAACGTACAGGAAAGTCTTGGAAGCTTACATACAAAATAACAGCCACGGTTACATTGGGATTTGGAGAAACTTCTAATGTTTTCTGTATTTTTATCAAGAGAGACATAGATTAAAAGTTATTGTTTATTACAAAATAATGATTACAAGTGAATTTTATTATTATTATTATTAAAGACTTTTAAGGAAAACTGCTAGACCTGAGGGTATGGATCAGCAGCAAAGTGTTTGAAGCAAAGCAAAACTCCTGCCCCAGTTTGTCTTGCTGTTGAGTGGACTGTGCAAACATGCTTTTCAGAAGGTCATCTGATTCCTCCTCTCTGTGGTGTATGTGTGTGCGTAAGAGGGAGAGAGAGAGAGAGAGAGATATCTCCATCTCTAGGCATTCTCCAAAGGCTGGTGTTCAAGCTCAAGGGGCCTGATATTAATTCAAAAGACTATCCCAACCTAATCCCACCCTCATTTTCTTAAAGTAACAGTGGTCAACTTTATGTTTTATGTAGCCCTTGATGCTCTATCACTGCAACTTATTTTTAAAAGGGACATGTTTCTTTCTCTGCTCTTCCTTAATATCTCTCCCTCTCTAATCTCAGGGGAAACAGAATTACCTTTCTTCCCCATCGGAGGCAGTTATCTGTCCTTAAGCATACACCCACCACCAGAATGGAGTAATTCAGACCTTGGGGATAGCACCAGAAGATTTCAAAAATAACTCTCTCTCAAATTAACAAGTGAAGTACAACTCTGGACAAAACAAGCGGAATGTAGCCTTTGAATCACCTCCAAAAAAAACCCTGTTTCCTGGGATGGGCAGAATCATATCCTCTGGGATTGGAGTCCCTTGTGCTTCTTTCTCCTTTACTAGCAAAGCAATAAAACTTCTTTTTCCTTTTTCTCAAAACCATGTCCTTGTTATTGGATTGGCATCAGGGACAAGGACTGAATTTTTGATAACATTAATCTCCCCTAAATGTTCTTGTTTTCACTAGAGAGTGTCATTTATATCCATCTTCCATGAGACTTGAGTGTTTAATGCACCCATAGAGGCTTTACCTACTCTTATCCATTGAACCGACTAGCCAGCCTCCAGAGGTGGCAAGGTACCTAAGGCAGAGCAAGTTCTCTCCCCTCCCTCCCAGTCCTTTCCTATCAAAATCTCCAGAAATGGGATCCTAAAACTCATGTTCATCAAGTTCTCCAGGTGATTCTGTACACACCAAAGCTTGCCTTCGTACCTTCCTTTGTTGGAATTGATTTATTTTCTGCACACCCTGCCAGCTTTTAAGATTTTTATTTGTTGGAACAATGTCTTAGACATCATCAGACTCCTCATAATGCTTACTGCTGGAGATTCTTCCTACTGTGTCATTTTTGGTTATGAGGAAAAGGCCACAAAGCCTGTATTTATGAAGACAAAAACTATAAAAGTTTACTTTGTAAAATGGAATTAAAAATTTAGGAACAATGGAAATAAATTTGTGTTATCTTTTATCTTAGAATGGTGTTCTTGAGCTATGTATTAATTCTTAGAATAAAGAAGAATAAGTTAAATATTAAATATTTGTATTTGTTGTTTGAGTTTTCCTAAGCAGACATGACAAGCTGGAGCTCTGGGCCAGGGCCTAAAAAAAGCTGTCCTTGGAAAACACTGCCACAGTACCTGTAAACTATAAAGCATAAGGTTTTCCACAGTTTTGCCTCTTAGTGATTCACTAAATAGAATCAGTTTTACTTATTCCCTTTTGGAGCAAATGCTGTCTTGTTTGCTTGCTCTTCCAGCTGCTGGTTTTAAGGGACATCATAACCAGGAACATGAGTCTGGCAAAAATGGAAGACACAGTCACTTGGAATCTCAGCAAGCGTGTATTGTGCTTATTTACATATATCCTCTTCTTGTTCTGAGAAGGATTTAATCCACTTTATATAGAAATGTAATAAAATAAAAATCATTTTAATTGAAGAAAGAAAATACAAAAGGAAGGTGACACAAAGAGAGGAGCTAGAGCACTGAAGAGAGGGTATGAACCCTGTTTACCTTCTTGGAATAAGCCACAAAACTCGACTTGAAGATGAGAGGAAAACTATCCATGACATGATGGGAAAAATCAGAATTTTCCTACTATAGAAACAGAATTTCTCCCAGTGTGTTTCAGAAAGGGCACCTAAAAAGGTTTCAACAACATATTAGAGTAATTGTAATACATTGTTCATTTAACAATATTTTGAAAGTATATCCTATGTGCCCAGCAGTGTTCTTAGTATTAGAAATATGTGGTTAACAAAAATTCCTAATTTTATGAAGTTTACATGATGGTGGGAGTGAGGTAGCAAATAAACAGTTTTACTTTAGAAAGTGATATTTGGGATAGAAAGGAAATCAGAGAAGGAGAACTTCAGTAGTTGGAGAAGATCTTTTTTACAGGGCCTTGCACATGCTAGACAAGCACTCTACCACTAAGCTATACCCCAATCCCGGACAAAACTTCTTTTAGTAAAATTTGGGACGAGACCAGTCCATTGAGAAGAAGCCAACTATGCAAAGATCTGATGTTTTGTCAGTAGAGCAAAACAACAAAATGTATTTATTTCTCAGTAAAGCATGCAAAGATTGTGCTTTGGAGAATATTTCATCTGCATATCTCCAATTCAACCCAGACCATTATGTCACTAGACTGTGAGCACATCATTGCCAAGAACTATGTATTATTCATTTTTGGGTCTCCAACATTATGCTCTGTACTTAACAGAGGAGGGTCTCAATAAATGTTGGAATGAATGAAAGCAATATATATTATGCTTACTCAATAACAAGTATGTGAGGACTTAAAAACTCAAAGAGATGAGCTAAATGTACATATAGTGCATATATGGATCTGTCAGAACTAAAGAAGGAACAATTTAATTTGTCTAGTATGACTGTTTTTATGGTGCTGGGGATCAAACCCAGGGCCACATGTATGCAAAGCAAGTGCTCTACCATTGAGCTATATTTCTAGCCCTCTAGGAACCAATTTCTAATTAAAGCATCAAAAATCTTATTAAAGGCTGGGGGTATAGCTGAACAGTAGAACACTTGCCTACCATGCGCAAGGCCTTGGGCTCAACCCTAGAACCACAAAAAAGAAATTGTTTCTTTATAATTAATATATTGTCATTATTGGTCTCTTCAATAGGTAATTTGTTTTCAATTGGAAAATAGAAATTCAAATCAAGTCATTTACCTATTGCTCTTGACAAACCTCCCAAATTTAGTAACTTAAAGTAATAACCATGTTATTGTATCTCATATTTTTGTGGGTTAGGAATTTTGGTTATCCTCTGCTAAGTAACCAACAGATGCTCGATGTAGCATGATAAAGGGTCACTTGGTGCTATTTAATTGAAGGCTAAAGTGGTTTAAGGTGCAAAAGGGAAAAATGGAAGCCTAGGCTCAGATAGGTCCCTCTTCCTTTTCTTATTTTTTTGGTGGGGGCTGTCGTTATGTTCTCTTTAGCATGGTAGACTTCTTATGTGCCGCTAGCTTCTCTGAGAATGGAAACTTCAAGGGTTCTCTTCACCTAGCATTGAAAGTCACACAGTTACACTTACCAGCTCCACTCCTTATCAGTGAGCCACAAGGCCCTCCCACTTATAACAAGGGGAATAAACTATTAAACAAAATCTGTAGGAAGCCATTTGTTGTAGTCAGCTTTTTCGTTGCTGTGACTAAAAGACCTGACCCGTACCACTGTAGGGGAGGAAATTTGTTTGAGGGCTCATGGTTTCAGAAGTCTCAGTCTATAAAAGGCTGGCTCCATTCTTCAGCTACACCCTACCACTTCAGTTACTGTTCAGTTAATCCCTATGGGGGATTAATTCACTGATTGGGTTAAGACTCTTACAACCCAATCATTTCTCCTCTGAACCTTCTTGCATTGTCTCACATGTGAGCCTTTGGGGGCACCTCACACCCAAACCATAACACCATTGTTTTGGACTGAGCTTCTGCACTAGGGTGGTATATGTCAGAATTACTACCTGTTATCTAAATGAAAGATTCTGTGCTATTGCTGACACTTCTTTTTGCATATAAATACATGGGGATTGTACAAAACCAGTTGCAAAAATTAATGAACAGACTACTCTGTTAAAATGGGTAGACTCTTGGCGGGTTCGGTCGTGCACACCTGTAATCCCAGAGGCTCGGGAGACTGAGACAGGAGGATTATGAGTTCAAAGCCAGCCTCAGCAATGGCGAGATGCTTAGCAACTCAGTGAGACCCTGTCTCTAAATAAAATACAAAATAGGGCTGAGGATGTGGCTCAGTGGTCGAGTGCCCCTGAGCTCAATCCCTGGTACCAAAAAAAAAAAAGGGGGGGGGGGTAGACTCTTCATCCAGCTCTTTGATTTACTTGATTTTAGCTGGTTTGGTTCAGGGGGGTTGGGGGCAGACCCTGGCTCCTTAGCCAGAGGCATATTCTAAACTTTTGGTATAATTAATACTCTTTGTAGTCATAATATTAGACTTTCAACATGCTATATCCTCAAAGAAAGTTTTAAATTTTGTATACAGCTATCTGTTGGAGATCAAGTGATCTCTTTTGCAAAGAATGACAAAAAAACTTAAAGAAATGGTAACTGAGAATAGCATCGATGCCCTAAGTTTTGGTCACACTCTCACTAGTCTTCAAGATATAAGACTAAAATTTAGAATGGAGTAACTCATGCTGAAGTTCTATGTCACCAAGGTGAAACTTAAGCTTTTTATCTGATCTTCTGAGAAATCATAATTAGATAACAGCCAAATTTCCCAAACAGGCCAGTTGTAATTGGTATGATACTGAAGTTCCCTCTGCTTTAGTTCTTGTAAGAAAAAAGTAACCTGAAATAACCTGATGTTAATTATTTTGTTTCCCTATTCTACCTTACCAATAAAGTAACTTTTAAGTTACCAACCCATTTTTTTTTTTGTTTTTGTTTTCTTCTGTCTAGCATGGTAGATTTTTTATGTGTCTATGTGTCTTCTCTATGTCTATAAAACTAACCTCTTTTTGCTTAGCCTATGGGAACACTTGTTGTCTTTTATGGAATGAGATGTTACCTGATGTAAAGTTGACAACAAAGCCAAGTAAGGAACTCAAACTAAAAAAGATAAAAAAAATTAGTTGTTGCTGGATTCTTAATCATTATCTAGTTAAGGAAAATTGCCTCTAAAGGTAACAGGAGTTTTTAAACAAATCAAGAAATGGGTTTGGGATTTTTAGCTTCTACCGAGGTTCAAATAATATCCCCCTTTTATGTTTGTATGCTGAGAATAAAATGGAGGTCCTTCCTTGCACATGCTAAGCAAGCACTGTATCACTGAGCTACACCTCCAGCCCAACACTTAAAATAAGACTATAGATCATTGGCCCCTATCTGCCTCCTCAACCTCATTTTATTTTTGTAATTTTATAAAGAAAAGTTTTATTTAGCTTACCTCAACTTCATTTATCAGTCTTTCCCCCATTCCTGTTACTTTGGCCACTGTGGTTTCCTTTCCATTCTTTTCTTTCTTTTGTCAGAGATGTGCTTGCCATTCCCACTAGAAACCTTAGCTCTTAACATGGTGAACTTCTTTTCATCCTGTTATTAACTCAAATATCATCTCCACGAATAGTCCTATTTTATCTAAAGGAGATCCTCTTCCAGCCCTCCCACCAGAGTGATCTTCCTATTTTTCTAACCAAATTCCACAATCTAAAATAATTTCATTTACTTATTTATCGTCTTCCTTGCTTCATTAGAACATCAACTCATCTAAACAAGATCAGTAGTCACTGTTCAATGTTCAGTGAATAACATATAGCAAGTACTCAGTACTGTTGAATGAATGGATGGAGGCCAAGGGGAGAGTAAGCGTGATGTTCTGAGGGAGTTCAAATGATTGCACATGGCTGCAGTATAGTGATCAGAGTTGATACTGGAGAAGGAAGAAGTCACACCATTAAGCACTTTGTATACCATTATTGGGAACTTATTTTTTATCCTGAAAACAAAAGCAAGCCATAAAGATCTTAAGTAACAGATAGTATTACTAGATTTCATTTTTAAAAGTTCACTCTGGAGACAATGTAATGGATGGTTGTAGAGTCATTAAAGCCCAGGTAGAGATTTGTATGGAGGACATCACAGTGATCTAAGGAAGTAATCATGGGGCATGAGTGTATAAACAAATGTAGAGGCAACAGAAATGAAGACAGAATGTAGACTCCCAAATATCTCACTTGGTAATAGTTGTGTTTTCATATAGGAGCCTGTGGAAATACCTTTAAGTTATTCTTATGTTGCATTTAGATTTTTTTAAAATTTAGGTTTAGTCCACTGTTCACAGAGAACTCCATTTCTGGATGAAGTAAATGGACCAAGGCAGTGATTTTCAAGTTTTGCCAATTATCAGGATCATCTTGTGGGCTTGTAAAATAAATTAAGGAGGGGTTGGGAAGAATGAAGAGCTGTAGAGACACCATAGTTTTTTAGAGATAGCTGGAGGCATCAAAGTAGGCTTTGGATATACAGAGTTTGAGAGTTCTAAGGTTTAGATTTTGGATATTCTGAGCAAAAGGCCTTACATGAAACCACATGGATAGAATGGATCATCTGATGAGAAAGTAGTCTAGAACACAATCTTGGTGAATAGTGACATTTAAGAGAAGGAAGAGAAAGAGAAGAAAGGAGAATGAGCAGCTAGAAGGAGGAAAAATAAGGACAAAGAGAAAAAAGTTTATGAGAGAGTGCTCAACGGTGAGCTCTGAGCCACAACCCCAGCCCCATGATAGTATATCTTATAATCTCCCATTGAAAGGAACCAAGGCAACTATCCAACTGTTCACAGTTAAGCATTAAAATGATGCCATAAGAATGAGTAAATACACATAGCATTTATAATTTTAAGATACTTAAAAAACTGGCAAATATAAAATAAAGAACTAGGATTAAATAATTTATTTTAAAGAAACTTTTCCCAGAAATGTTTCATCAATGTATATAATAACATTATATGTATTCACAATTGAAGTAGGAACACCTTCAAAACTACCATGAAAAATAAGAGAGAAATCTTTGAACAATTAAGGTTCTGTGCCCTAAAGAAATCTGGTTTACAAGATAGGAATGTTGATTACACAAATGGCTTAGTCAGTCAGGACTAAACCTTTTTTTTTTTTTTTCATATCTCCACATAAAAAGAAATATATTGAGTTTATACATTCTCCAGATGTAAAAATTGGTCCAGTTAACTAATCAAGCTAAATTCCTTTCTTCTTTTTTATTTTTATTTTTTTGGAGACAGGATTATGCTTTGTAGCCCAGGCTGTCCTCAAATTCCTTCATTCATGCAATTTGATCCTCTGGCCTCAGATTCCCCAAGTAGGTGGGACTACAGGTTATGCATCACTGTGCCTGACTCCCTGATTTTGTTAAACAGGAAAAAGGACACACAAAATTTATTACATACCTAAGGCAAAGTAGTATTAGACTCCAATAAAACGAAATTCTTTAACCCCATTTTCTATCTTTAAGTAACTACTATAAATCACTGATCAATGATTAATAAAGGTAGAATACTAATTCCATTCAATCAGTTTTTGAAATGTACTGTTTTGAGAAACAAGTCCTTTGGGCTAAAAAAATGAAAATTTTCTTTAAGGAACAAGTGCATTTTTAACAGATTCTGGAACTCGGCTCGCATAGTAGTCATAATTCCTCAGTGTGGCCAGGACCCCTGCAGAGTTCATATGCTTCACTTCCTTATTGTACTGAAGGGCATTTCCATGGATATCGGTTAACTTGCCTACAGAAAAAACAGCAATATAATGTTAACAGATGATTGGATCATGATACTTACAGAATTTTTTTTTTTGGGGGGGGGAAGCGTTAAGCATTGAACTCAGGGCCTGGCATATGCTAGATATATACTCTACCACTGAGCTACATTCCCAAGTCCCTCTAGTTTATTTATTTTTCCCTTGAAATACTGAAGACAGAACTCCAGGTGTGCCAGGTAAGCACCTTACCACTGAACTACCTCCCCAGCCCTTTTTAAAATTTTTATTTTGAGACAGGCTAAGTAGCACATGCTGGCCTTGAATTTGCCATTCTCCTGCCTCAGCTTCTTGAGCTGCTGGGACTACAGGCATGCGCCACCACACAGAGCAAATGTGAAATTTTTTCCTTTTCTTTAAACATTTTTATTTTTTTTTAGTTGTGGATGTACATAATACCTTTATTTTATTTTATTTTTTTTTATTTTTAATTTTTTATTGTGGGTTGTTCAAAACATTACAAATTTCTTGACATATCATATTCCACACTTTGATTCAAGTGGGTTATGAACTCCCACCTTCACCCCATACACAGATTGCAGAATCACATCAGTTACACATCCATTGATTTACATATTGCCATACTAGTGTCTGTTGTGCTCCGCTGCCTTTCCCATCCTCCACCCTCCCCCCTCCCCATTTATTTTATTTTATTTATTTATTTTTATGTGGTGCTAAGGATCGAACCCAGAGCCTCCCATGTGCATGGCAAATGCTGTACCACTGGGCTACAACCCTAGACCAAAGGTAAAGTTTTTAATTTAATTTGTGACCATAGAGCATTTTAACTAAAAAGATTAAAAATATTTTTCTTTAAGATCAAAATTTCATTTAGTATTTTCAACTTGTATTTCTTTTTTCGCTTTATTTTTTTTCTGGAGTTGGGGATTGAACCTAGGTGTTCACACATGCTAAGTATGAACTCTACCACTAAGCTATACCTCCTCCCCCAAGTTATATTTATATATATTTATATATATATAAAAATAAATGTGTGTGTATGTATTTATATTTGGTACTAAGGATTGAACCCAGGGGCATTTAGCCACTAATCCACATCCCAGCCCTTTTTATTTTTTGAGACAGGATCGAGCTAAATTGCTCAGGGTCTTGCTAAATCACTGAGGCTAGCTTTGAACTTGAGATTCTCTTGCCTCAGCCTCCCAAGCTACTGGGATTATAGGTGTGTGCCACCATGCCTGGCCAAAATTCTATTTCTTGATTAATTTCTCTTCTCAAGTGATTATTTTTCCTATTGTTATACTCCATTACCACCATTCACATTTGTGAAAATGTTTTCATCCTACTATTTATTATTTATGCTTTATCTGATGAAAGTTTAGGTGAAGGATTAATATAATACAATTGTATTTTATGAAAAGTTTCATTTTGCATTCTAAATGTATGGACCAAAACAAAGTACTATTTATTTATTTATTCATTCATTCATTCATTTATTTATTTTTTTGACAAAGTTCAATTTAACTTCATCACATGTTAATACTGTGTGGATAAAGTAATATATTAGGAGAAACGAAAGAATAAAATCTTTGCTTATTGTCATTTAAAAAAAAATCTGACAGGGTTTTTGTTTGTTTGTGGTGCTGGGGATGGAACCCAGGTCCTCACACATGCTAAGCACATGTTCTACTATTAGCTACAGCTCCAGTCTCAGGCAAGGACTTATTTTTATTTGTTTATTTATTCAAAGGCAGGGTCTCACTATATTGCCCAAGCTGGCCTTGAGCTGGAGACCCTCCTGCCTTAGTCTCCCGAGTACAGGGATTATAGGAGTACACTAACATACTTTGTTCCTGACAGGAATTTTCAAATGCACTGCTTACTTCTGATGTTTATTTGAAATTGAAAAAAATCATCTTACTGTGTATATATTTGTAATATATTTTCAGTAAGATTTTTAAAAATTCTGTGATATTTAGAACTGGTACTGAGATATTCACCATTTATAGCTTAAGATAAACTAAGTGAGGTCATGTCAGTAATGACGAACACATTATTTTTCAAGGGAAGAAAGCATTAAAACCACAAGATTTGGGTTAAATTAACTGTATGAAGCTCCAAGTCTGCAAAAGAGACAATAAATTCCAGAATAATAAATTTGCTGAACATCTACTTACTCATCTACAAATTAGGTTTTGGACTGGATAATCTCTAAGTTTCCCTCTAACTCTTATATCCTAAGAGTCTAGGTAAAGTAATATTATTAAAATATCATGTTTCAGCATAATATAAAAACTAGAATTCTCCAAAATAAAACAGACTAACCTCCCACAGCATGTAAGATAACTTCGGGAGCACAAGTGTCCCATTTCTTACATCCAGGGCTTGCAAATACATAAGCAGAAGCTTTGCCTTCGATCAGCTGAATGATCTGTGAGGTTAAAAATAACAATTATCCCTCAAGCATGAAATGACTGAGGTACAAATAAGAAAGACTTCTTTCTTCTATCAAGGATACTTCATCAATTCCCTTGTTGGACTGAGGTTAAAGTCTTTAGCACGCTTAAATGACACAAGTATTATGAGGAAGCATGATAATATTATCATAGATATATGATAATATATGACAATCTGAAGGGAGAAAACCAATCATAAAAGCTACAGACAGACCATCTGAACAATCTCCATATTTCAAGTTAGAGAAAATAAACTTTTCTTTATATTCCTGTTTTTTCTTTCTTACTAGAAAAGCAATATATATCATTAAAAATATAAAATTTTTAAAAACGTCTAAAAATTGACCATGATTAAGTAAAGGATAAAGAAATATCAAGCAGTACCATAATGCAAAAATTGTAGTAAGGTCTAACAGATGTGCAGTGTTTATTAGTCTAACAAGTACTTTCACAGGTCTTCAGGATCAAATATGTTGCTATTTCCATTACCAAAACACAAACTTATATGTAGTTATTCCAATATTTCCTAAAATGCACATATAAAACTGAGGTTGCTGATAACTTTCACAACTCTAAACGGCAATTTGCTATCAAGTTAATTGACTTTTTTGGTTATTCTGTAAAATAATTATTACTAAAAACCTCAGACTTCAAATATTCAGATAAAGGACCAGACTGAGGACCAGAATGAGGAAAATCTCAGTGGACACAAGAGTACCAAATGTCTTTCAGAACTGTTTATGAATACCTTCACACATTTCAACTAGTTGCAGGCTTTTGAGTAAAAGGTTTTCTTTCATTCAACAAATGTTGCAAGACTAACATTATAGATTAAGTCTAACATTATATATACCAGTTTGTTTTTTGATAGGAGAGGGCTGTAGCTTTCCTTAAATTCTCTTAATGTAAAAAAGTTGAGAACTGCCCAACAAGATTCCCCCTCCCCCCACAGGAGAAAGGTAGAGATGTGCAGGATGAGAAATTGATGCTTCTTAGAAGAAAGGTGCTCCTTGGGAATAAAAGAGATGATGGGCTTTGGTGATTACAAAAGTTAGGGGCAAAGGGGAAACATAATTGTCGTTATTTATTCAGTGAATATGGGGAATATATTTTCACTTTGAGCATTGCTTCTAAAGCACAGGCAAAAAAAATGAATTCCATTCAGTTCAATAAATATTATTTGCCTTTCCTATGTTATGTACACATGTGTGAAATGCACACACTATCGCTTAAGTAATGTAGTTCAGTATCATTAGAGCTGACGTATGAATTGCAAGATGACACGAGACGAGGCTCGGGATGTACAGGAGCCAGGAAATAGCAGGCTTTCACTCTGTTATTAAGTTTAGATCTTAACTGTTGTGATGGGGAGCCATCTAAGCATTTGGGACAGGGAGAAGTTTTGCATTTTTAAATTGCTCCAGTAGCATTTATAAAGAATAGATTGAACAGAGATCACTCAGGGAGCTATTATAGCAGCTCTTGTGATGACAAGAGATTTCAACTACAGTGCTGGCAGCCGAGAGGACAAGACAAGACAATAGGGAAGAACTGTATGGGTAGGACTAGACTGATAGTATAGAAGGAAGAAATCTGGGATGACTTTCCCAGCATCTGGGTAAAGCAATCAGGAAAATGATGGTGGCATTAACCAGACTGCAAATAAGAAGAGCATATCTGGGTGCGGTTAAAAAGAGAATAAGGTGAAACTGGACATGTTGAATTCGAGATACCTGAGGGATGTCATGATGATATCCAGGGATAATCAGATGAGAAGAGATCAGGGCTAACAATGTAGGTCAAACTGTGTCCCATTTCACAATTCTCTCAGAAGGTTGGAAGCCTAGAGTGAAAGAATGGGGGAAGTAGACAGGAAGGGTACAGACAAGAATGTCCCTAGGGTCAGCAGAAGAAAGGTCTAGGAAATCATCTAGGAGGGTCCTTGGTAAGAGGCATGGGTTCCTATATATCACTTAATAATCCTGGACTCTGAGATGAAAAAGACTTGAACCTAAAATCTTTAAAAATGTAAATGTTGCTGAATGTGCTTTTAGTGGCAAATTATAATCTTTAATCCCTTCTCTTTAAACTCTTTTTCACATGTTAAAAGAATTCAGTATTTCCATCAATGATTCAGTTGAATTCCAGAGCAGATGACAGATCTTTTTCATACCTTATTTCCTGCTCCTCCTACTCGCAGCACATCATCAGGGTTCATAGCAGAAACACAGTCTGTAACCAACTTGTTGCTATGGGATCGGGTAGTTGTGATAATGTGTTTCCCGGCAGGGACTTCTTTCAGCTGAAACCCAAAGGCACCTAAACCTAAAACTCCCCAGATTGTCCTCCCCAACACAGCATCTGGTCCTGCCTATGTAAATGAGTGAAAAAACAACAAATCTTATAGTCATTTGGAGAAACACATTAGTCATAAATGAAATATTTAGTTACATTTAATTAAGGTTAGAATATTTAGAATATAGGATATTTCATTATAAAAATGAAACACAATTAATGTTATAAAGTACAACAATATCATTGACAAAAAAATTTTCCTGACATAATGTGCTGGTTATTCCCAATGCTGTTTTGGTTAACAGTTTCAAAGTACTAGGGAACTTCTGGTTATTCCCAGAGTCTTCAGGAAAGGAAACATCACATACTGGTTACTCTCTCTGAATCATCCAAAGATCTTTTGGCTGTATTGGAAATACCTGTTTTCAAAAGGTACTGAAGTCTTCCGGAAAATAAACACTATGTATTGAATATGTATTGACTACTACTTTTCAGTATTCAAGAAACAGTAAGGATCATGTTACTCTGGCGAGAATGGATTTTGCTGCTATAGAGAAAGCAACTGAATAGGCTGATACTGAAGAACAGCCATAGATAATGGGGTCAGGGTTAAGATTTTACTGACAATTATACCGGTAAAATGACAAAGATAATGCAGTCTTAGAATTCATATTTTCCTTTGCAGAGCTCAAACAATTTTCAACTACAATGTTAAAAAGTATACATTTCACATGAAAAACATAAACTGTATTACATGGAAAGTAAAACTGATATATAAAATAATTAATCCAAAGTTATTAAAATATGATACTAGGGCTGGGGTTGTAGCTCAGTGATAGAGCACTTGCCTAGCATGAGTGAGGCCCAGGGTTCGATCCCCAGCACCACATAAAACTAAATAAGCAAAATAAAGGTATTGTATCCATCTACAACTAAAAATATTTTTTAAAAATGATACTAGTATAGTAGATATACATTACAGAGATTGTATCTTAATCAACATGAAGCAGGTACCAGGCACCACACTAAATTCGTAACAGGTATTATCTCATCCAAGCCTCAAAGCAACCCTATGAACTTGGTATTATTATACTTATTTTAAGGATGAGAAAAGAGATTGGGAATCATTAAGTAATTTGACTGTGGACTCTGCTACTGAACTAATCAGAGCTGGTGATATTCACTACATTATACTGTCTGGGTTTACTCATCACAGGTGTTTTCAAATGTATCATCTTATTTGTCCTAAAGCAGTACATGGGGTGTTGTTGGAGTAAAATAAACTTATTATACAGCATGGGTTCTTTGGGAAGTGAATTCTGAGTTGGATAAATGTCAAGGTGGGTTCCTAGGAACAATACCTGTAGAAAGAAGCAGGTATGTGCAGATGGCAAAAAGCGAGCTACAGGGCTGGGGATATAGCTCAGTTGGTAGAGTGCTTGCCTTGCATTCACAAGGCCCTGGGTTCAATCCCCAGCACTACAAAAAAACAAAACAAAACCAAAAGTGAGCTATGCTGCAGCCCAACAATATCTTCCGCAAACCCTGTCGAAAGCTCTGGAGCTAGAATAGTTCTTCAGGGCTGCCCCAAATTGGATTGAAATTCTAGGCCTTTATACTTAATATAAAGTATAAATGGTCCTGCAGTGACCATTTCTGGTCCTTGGAAATGAACTGCCTCGGGAACAGATAAGATGCTGGAAGGGTGAGGCAATCTCCAAAGAGGCTGACTTTTGACAGTGCTCTCTGCAATGGGGCAACAAAGGAACCAATAAAGAAGTACTGGTGCTCAATATGTGTGTGTATGCATCTGCTGTTCCCTCTTGAGCCTACACTGCAGGAGGGGCTTGACATGTGAAAAATACACATGGACCCTGTGGTGGCTCTTGGTACCCATTAAGCTTTAGCTTGCTCATTGAGACTAATTCTGTGCCTAGCTAGACACAAATATTCTGGTCCCTAAAAAGTCATACTACTGCTATCAATGAATATGTAGACAAAGAGATTGGGTACAAAGAAACTGGTGACCTGGTGATGTTCATGCAGTCCATGATGCAGCCAGTTGGCCTTCCTCTGTGCTCCTGCTCTCACAGTTTCTCATTAGCTCTTTCCTTCAAAGTCCCCACATTAATTTTCAGAGGGTAATAAAGGGTGGCATTTCACCTCACAGATGAGTTAAGATTCATAATGGTTAAGAAGCTAGCTCTGACAAAAGACTGACTGGGTTTCTTTGCACCATGCCATGCTGCTTCTTTTACATGCCTATTGGCTTTAGTGCCTGTTGAAGCATAACAAAGTTTGAATTAAGTCTTTCATCTAGCTCAAGAAAACAATATGGAATATTAGTAAGGCTTGGACCTGTCTCTGAAAACCAGCTCTGCCATTTACCAATTAGATGACAGTGGTAAGGTAATTGCCTCAGTTTTCTCTTCCTTAAAGGGTTGCAGTGAGTATTAAAAGAGATAATGCTTGTGCCTCGAAGCATACTGTAAGCCCTTAAGCTCTTGATAAATTCAGCTATTATGACAATGATTATATAAAATGGAATATTCAGCCTTGAATACCATCAACATGGCTGAACAACTTTTCAACTTCCATTTGTTGCAGCAAATGTTAAAGCATAAGCAAACAAGAAGAAAAAGAGGACAGAGTGTAAGAAGGGAATGTGGCAAGGGGAGAGGTAAGGAACAGAAGATACTGAACAGGAGAAAATGAACTGGTACATGGGATATACAATAACTACCTACGGGACCAGAGTGCCTATCTCTTTTCTACCTTCTAGTGAAACCAAAACCCTAACTATTTTTCTCACCTTTGCTTCATTCCTGTGTTCCCTTAACTTCTGCTTTTCATTGTTCTGTGGAAAATGAATACAATTTTTCGAATCTCAGAAAGAAGGGATTAAAAATTGTTAATAATTCCTAAGCATTTAGCTCTTTATTTTTGATGAAAGATTCCATGCACGATAAGGTTTTCTATGACTTAAAGGCCCCTCTTTTAAGTAACAGTATTGACTTAAAGTTTATATAAAAATAACAAGCCATATCTGCATATAATACTGTATAAATATTAAAGCCATATTATAAGAAATTAATGGACACATAAGCAATTCAGTGAGAGGCTTTAATTATTTTGGTATGTTTTAAGAAATGCATGATTATAAATCAAATTTATACAAATAGCAGGAAAAAACAAATTCATATTAGAAGTAAAGATTAATCCTGCTCTTAAATCAGAAATTCAGAAGTAATAGTACCCAGTCTGGTTACTTTGTTTCCTCAAAGTTCTATCAAGGTCACATTTCATACCTTATTTTATTTCAATAATTTCCTTTAAAATGTACAGTGATTTAATGATAAATTTTTGCTTTGAAATTAAACTAGTTTCTTGTTTCTAAGGAAGACAATTTCTTTGGAGTATACCAGAATGTCAAAGCAGATTAGAAGAGATGAAATAAGAGAAAAAGAGTGCAAGAGCACATTCAGTTATTGTCAATGTTGGCTGTAATTTAGGCACTGTGCCTAAAAAGCACATATTACTTAGAAAGCAATGTGGCTAGCATCTTTTCTAGGTTGAAATGCTTCATTTCTTTAATAGGCTTCAAGAGACCTGTAAGTAAAGTGTCTTGATGACCACAATAATCAAGAACCATATCAGTAATTCTCAAACTTCTGCACTTGAATCATAAGTACATAAAGAATATAATGCATATAGTATGTCTATGTATACATATATACATATTTATACACTCCTGGTACCAATGCCCCCAGAGTTTAGGGTATTACCTGGGAAATCTGTACTTTAAAAAGTTCCCCAGATGACTGCCTATGCAACTAAGCTAGAAACCACTGGATTAAATGACATCTGGAATCATAACTCTCTATTTATGTAATACAATATTTCTGTATCACTTATAGTTATACCTGGTAGTTGTAATATGGTTGGTTAATAATGCCTGCTATGGCTTTTCCTTCATAGGCAATTCCAATAAGAACCGTTACATTGTCAAGAAGACCTATGAAAAAGAAGTATCAGTCATATCTTTCTCATGTTATGACTCATCATCAGTACATCAATTGCTGCAAGTTATTTTTCAGTAAAGATAAGGAATATGCAATGACTTCCATTATCAATCCTATTTATGGCAAAATGCACTAATTATAAGACAGCTGGCCAGTGATGGAAATAGGGTCTATGGACGTTTAACTGAATTGATAACTATGTCTCATTAGTACAATTTGTAAAACAATTAAATGAAGCAGCCACAACTCCACAGCCATTATCATTAGATTCCTCTATCCTTCTTCCACCATTATTCAACTCATTCTTACCTGATGAATCACGTGTACTCCTAAATTATTCTCTAGACTTTCATTTCAAACCTCTAAAGCAAGGTTTCCTAAAGAGGGGGTCCATAGACTATCAAGCAGTTCTATAATTAACTGATATAATTTTTACAATACAATTCTGAAGCCTTTTCCCAGAGGTATTGAGTGAATCAAAATTTGGGAGGTGGGAGTCAAGACTTAAATAACTTTCTACATTCTCTTATATACATTAAAGCTGTATAGTGCTTCCTTATTTCTCAAAGGATTATAGAGATGTTTCAGTACAAAAACACTGCTTGATTCATTCATCACAGACATGTCTCATCCAAGAATGAAGGTTTTTTTCCTAGTAATCAAGAAAATTTTTCTTTTTTTAAGCCATAAGCTGAGAACCAATGTAAGAAAAGCTATGTAAAGCTCTACTTCAAAAATAAAACTCTAATCTGCTAAAGCCTACAACTCTGGCTCTAAGCCCAGTCCTTTTTACTTTTATGTTGCCAATTTTATTTTCAGTTTGCTGCTTTCTAATTTTTCTCATCTTTGAAACCTTCAGAAGAAGGGAGCATGAACAAGATGTACATGGGATAGTGGTGGTAGTAGAACAAGGACAGCAGAGCTGAATTTGTCATCATTTTCTACCCCAATAAAGCTGGGAATTCATTGTAGTTCCTTTGGTAACACTGATCTAATATGATAGATATTCTCATCTGGGAGACATTCAGGCTTGTGGGGCTGGTAGAAAATGGGCAATAGCATTTGAAGGAGATGAATTTCTCTCTCTCTCTCTCTCTGGCATTGGAGATGAATAGAACTGAGGGTCTCATGCATACTAGAACTGATCCCAACCCTTCTTTTGTCTTAATAATCATTGATGTGTGATAAAAATTAGCTACCATGAGCAGTTTTTTATGTAATACAAAATATCAAATGTTTACAACTAAATATTATATCCTAGTCTTACTGCTGTGAAATACAGAAAGAAAATACCAACCTTCAGTATATTCTTTGGTACCATCCAAAGGATCAACCCAAACCACAAGCTTAAAAAAAAAAGGAAAAAATACATATAAATGAAGTATACAAAATTCCAAAAAAAGATTGAAACTACTCATTTTACATTTTTGAAATTATATTAGGGAAAGCTTAAGCCAATATCAGTGTTAGGATAGTGGGGGAAAAAAATCTAGTAAAGATTTTGGAATGATGCCGGGTGCGGTGGCACACACCTGTAATCCCAGCTGCTTGGGAGGTTGAGACAGGAGAATCACGAGTTCAAAGCCAGCCTCAGCAACTGTGAGGCGCAAAGCAACTCAGTGAGACCCTGTCTCTAAATAACATAAAAAATAGGGTTGGGGATGTGGCTCAGTAGTTAAGCGCCCATGAGTTCAATACGCGGTACCACCAAAAAAAAAAAAAAAAAAGATTTTGGAATCATGGAAGAAGTCCATTTAAACTGGAGAAAAGTCTGATTCAAGAATCTATAATACGAAATAATTAACTGCAAAATTACTGTCACTTGAACAATGCCATGAACACTGACAGGTGGTACAGTAAAAACATTCAAGTGGCACCAAAAATGTTTTGAACAATGTATGGGTGCTATTCAGTTTTTTAATTTTCTTCTTCTTCTTTTTTTTTTTTTTGTGGTGTTGGGGGTTGAACCCAGGGTCTTATGCATGCTAGGCAAGCACTCTACCAACTGAGTTATATCCCCAAACCATTTTTTTTTTCTTATTTTTTCTCCCAGTAATCCCAAACTGCTGGGATTACAGTGCTAGGGACTGAACCCAGAGCCTCACTCTACCCTTGAGCATTTCGCTCTGCCCTATTTTTAACACCCCCACATCCCATGCTGGGGATAGAACCCAGGCAAACACTCTATCACTGCTACTCATTTTTATAAATAAATGCTGATTATTTTTTAAAGACAGTCTGATTACTTTAAGGACACATTCACATAGGCCAAAGAAAAATAAATAGTTCATAGAGCTGGCAATAAGATAAACAAAGTCTTTATGTTTATGATTTTCATCATTTAGGATATGCTGCCATTTACTACTAGAATTCTAACACTTGATGTGAATTTGTAATAGGCAGCATGTTTCTTTCTTTCTTTGGTGCTGGGATTGAACCTACTGTCAGTCACTTAGCCACTGAGTTACATTCCCAGCCCTTTTTTATTTTTTGAGACAGGATCTCACTAATTTGCCTAGGGCCTCACTTTGCTGAGACTGGCTTTGAGCTTGTGATCCTCCTGCCTCAGCCTCCCAAGCTGTTGGGATTGCAGGTGTGTGCCACCACACCTGGCTTGAGATGGCATGTTTCTGATGGAAGACACCATGTTTCATTTTCTTTGTATCTTCCACAGCCCAAAGCAAAATGCCTTACCTAGGTATTTAATAAACATGTTTAAAATGATTTAAAATTAGAAAACTAAAGAAGTGTGTTTAAATCTGAGGTCACAGATTAATTTAATTCAAACAACTATAAAAAGAAAGATGAGGGGCTAGGGTTGTAGCTCAGTGGTGAAGCGCTTGCCTGGCACCTGTGAGGCACTGGGTTTGATCCTCAGCACCACATAAAAATAAATAAGTTAAACGAAGGTATTGTGTCCATCTAGAACTAAAAAAAAAAAATTAAAAAAAAAAAGAAAGTAAGATGATTTTTATGGCCTTATAACATAATAAGGTAGTAATTGTTTCGTCTTCTTCCAGCACCAATAACCAGTGAAATGTTTTGCTACCAAATTTAATAAACAACAAGTAAGATTTTTTCTGTTATTTATTTATTTATTTATTTCTGTAATATTGGGTATTAAATACGGAGCTCATGCATGCCAGGCAAGTGCTCTATCACTGAACTATATCCCAGGCCCTTTCTGTTTTTTGTTTTGAAATTGGGTCTTGCTAACTTGCTCAGGTGGCCTTGAAATTCAATCCTCCCGCCTCAGCTTCCTAAATTGCTGGGATTACATGTACGTCACCACACCCAGCCTGAAAGTATTTTTTTTTTTAACTTTATTTTATTTGTTTATATTTTTATGTGGTGCTAAGGATTGAACCCAGTGCCTCACACATGCTAGGCAAGCACTCTACCACTGAGCCACAACTCCAGCCCCTGAAAGTATTTTTAATCATTATCTCAAACCAAGCATGGTGGTGTGCACCTGTAATGCCAGCAACTCAGGAGGCAGGAGGATTGTGAGTTTAAGACCACCCTAGGCAAACATAATACTCTGTTTCAGAGTAAAAAGGAGACATAGAAAAAGAAATTTAAAAGGTCAGATATTTCATATGATTGCCTGATAACTTCTACTTTGGCTCTGAAAGATTTCAAGTTCCTTCTTATTCCTATTTTATAACTACTAAATTTTTATCTTACATGCAAATTTTATTTCCTTTACCATGGCAAGAAACACTAATAGAGTGTATAAAGTATTGAGATGGCCTTACGTCTTCCTCTTTAATAGCACTGTACTGTGATGGGCATGGTTGCTTCAATATTTCCTCCCACTGACCATCTTCAATCAGCTCTTGATCCACTTCTTCAGGAGGGAGGTCCTGCAGCAGAGATAACATTAACAGTTACTGAAGCTGTTTAATGTTCACTCTCAGTAACAAAAGAAAGGCAGCGTCACAATTTTTATTAGTCTTTCTGTTTACCATTATATTTAGATCTTTTTTTTTTTTAAGAGAGAGTGAGAGAGAGAAAATTTTAATATTTATTTTTTAGTATTTGACGGACACAACATCTTTGTTTGTATGTGATGCTGAGGATCGAACCCGGGCCGCATGCATGCCAGGCAAGCACGCTACCGCTTGAGCCACATCCCCAGCCCATATTTAGATCTTTTAAAGCAAACCCATGGTGCTAGAGATGTAGCTCACCTAGAATGCTTAAGGTCCTAGGCTCAATCCTTAGCACTGAAAAAAAAATCAAATTTAATAGAAAACATGTTTCTCAAAGTCAACTAAATGGTCTCAAGTTCATTATCCTGAATAGGGTTTAAAAAGAGAAGATATTTTAACAGACTTATTTATTTTTTAAAAAATGTATTCTTTCTTAATTATAAGAGATTTCAATTCTTTCACTTTCAAAGTGTTATGGTCTTTGGATAAGTGTGGAAGGAGGCCTAATTTTAAAAAAACAAAACCCATCGTATTTCTAAGTTCTAGAACTTTGCTCATCTTTTTTATCTTTGGGACTGAACTCAGGGCTTCAAACATTCTAGGCAAATACTATACCACTGAGATATACCCATCTTTAGTTTATATGCTGAGTTTTTTTAACAGTAACCATATCTTCTATAACTAAGAATTGAAATACCTGGCCTAAATACGGACCAAATGTTTTTCTGTGGTACTGAGGATTGAACCTAGATGTGCTTTACTACTGAGCTACATCCCCAACCCTTTGTATTTATATTTTATTTTGAGACAGTATCTCATTAAGTTGCTAAAGGCCTTGCTTGCTTGATGAGGCTGGCCTCAAACTTGCAATCCTCCTGCCTCAGCCTCCTGAGTTGCTGGGATTATAGGCATACGACACTGCACCCAGCAATCAAAATGTTTTAAGATCAGATCCTCCTTCCAAAGGACAGAATAATTACTTCTGTGTTAAAGCACTAGAAACAATGTTTAAATTCGAATAGTGATATATAAACCACTGAAGTGTCATTTACAAATCCATATGGTAAACACAGATTAAAAATATACCATGTCCCTGACAACTCTTACCTCTTCCCCTATAATTGTCAGTTTGGGGAATTTCCGTGCCAGTGAAGAACATATGCTCATCTGTACTAATCGGTCAGCTTTGGTCTGCAGGTCTGTTGCAGAGGTCTGTAACAAAGAATGCAAACTTTAGCAGAACTAATGTAAAATAAATTGTCCTCTAATTCCTAAATGCATGTCTTTGTAATGTATAGTGTACTGTCAATTTTTAGAAATGCAGAACTTAACACCAAATGAATCAACTAGTTTCTTGGCTTATTGTTTCTCATAGGATTAATAGTGGTAAACTATGGAAGTGAATTTTTTTCAGTGCTAGGGAACAAACCTGGAGCCTCAGACATGCTACCCATGCGCTGTACTTCTGGGTTACATCTCCAGCCCAATAGTATGTAAAGTTTGAAATGGTATTTTTAAATTATTTTGAAAATTCAGAAATTTCTTTTATAAGATCTCTAGATG
The DNA here is from genome assembly GCF_047511675.1 of Marmota flaviventris. Classification (NCBI taxonomy): domain Eukaryota; kingdom Metazoa; phylum Chordata; class Mammalia; order Rodentia; family Sciuridae; genus Marmota; species Marmota flaviventris. The sequence continues at coordinate 62,908,707 of NC_092509.1, read as the reverse complement.
GCCAGACATGATATTGCATGCTTATAATCTCTATGTTTAGAGAGGCTGAGGCAGGAGGATTGCAAGTTTGAGGCCAGCTTAGGCAATTTGATAATACCTGTCTCAAAAACTAAAAAGGGTCTGAGAATGTAGCTCAGTGGTACACTCCTGGGTTTAAGTACTTGGGGTGGTGGTGAGTGGACAGATCTCTAGATATCAAGCTTTGTCTTAAACAGATTAAAAACAGGAAACTTAGTGCTGGAGTTATGGCTCAGTGGTAAAGCACTTGCCTAGCATGCATGAGACACTGGGTTTGTTCCCCAGCACCACATAAAAAACTAAATAAACAAAATAGAGGTCCTATGTCAAGCTACAACAAAAAATATAAAAAAAAAAGATAGGAAACTTATGACATTTCAAAGTCAAGTTAAATACTATATATTTTAATACTGGGAAGGTGTTCCTTACAGGGATTTTTTTCAATGACTGCCCCTCAGATTTACTAATGTACACAATTCTTTCTTATTTCTAAAATCTAAAATGAACTCTAGTAGTATTTAATATATGGCCTACCTATGGTACCTTACTCAATCCATAGGTCAGAAAGTTATACTAGTGAAAGGCAGTGGAAAATTTTGCAATTGACTCCACAATCTCCTTTGTTAGTTTGCTTTTGGTGAATTATGGCATGCTCTAATTTATATAACACTGGTTAGACAGATTTACTGATCATCTTGAACAGAATCTTTAAACTTCTTTGCAATGACCTAACAAGTGATGGTGAATATGACTTTTATGACACATTGAGATTTGCTGGTTATCTCAATGCAAAGTATTATTCTACTAGAATATGAACCCACAAAGGGGTTTCATTCTCTAAAGAACTATGCTGGGCAACAGTAGGTACTTTATAAATGAAACTACTTAAATGAATTGTTGAGTTTGGAGATTAATTATGTATCGACTGAGTCTGGAGACCACTGCTGGAGAGAGTGAGTGGGGGGAGGGAGAGACAGAGAGAGAGAAAGGAGACACACTGACAGCCCTGCATTCAATTATCTGAGAAAATATATCCCAATTATTTTCTTCTCTAAGATAAATATTTCCTGGTCTATCAACATAATGCTGTACCTCATCATTGTGAACACCTTGTGCCTGATTTCACCTTTGTTTCTCTTAAAATAAGGTGTCAAACAAGTGAACATAAAGTACTAGAAATGACCAGTATTGAGGATAATGAGATTTTTTTTTTTTTCCAAACTTGGACACTGTACTTCTAGTATTCCTTAGCTTCAGGATACAAAGTTGTACAACATAAAACCAATTTAAACAAAATAAATGATGCTGAGGAAGGAAACAAAATAAATGATAATCTAGAAGGAAATGAACCAGAATATTGGCAATGGTAATATGATGGATGGTCTCTTTATTGCGTGGTATTTTTCTCAATTTCCTATCTTTAATAGAAAAAAAAAAAAAAAAAAAACCCACAAATGAAAACAGTAAGATGAGAAGCCTTCTGAATGCAGCTGTGTACATTGTATGTGGACAACAAAAACCTTTTTTCCAAACAAATTTGAATCAGATTTACCCCATATTACTTCAACATAAATATAAGATTTTATAATTATTGCTGTTACAATATGTTATTGGATTTGGCCCTCTTTTCTCAGAGGTCACAACTACTTTGAATATTTATCATGGGATCCGATACATCAACCAGCCCTTCCAGTGTCATTTTATTGACAAATTTGGTAAGCGTGTTTTCTATAGTGGCCTCTTCCAGAGTTTTGAGAAGATACATTCAATAAAATTTTACTGGCTGGGCACAGTGGCATACACTTGTAATTCCAGGGACTTGGGAAGCTGAGGCAGGGGATTACAACTCTGAAGCCAGCATGTGCTACTTAGAGAGACCCTATCTCTAACTAAAAAGAACTGGGAAGGTAGCTCAGTGGTAAAGTGTCCCTGGATTCAATTCCCAGTAAACTGTAATTGAGTGATTAAAGAGAATGGGACAGTGTCAGGAGCAATCCTGCATCCTGCCAGCAAGGATACTTTTCCAGGCTGAAAATGAATCAAGAATTAAAATTGTAGGGTAATGTTATTTGCCTATTTATGAATATATCTAATGGTGATTTATGATGGGGAATGGGAGACATCATCTATTATTAATAACTTGAATCTTCTAAAATAGACAATGGAACCTGTAACAAATATTTCCCAGAAATCACGATACCCTATATTTGGGTCTGTATGATCCGGTCCATAATTATATCAAAAAAGGAAATGGACTTATTTCACTTATTTTTTTTTCAGGTGCTGGGTATTGAACCTAGGGTCTCATAGTTGCTAAGTATGAACAGTGCCAAGGTACTACACCCCCAGTTTATAATTTCTAAACTTTTTTTTTTCTTTTTTGCTATACTGGGGATTGAAACCAGGAATATTCTACCTCTGAACTACATCCCTAGACTTTTTTGTTTTTTATTTTGAGACAGGGTCTTGCTAAATTGCCAAGGCTGGCCTCAAACTTGCATTCTTCTGTTTCAGCTTCCCCAGTAAATGGGACTGTAGGTGTGTGGCATTGTTCCTGGCCATATTTCAACTTATTTCTAAGTTGCTTTTCTTTTTTAAATTTTTTTTAGTTGTAGATGGACAGCATGCCTTTATTTTATTTTTATGTGGTGCTGAGGATTGAACCCAGTGCCTCATACATGCTGGGCAAACTCTTACCACTGAGCTACAGCCCCTGCCCTTTAAATTGCTTTTTATTCATACATATGCCTCTCTCTTCAGTGCAAGGAATAGAACCCAGGGCCTTGCACATGCTAGGTAAACACTCTGCTATTGAGATACACCCCCAGTCCCTCATTTGTTGTTATTGTTTTTAAAATAATATCAGCTATACATAGATGCCTGACTTATCCTAAATGAGTATCTTAATTATAACTTATTTCTATGATTCTATTAAAGCATTGTTGTTTCGGGATGGGGGTCTTTCTATGTTGCCCAGACTAGTCTAAAATTTGTGGGCTACAGCAATTCTCCTGCCTTAGCCTCCCAAGTAGCTGGAACTACAGGCATGTTCCACCACATCCAGCTTTTAAAATACTAATGGAAAATTACGTTCTTTTTTTTTTTTTTTTTTGGCAAATTACATTCTTTGATTTTTTTCAATTATAACACAATCTTCCTTAAAGATGACGCTAAACATTTAAAGAGAAAAGACAGCATACAGAAAGTTATATTTAAGATACGTAATGTGAACTAATAATTAAATCTTGTGGCATATTTCAAACTGAAACTCATACATGGTAGTATTTCCTTTACAAATCAAATATTACTATAAAATTTCTGATAATTTCTCTAAGTTTAAAATTATCTAGTAAAAAGAAAAGCTTTGGTTTCTTTCTTTCATATTTTTTTTGGTACTGGAGATTGAATCCAGGGGTCCTCTACCTCTGAGCTACGTTCCCAGTCACCCTTTATTTTAAGATAGAGTCTCACTAAGTTGCCAGGCTGGCCTTGAACTTGTGATCCTCCTCCCTTAGGTTCCTAAGGTATTGGGATTACAGACATGTAATCTGTAATCCCAATACCTTAGCCTAGCAACAAACCTTGTTTTGAGTCTTTTCCATAAGGAAAAATGTATTGCTTTTAGTATAAGGAACAATTATTTAAATGCCAGATTTTATTAAACACATCAAGTTTCCTAAAGATTGCATTGTTCTGCATGTAACAGATTAGGATTTGTCCTAGGGCTGGACATTGGTCAAAAGACCCAGTCACATAAATAAAGATCTTGGGTGAAGTCTGGAGTCATTTTCAAAGCAGATACGTGGACCATCTGAGCTAAGGATATTGGAATTTCCACAAGGGAACCATCTATTATTTTAGCTGTGAAAGTTTGTCCAAATTCTTTAGCTAAATCTCAAAGAGCAAATACAGGCTACTATGAAATAAGACTTGCAATACCTTTTCCACGATACCTAGGTCTCCTTCAGCAATAACACGTCTAACTATAGTTCCTGCCTTCTGAGCAATAGAATACGCTGAAGCTACCAACCGCATCAACACAGTGTGACTCGAAGCCATGATGCTCCCTAAAAGGAAATCAAGAAAAATGCTTTGTTACTTTAAAAGCCAAATATTGGTTTTACATACTTGAATTCAATTAGATGCATATTTATTAACTGCTTACTTTAACTGAGTAGGTTCTTTAATAAATATGTACCTAAAGAGACTTGGGCAGGGCGTGATGGTGCATACCTGTAATCCCAGCAGTTTGGGTGGCTGAGACAGGAGGATTATGAGTTCAAAGCCAGCCTCAGCAAAAGCAAGGTGCTAAGCAACTCAGTGAGATCTGTCTAAATAAAATACAAAATAGAGCTAGGGATGTGGCTCAGTGGTTGAGTGCCCCTGAGTTCAATCCCTGGTACCAAAAAGAAAAAAAAAAAAGAACGAGATGGAAAAACCTCAATTTCAGCATTAACTCTTTCCTATAGCATTTTTTTTTTCTCTCTGCAGATGGGACATTTCAAAGCATATTATGATGAAAAACTGGCCCAAAAGGCTCAGCATGTGAAAAAGTTTTGTGTGTGAGATATATAATGTGCAAAGGCTATGGAAGATGTTTCAGGGGCTAAAAGTATAAGATGTAACATCTGCCTTTAATGGGTTAATATTTTGGTGAGTTATGCAGGATATAATATAACCTAATGTCTAAACCCAAACTGGCTTCAATAGATTAAGGGATTAAAGTGTATATATGGGGTAATTAAAAAGAAGAAGGGGGCTGGGAATGTTGCTCAGTGGTAGGGCTCCTGCCATTGAACAACATGTTCATGCAACTGTGCAAGGCCCTGAATTTGATCCCTAACATCACACACAAACAGGTTAGGGATTACACATTATTACAATTATTTTCTGAAATTCAACGAATATTCTTTTAGAGACTGAGTGAAATTTAACCTGTTTTGTTTACCCCGTCCTCAACAGTAGCCAAACAAAGAGAAAAATCATCATAACTCGAGTGAAGATAATCATCTGAAAAAAAATTATGAGTGTCAGGTAAGTCCCTAGCTCAGATAAATGGAAACAAACAAGCAAGCAAATCCCCAACTTGTAGGATTAAGTATATTCCTTTTTGAAAACACAAATTCAAATCCTGGAATTTTAGTGACTGCTCTGGATGCTGGGATATACCACCTAGATTCCCTTCAAACCAAAGGGCTTACTTCCCCAACTGCTAAGATGATGGTCCCTAGCTGTCATCTTTCTTTGGGAATTTATCTGCTAAGAAAAGTCACTTCATCTGAAGCTTGTCAAAAGGAGGGTTTAAAGGCCACTGCCCACCCAACTGGCTGCCACCCCAAATCTGAAGGGTCATCCCAACTTTTGAGTACCCAGGGAGGACTACTGAGTTCACAGTTGAGACTGCATCCAGCTCAACATGCCCCCTCCTACTTCCTTCCCCTTCCTCTTGGGATCAAAAGAATACTCCCTAATAAACCTCTATCACTGTCTCAGAGTGTTCATGGAGAACAAAACTAAGATAAAAACTTTCAGGCTGGATATGTAGCTCAATGGAAGAGCACGTGCCTAGCACACCCACGACCATGGTTTTGATATCCAGCACTGCAACAAACAAAGAAACAAAGGAACAAAAACTCTGTAATTTCTAAATCAAACTGGATCAACAATATTTCATTGCAATAAGGCCACATATTATTATTCTCTGCATACAGGAACTATATATAAAAAATAGTACAAACCTTGATTCAGCAAGTCATTGTGCTGTTACAAATTTCTGACTGAATACTTATTTTGATGTGCCTTTTAACCCCTTTACATCTTTTTCTATCACTCTCATTCTATTTATGAGAATTATTAAGATAATTAAGATAATATACAAGTGAAAAGATGGAATTGAAATTGATTTATGGTAATGAATATCATATTGTGACCAATAGCTGTCTAGAATTAAGATGAAAATAAAATGGGTTTCTGTGGAATATATGAATTCTGTTTACCTTATTATATCATAATCAGGCTAGATTAATTTTCTTCACATACTATATATTATACATGGAACAAACTAGCTACGATCATTACCAATTCAGGAGCACCACAAACAGAAAACATGAGAAATAATTTAATAAACATTTCATTGGCCTTACTTTTGCTCCTTTATATCAATGGCCAGCCATATAGCTGATTTATTCTGTGCTGGAAAAGTAGTCTTCAGGCAATTAATTAATTCTATCTAGATGTCTTAACCATTGAGTATATTTTAACATGTCCGTATCTTATTCAGTTCCCATGTTATGAAAGACTTCCTTTGTGATTGGAAGGTCATTTTTCCTTACTATCTGGTAGCATTATAACTTTTCACAAATATCACTTACCTTTGAGCCAGTTAAGCAATCATTTGAGCCTTGTCAGGCTTTGGGTGTGACTAAAGCACTTTCCCTTCTGTTTGCCAAGTACATTTCATTTTCTTCTTCCAAAGAAAAACTTTCAGGCTTAGGTGTCTACTACCTTCCTCACAAAATGTACACTATACTTATGAACCATCATTTAAAGCTAACATGGAAAACATACGGTTTGATATAAAAAAATAAAACTTACTTATAAACAGTTTCCACAAATCACTTTTATTGACAAAAAAGGAAATATTTCTTCCTTTTTTTCTCTGAAGTACTCCACTTCTGGTCCAAAAGGAATTAGGAATGAAATATTACTATCCCCCAACCTAAAAATTTTCTCATATTTTTAAAATAAATGGATACAATATTGGTTCTTGTTTTAAAAAATAAATGTAGTATTACCAAAGCACAAACTCTGTAAAAGAGGTTCCTATTAGCCTTTTTAAATTGTGCCCTAAACCAGATCCCAAATTAGAATTACCTTTTGATGTTACCCGTGAATTAAGAGCAAGACTAAAAGTAGTCAGAGGCAAGTTAACTTTCTTTTTTAAAAAAATATTTTATTTTTTAGTTGTAGTTGGACACAGTACCTTTATTTTATTTATTTTTATGTGGTGCAGAGGATCGAACCCAGGGTCTCGCACCTGCTAGGCGAGCGCTCTACCACTGAGCTAAAACCCCAGCCCCAAGTTAAATTTCTTAAAGTTCAAATTAACAACTGTACTTCTTTTTCTATCAGTTTTATATCTTCTGGGTCCTAAAACATTACCTTCCATGAGCATATCTTTTTCTAAAAGCTTAGTTAAAAATAGTGGTTAAGGGCACAGAATCTGGTCCCAACTACCTGTGTTCACATCCTAGCTCTGGCACACACTAAGTGTGTGACCTTGGGAACACCACTTAAATTTTCTGTGCCCAAACTTGTAAGTGTACATAACAATAGTACCTATAGTACAGAGTGGCTATAATTATTAAGTGAGTTACATATACAAAGGACTTGTCCCTGTAGGTGAGCATCAAATAATAATGTCTAGCCATCATTAAAATCTTTTGTCCTTATTTTTGGCTATCCACCACAAACATGGGACAGTGTTGAGGGTAAAAAGTTCCTACAGCTTCTGCAATAGTATTTTGACCTTAAGGATGTAATATGATACCCAATATGACCCTGAATCATAGCACAGGTTCTTTTCCCATATTTTTTACTAGTTCATTACAAAAGGTTCTTTCTTTAAATAATATTTTAGGCTTAGAGTAAATATGAAAAAAGGTTTTACAACACGTAAGGCAATCAACCTAACCCTCATCCATTTAAGAAATCCTTACAGTTGCCAACAGAGCTAGAAAGATGAAAAAATAACAGGAATCAAATGACCAGTTTCTTCTCATAGCCTGGAAGAGGCATCTTTAATAATTCAACATAAAGATAGTGACCATATGAAGATTAGGATCTAAAAATGACAGATGTGTTCCCAATCAAAATACTGTCTTTTGGAGCTGTCCTAAACCACACAAGTAAAACAATGAGAAATAATCGCTTATTTTAAAAATTATAAGAGGTAAGAAAAATTTTGTCCAGTTTTCAAGAATGTGAGGAACATGTTCCAGAGCATCCTTGGTTAGAATGAAAAGCCATGAAAACTCTTAGGAGGGCTTTGAGAACCTCAATAAAAGTAACATGTACACATCTTATGAACCAGAAATTATATTTCCAGGAAAATCCAAATATATCATGAAGGCCTATAAATATGTAGAAATGGCAACTGAAAGAGTATTGGCTGTTAAAATGAAATTTAGTGTTACATGTAAGAATTTCTAAATTTGGGTGCACTTAAGGAGCTCAAAGTCTAGGTTGCCTTGTTTCTACAATACAGAGCGATAAAAATATCCTGGAGCACGAAAATGTTGACACTCAAGATTCTAGGTCCAGAAATGGAATATCCGGAAAAGCAATCTGATTCACATATACTTTCTTTTCTTTTTAAACATAAATTCCTTGAATCTCCTCTTATCTGTGCAAAGGGGTAGAGTTAAGAGTCAAGATTTGCCAAAGGCCCTTCTCTCACGTGACAGGGACGGGGAGAGCACTTACTTTGTCAAATTTGCAAGGACAGCGGACAAAAGACGCTCTAGGGGTAACCTAACTGGGTTACCAAACCACAGGTCCCTCGGTATGTCCAGTACCGCGTTTCCGTGCAGCCAATAGGTCGTGCTGGGACAGAGGGCAAACCTACCTCAGCGACTGAGCATGCGGGAAATTCGGCGCAAGCGCAGAACAGGCACTTCCCAATTGCTGCTTCGGGCTCCTGACCCGTCAGAAAACTCCACTTATCCGTGTTTTATGCAAAGTCTCCGTGGTGCAAAAGCTCCTGATAAAAAAGCGAAAGCTGCATCTACTTTTTAGGGTAGTTTCTGGTTTCAGGTGGCTTCCAGCACACGTGGTACAGTTTGGCTCTAACCAAATTAATAGCAGTTTGTTTGGGTTCAGGTTTTTAATGACTTGCCTTTATTAGACTCTTCAGAGCTCTCAGCTTAGTTTTCATTTAAACAATATTTTACCTAAAAATTCATTGAATTATTTTGTGAGAGTGGTAATGAGTAATTTTAAAATTTTGTTCCTGTGTGCTCTTCTGTAACTCTCAAGCTTTTGTAAATAGAAACAAACAGTAATCTCTGTTTTTAAAACACTCACCAGAGAGGCTGGGGATATAGCTCAATAGTAGAGTGCTTGTCTAGAATGGAGGAGACACACTAGATTCAATCCCTGGTACCTTGAAAAAAAAATTGTAATTGCACGAATACAAGTGGCATGAATAAGGACAAACACAACCTACTCTAAGCATATAATAAGTGGTAAGAGAAGTCTGCAGGCATCCTAGAGAACAGCTATCTTCCAAGTGTTGGTTGCATCCTCTTAACAGGTTTTGCAAGGCAACAGCATAGTTAAATTAAGCAAGTTGTTAAAGCAGAGGCTAATTAGGAGTTTCTATGTGTATACATCTTTGTGCTTCTTTGAGATTATAGCTATAAAATAGATCCCAGATAGGAACTGCAGGTCAAAGATAGAGTGCCCTGGAGCCTAGATGACTGGGCTTGAATTCCATCTCTGCTACTTCTTTGTTGTATGATCATGGAAAGTTACCTTACAAAAAACTAGGAGAGAGCTGATAGCCAAATCACACTAAGCCAAGGAGACTTCATTCACACTCCTGTAGTGTAAGTAACTGAAATGGCCAATGTGGTCCAAGAGTCCCTAGTAAAAGTCAATTATAACTTTTTTTCTTTTATTCTTTCAAGCTGGGGATTGAACCCAGGGCCTCATGCATGTTAAACATCTGCTCTATCATTGAGTTCCACCTCTAGCCACTTCAATTAGATCTTTAAAACTCAATTTATAATGGTTGGGGATGTGGTTCAGTGGTAGAGTGCTTGCCTAATATGTGTGAGGCCCTGGATTTGATCCTCAACATGGCTGGAGTGGGTGGGTGGGTGGGGACACACGACCCTCAATTTGTTGAAGTGTTGTTGATAATATTTATATGGACCTGTGTACTCCCTAAAGCAGTGTTGCCCATAATGGAGTTGATGCCACTGTGTGTCTATTGAGGCCTTTACCAGTGATTAAGTCAAATGAAGATGTGCTGTTGTGTATAAGATACCAAATTTCTAAGGCTTGGAATAAATAGAAATTAACCTGTCAATAACTTTTGTTGATTATATATTAAAGCAACAGCATAAATATATCGTATTAAATATACTTTTTTTTTGCGGCGGGGGTTGGGTACCGGGGATTGAACTCAGGGGCACTCAACCACAGAGCCACACCCGCAGCCCTATGCCTTAATTTGTATTTTATTTACAGACAGGATCTCACTGAGTTGCTTAGGCTTCGCCATTGCTGAGGCTGGCTTTGAGTTCCTGAGCTTCCCCAGCCGCTGGGATTACAGGAGTGTGCCACGATATAAACGTACATATTTTTAAAATCAAGGCTCTGTGATTGAAAAAAACCCGAGGGCTTAGACACTTTTCCCCCGCCCCCTAGGATACGGCTCCGCCCCGACGGTTGCAGCGAAGACCCGGAGAGGTTCAATCCTCTCCGATTCCGGGACTACGCACCTTCCGTGCTGCCGGGCGCGTGCGCACTCCCGCCCAGATTCTTGGGGGTCCTTACTTCTTCCAGCCTGGGCTGGAACCCTGGACCTCGCACTTAAGGGGCGTCCTGGGTTGCTCCGCCATGCGTTGGGGACTGTGCCCTCGAGGGCCGGGGGCTACGGCTCTGGCCTCGGCCCGGAGCTTCTGGGGACCGCCCCGCCTTCCCTGTCGCCTAGGGTGGCTAGGGGCGACAAGGAGGCTTCTAGTGCGGTCTGTCACCGGGGCCAGTAACCAGCTGACCAACCCGAATAGCGGCAAGTACCGCGACACAGTTCTGCTGCCTCAGACCAACTTCCCCATGAAGCTGCTGGGCCGCCAGCAGCCGGACATGGAGCTGGAGATCCAGCAGGTACAGGCCCCTCGTGGGCGCGGGGCATGCACCCGGAGGCCAGCGGGGCGGGGCGGAGGAAAACCGGCGCTCTTGGGCCCATCACACCGACCAGGCTTCGGCGGGAGGGCGGCCGGCAGAAACCGGATCCCGGGAAGTCTTCTGCTTCCTTCGGGTTTTACTGGTGAACACCTAAGTGAAGAAATCTCTTGACAGGCCCCTCAGTTGTGGCAGGTTCTGCAGCGAGATATTCAGGGAGACTCGAGTGATGCTCAGATGCCCGCAAGTATCGGATGCACATCCCATATCTAGTCCGGGAAAGTAAATCAACTTCGGACACTTTTCCAGTGACTTGTCAAAAGCGAATTAACATGTACACATATAAGTAAAAATAAACTTATAAGTAACGAGGGGAAGTTGAAGCCCACTTTTGTCGGATCTTTAGGTCCTTAGTTGGAATTATAACTCCTTTGATGGGTAAGGTTTCTTTGAGACCCCATTTTACTCTCTGTCTTCTACTTTGCACTGAACTTACTAAGTGTTTCTGTAATTGTAGAGTTTAAAAAAAAAAAAAAGTCTTCCATAGTTGCAAGTACTGTTAATATGCTTAGCCTAAATATTCTTAATGACAGTTACCAGGGTTCAAGATCTTAAACCTGTTTTGGCCATCTAGTTTTTTAAAAGTAGTACCTTCTATATGCTAAGAAGTGTCACAGTTTCAGTTGTTTGTTCATGTAATTTTCAATCCTGCCTTGTAACATATATAACATTTTTTTTTTTTTCCAGATGAGTAGATCTATAGGAGACTTGGCCACTGCCACACAGCTAGTGAGGGAAGGTGTGTGTGACTGCAATGAGTGTTATTCCAGATTTAGGAAGTGGCAGGTGTTAAAGCTGAAGAATAGCAAGAATAAGTTAGAAGTGCCTGGGGGAATCTATAGGGCATTCAGCAGGACTGGATTGAAGATTAAGGGGTGGGAGTACAGAGAGGTTGCCCAAGAATTGAGTGGTACTAAACCTTTGTAAGGTGTGGAAACCATGTAAAGAGTTTAGACTTCAGTCTGAAGTCTATGGGGGAGAAACTTGAAAAGTTTCAAGAGAATACTCAGTTGTGCATTTCAGAAACTTCATTAATAATCAGAGTTGAATAGATTGGAATGAGATAAAAAAATGAGCAAGTGTTGGTTGTTATTTATGATAAGATTCTATAGTATATGATGTTTAGACATTGTTGTTCTTTTTCAACAGAAATGTGGGTTTTCCGAACTTTATTCATGGCAAAAAGAAAGAAAAACAAAGACAGAATTTTGTCTTCATGATGGACCTCCTTATGCAAATGGTGATCCTCATGTTGGACATGCTTTAAATAAGGTAATTATAATAGGTTGTGAGACTTGAGAGGAAATGTTGATGTAAAAAAAATTCTCTATACAAAAAGTGCATTCTGATTATATGATCATGTAAGTTTACATTGGTGCATAAAACTAAAACTTTTGTGGTACTAGGGATTAGACCTCCTGTATATTAAGCATATACCCCACCACTGAGCAATACTCCAAGCCCAAAACTAAAATACTTTAGTAGGAATAAACAGTTTTAATACTGCACGAAAAATAACATCATTGGCATTTTCTTCAGCTTATTTATGCAATAGTAAATATCATTTTATTCAGTACATAATTATTGAGTATGTTTTTTATGTGCTAGTCATTGTTCTAAACTCTGGGCATAACAGTGAACAAACTAAAGCTATATTCTGTGCTTTTTGTTTTAGTTGGAAGCATATAATCACCAAGATAAACAAAATATATAATATGCTAGACAGTGATAAGAGCAATAATAATAATATCAGAGGAGAGAGATGACAGGGTCACTTGGAAAAACTATAATTTTAATAAATTAATGTAGGATGCCTCCCTCACTAAAAGGTCCCGGAATGAAAAGTCCTCAAGAAAGCAAGTAAGTGAGCTGTGGGAAGATTGGGGGTAAGAATATCAAATGTAGAGTCCCTGAGATGAGAATTTTCTTGTTGAATCTGAGGAATAGTAAGTAAAACTATTGTCTCAATTAAACTAGAGGGTGAATAGTAGATGTGGCTACAAAGGTAGCGGAGTCCAGATCTTAAAGGCCATTTAAAGGACTTGAGATTTTATTTCAAGTTAATAGAGAACCATTGCAGGGTTTTAAGTAGAGGCATTCAGGATCTATGTTTCATTTATTTAATTTTTTTGCAGTACTAGAATACTCTACTGCTGAGCTATGTCCCAGCCTTTTAAATAGACAGAATCTCAGGGAAATTGCAGAGGCTGGCCTGGAACTTGTGATCCTCTTACCTCATCCTCTTTAGTAGCTGGGTGCCTTAATTTTTTGTTATTGTTGTTTTTTGGAGGGGGAGTACTAGGGATTGACCTCGGGGGCACTCAGCTTCTGAGCCACATTTTGTCTTTTAGCCCTGTTTTGTATTTTATTTAGAGACAGGGTCTCACTGAGTTGTCTCGCTATTGCTGAGGCTGGCTTTGAACTTGCAATTCTCCTGTCTCAGCCTCCCAACCTGCTGGTGCCTTAGTTTTAAATACGAAGTGAATTGAAGCGGTTCTCTGAGTGCTCACTACATTTTCTCTCTGCTTTCTGTGTAAAGGGCAACAGTGATTGCGTTTGCTTCATGATTATATGGAGGTGATAGTGGTAGGCTACTTTCTAGACAAAACTATTTTTGTGATAGGCTGTTTATCAAATATCTTTCTTTACTGATTTGTATTTGTCACCTGTATTAGGTTAACTGCATCATCACTTTACTATTTTCCATGAGATTTTTAATTCATTTAGCATTGCCCCCTAAAAGACCCTAAGATTTTTTTTTGGCGGAGTGGGGGCCAAGTACAGCAGTAATTCTACATATGTGCCTTTTGCAAAGCAAAGATTTTGTTGCTTGTCCTGAGTGTTCCTTTTGAGTTTAGAAGAGTATCTGAATCTTAATTGATAATATTCTTTTAAAAATAAGAGGGGCCTTTCCCTCTTTTATCTTACTTTCTGTCTCTCTCTCTCTCTCTCTCTCTCTCTCTCTCTTTCTCTCTCTCTCCTCCCCAACCCCCTCTCTCTCTCTTTCTCTTTTTTGTGGTACTGAGGATTGAACCCAGGGCCTGTGCATGTGACACAAGCACTTTATCACTGAATTACACCCCCTGCCTTAGCCTAAATGTTCCTATGACAGTGATCAGAATTCAAGATTCATAAACTTCTGGCCATCTAGATTTTTAAAGTGTCTCATCTAGTACTTTATTTATGCCAAGAAGTATAACAGTTTTAGATTTTTTTTCTCATTTAATCTTTATACCTGCTCTGTAAGATGGACATTGCAATATTCTTTTCAGATGAAGAAACAGGCCCATAAATGAGTTGGTCAGGGTCACATAGCAAGTAAGGAACAGGGTATGGGACTGCCCTCTCTGGGTATTTTTATATTAAAACAATATTGTCAGATGGGTATGGTGGAGCATGGCTATAAATCCAGCTACTTAGGAGTCTGACAGGAGAATTGCAAGTTTGAGGCCAGCGTGGGCAACTTGGTTAGACCTTGTCTTACAATTAAATAAACAAAACAAACAAACAAAAAGGTCTGGAGGGGCTAGGGTTGTAGCTCAAGTGGTACAGCGCTCACCTAGCAAGTGTGAGGCCCCAGGTTCCATCCTCTGCACCACACAAAAATAAATAAAAGTATTATGTCCAACTACAACTAAAAAATAAATATTAAAAAAAAGGGCTGGAAATATAGTTCCACTGTACAGTACTTGCCTGCTATGCATAAGACCTTGGATGCCATCCCCAGTACCACCAAAAAAAAAAAAAAGTTAACCACTAAAACACTGACTTACTGTCCTTTTTATTGTACTGTAGTTGGAACCCCAGTATGCTGAACCACTGAGCTACATTCCCAGTCCCCTTCCTTTTTTATTCTCCCCATTTTGAGATGGGGTTTTGCTAAGTTACCCGGGCTGTCCTAGAGCTTGTGATCCTCCTGTCTTAGTATCCTAGGCATGTGCCACTTAGATTATAGGCATGTGCCACAGCACCCGTGGTACATGTTGTCTTAGTCAACTGAGGTTGCTATAATGAAATAATGAATTAAACAACAGGCATTTATTTCTCACTGTTTTAGGGGCTCAAAGTCCTAAATCAAGATACCAGCTACTCTTGGCTCTTTTTCTTACTTGCTCATTTCTTTTTGCAATGATTTCATATAGGAAAGATCTCTCTTCTTTTATAAGGGCACTAATCCCATCATGAAGGCCCTACTCTCATGACCTCCTTTTACCCTCATTGTTTTCCAAAGGCCATCTCCAATTACTATTACATTGGTGGTTAGGGTTTCAGAGTATGAGTGGACAAGAACAGAGGCAGAACCTTTCAATCCGTAACAGATATTGTGAAATGAAATACAAAATTTCTTTCTATTCTAAAGTAATAAAAGGGATTTTCAAATTGAAGCTTGGTCTAAACCTATCTTTTCTGTATCCCTCTTTCACAGGCTGCTTGTTAGGGAGAGTGGCTACTGATAGAAGTTCTCTGCTATAGATCTGCCTGTGTGAAATGCTTCCACTAGACTGTAAATCATCTTTGTTGTTCTTTGGACATACTTATAATGGCTGTTTTGCAGTCTTTTTGTTATGGCTGACATTTGATTGCTCTTATAGGTAATTTCTGTTGCCTGCTGTTTTTTTTCCCAGTGTATGGATCATACTTTTGTATTTATTTGTGTAGTATAATTTTTTTTTTTTTTTTTTTTTGGTACTGGGGATTGAACTCTGAGACACTCGACCACTGAGCCACATCTCAGCCCTATTTTGTATTTTATTTAGAGACAGGGGTTGGCTTTGAACTCGCCATCTTCCTGCCTCAGCCTCTTGAGCTGCTGGGATTAAGGTGTATGCCACTACACCTGGCTATAATTTTTTTTTAAAAAAATTGGGCATTTTATATTATGTAGTAAATCTGAATAATGGTCTCCACCACTCTCAGAAACTAGTAATTATTATTTGGTTGTTTATATGTTTACTGACTAGCTAGATTATTTTCATGAAGTCTATTCCTTCCCCCCTTCACTCTTCCACAGTGTTGAAACTCTGATGTTAATTCTTATGGAGGTGAAAAATTTGAGTATGTCCACAGTCTCCAGGAATGACAGTAATTTTGGCAGAGCTCTTATCCTTGTTCCCTGACAACAGTACCCAGGGGTGCATAAATTGTTTTGTAGACTAATCAAATTTGGGGTCCTCTAAAGGATTAGTTCCTGGGGTGTTTATTGCTTGTGCTGATCCTAGTAGGGTCCTTCCTAGCAGCTTCTTTGTTTGGTTCTCTCTTGCAGACTGTCTGGCCTGTAGCTTAGCTGGTATCATCTTGAACATCTTCTCCTAGTTGCCTTTCCTTATAGCCTCTGCTGTTCCTTGAGGCTTGAACTGCTCCATGCTCTCTCTGTTCATGGGAAGAGGTTAGGGACTATTTGTTTTACTCCTTGCTTCTTTTTCACCCAGGCAGAATCTCTCAGCCAGGGCTCTTGAGCTGGGAAGGGTGCAACTATACACTTCTAAAGGACACCCCCATTAGAGAAGATGAATATGCATGTGAGCAGTCGCATGAAGTCTCTTTGAGCTGCCTCTCCTGGTGTGGAACTACCATCTCATGAGCTGGGCAAAGGTGGTTGAAGCCCCAGGATTCCCAGCAGACCCACACCCATAGTAGAGCTTCCATTTCACAAGGGGTGGTGAGTGAAGGAGGGGAACCCCTACTTCCTGAAACAGGATGAGACACATTCATGTCTTCTCTTCCTGGGAAAGTCATCCCTGTGACTGGGTGTAGTGGGAATAGGGAGTCTTGTGTTGTTTGGCCACAGTGGTAGGGAGTGGAGTCTGCACCTCAGTTACCTGGGAGGAGGAAGAGGAGTGATCAAATGGCAAATACCATAGAACTCACCTTTCTTCCCAAATTTTTGTAGATTTTTCTTGATAAATGTTTCTACATTTGCTTTATGCCTTTAAGACTATTTCCAGAGACTTTGAATGTTTTAAAAATAATTTTCACTTTGGGAGCTTTGGCACACACCTATAATCCCAGTGATTCAGGAAGCTGAGACAAGAGAATTGTAAGTTTGAGGCCAACCTCAGCAACTTAGCAAGACCCTGTCTCAAACCAAAAATAAAAAGGCTGGGGATGTAGTTCAGTGGTAAAGCACCCCTTGGTTCAATCCCCAGTACTCTCCCACCCAAGGTTTTTTTTTTTTTTTTTAATTTTTAACCACCATGTTTTCTTTTTTCTTCGGTACTGGAATTGAACCCTGGGCACTTAACCACTGAGCCACATCCCCAGCCCTTTTTAATATTTTATTTAGAGACAGGGTCTCACTAAGTTGCCTAGGACTTCATTAAATTACTGAGGCTGGCTTTGAACTTGCAATCCTTCTGCCTCAGCCTCCCCAGCTGCTGAGATTACAGGCGTGCGTCATTATACCCAGCTTTAATTTTTAGTAGTTTAGTTATGCTGCTTCTTGGGTTAAATTTCCTCAGATTCATCTTATTTGGAGTTTGTTCAGTTTTTTCAATTTATGGGGGTTATATCTGCCAAACTGAGTCATTTATAGCCATTATTTACCTCTATTTTCTCATCTCTATCTGAAAAAATCTCCTTTCAGAACAACAGTGGCCTGAGTGTTAGATCTTTTGTTATAAAACTACAAATTCCTCATGTTCCGTTTTGTTTTTGTTTTTTTTCAGTCTGTTCTTCCTTTGCTATTTAGACTGGGGACTGGGTAGTTGCTGTTAGATATTAAAGTTTTTTGTCCCCTCCATTCTGCAGTTGGTCCTATCCTCTGAGCTTTTTTATTCCTATATTGTAATTTTCATTTAAAAATTTTTATTTGATTTTTCTTTATATGTTCTGCTTCTTTGCTGAGGCTTTCTGTTTCTTTGCTCAGGATTTCTACTTTTCCAATATTTCCAAGCATGTTAAAAATTCCTTATGAAACATTTTCATCATGACTGCTTTAAAGTCTTTGTCAGATGGTCTAGTTATTTTTGTCATCTCATTGTTAGTTATCTATTGATTGTGTCTTTCATTTTGTTTCAAATCTTCCTGGTTTTTGGTATTATGAGTGATACTTTTAAAAAAATTGACACCTTTACATTTTGGATCTTCTGAGATTTTGAAGCATATTTAAATGATCTGTTTAGTTAACATTGCCCTGGCAGAAGAAGATCACCCTCTGGCTCCCAGATTCTCCATTCAACCTCTCTTGACTCTGAAGAAGGGAATTCCTCATTACTGTTGCAGAGAGTGGTAGTTCTGCCTTTTCCTTGGCCTTCACTGACACCCTGCTGGTTATGAGGTGTTAGTTTGCCTTGTTTGTGATCACTGGGTAGTTGTTAAGGTCCCTACTGTGCTAATCCTCCGGATACCACACACAGTGGAAACAGGGAGGAATGCCTGGTTACTGCCAGGGGAGAGCCGGAGTTCAGGCTTCCCACATGGTACCTACTAACTAGATGGATGAGGTTTCATTACCACCCAGTGAAGATGAGATTCCCCACTACCTACCTATGAGGCTTTCTTAGTACACTCCAGCCAAGGAGAAGAGGTTAGGGTAGCTTGGGATGAATTGGTGAAGTAGGTGTCTGGGCACCTCACTCTGCATTTTCCTCAAAGAGGTGGAGGTGAGGAGGTAGTTGGCTAGAGTAGAGAATCTACTGCTTTAATGTTCTCTCCCTTGCTAGGCTACCCCTTTCCTCTTTCTTTACTTAGGAGAGCAGGCTTTTGTTGTAGCTTTTTTTGGTCTGTACCTGTTGGTTTTTCCAGGTTGCTAACTTCTGTTGGTCTAAGTCTTGGATATATAAAACAAAAAGAAAACTCATGGAACTTAGCATTGTATTCTTGGTCCCAGTGTCACTAAACAGTCTGTCTTCTTTGCTTTCAGAGTGTCCCTTCATTTGCTTTATGTATAATGTCCAGGATTTAAAAATTGTATTAAATTGGAGGAATAGGGGTAAGTACTTTTACTCCATCTTAATAGAAATGAAAGGTCTATTTTGAAACTTTTTTAAAAGTTCTTTTTTTTTTTCTTTTGGAGATGGGATTAGAAAATACAGGAAAATTGAAAGAAGAAAATTAAAATTACCTTAATCCTACTACCCAAATACAAATACTGTTAACATTTTAAGGTCTTTCCTTAGTGTTTATAATATTGGTAAAAAGAAGCAGAGCTGGGCATGGTGTTGCACACCTGTATTGCACTTGGAAGGCTGAGGTGGGAGAATTGCTTGAGCCCAGGAGTTTAAAACCAGCCTATGCAACTTAGCATAGTAAGATGTCATCTCAAAATAAAAAATAAAATAAAACAAAAACAAGGAAATTACTGGATAATTAGTGTGCATTGCTTTTCAGTAGATTTTAACACATTCTATACTATGCCTGACATGACGGACTGGTCCTATTTATTATACTTATCTAATACTGAATATTATTGCTAATTTGAGAGGTCAAATGTAATATCTAAATTTGCCTTTTTTATTTTTATATGCTTAATTTTCTTTTTTTTTTAAATATACACTTCTGCTCAATTAAAAAAAATCATTTTTGTAGTCCACGAGCCTTTATTTATTTATTTTTTTACATTTATTATGCCATGAATTCATAGGGAATAGGTTCCAGCAGTTCAGGCTCCTTTCCATTTGTTCTCACAAAATGTGCTTCTCTGGGTGGGGCAGGCTGGCGCTTCAGCTGAACCCAGGTACCTTTCTCTTTGGCTTCCTTCTTTTTCTGATCATTTTCCTTCACATGTTTCAGGAAGCTGTCTCGGCTCTTAGAGTGCTTAATATGCTCAATACGCACATTAATTCTCTTGGCAAGAATCTTGCCCTTAACTTGCTTATTCACAACAATGCCAACAGCATGCTGGGTAACATTGTAGACTCTCCCAGTTTTGCCATGATAACATTTGTGGGGCATTCCTTTTTGAACAGTACCCATTCCCTTGATGTCTACAATATCACCCTTTTTGTAGATTCGCATATATGTGGCCAAAGGAACAACTCCATGTTTTCTAAAAGGCCTGGAGAACATATATCGGGTTCCTCTCCTCTTTCCCTTTGTGTTCGTCATTTTGGCGAATTACTGAAAGATGGCGATTCCGGCCGAAAAGCTATGCTTAATTTTCATGTTGATTTATTATTATTAATGTTAACTCAAATCCAGTTGTGTTTTTTTGCGTTGATGTCATGTGGTAATGATCTAAACAGATATCTGTTCCAAACAACAAATTAACTTTTTCAATACTATTTATCCCTTTGCCATGGTTCTGTGATTCTTATTAAATCATATATACTAGATACGTTTTGGGGCTGTCTTCTGATCTTCAGAAAATCCAACTATTTTTGTGATGCTTTGACCAGTTGAAATTTTAGAAATTTTATTAGAAGAGGCAAGTGTGTAAACTAAAAAAGAAGAGGTGAGTGTGCTTTTTGTACAAGTAATACTAACCATCCTGTTTTAATCTTTTATTATTATAGTAGCTCATATTAGATGGCCTTAATGGGGTTTGCTTAAATAAATCTTGGTAATGAAGTTTATATAATTGAAAAAGAAATGAGGTAGGTCTATAAGTACTGATAAGAAAGATGTCCAGATACTATTAAAATTAGAGTAGAAAAACAATTTATAAAACTATATTATATCAGAATCTAATTTTATTAAAAATTGAAAGCTTAATATTTATTGTTTTTGTAACACTTGCATATTTTGAACAAGGACCTTGTACTACTCTTGTAGTCAGAAACAACAAAGATTAATACAAACATTTTAAAATGAACTTAGTAGGCAAAAAGTGAATCTTGAAATAAATGAATTTGATGTAGAAAATGAATGTGAAGAGTCAAAGAAATTTAGCGAAAGATGAGGAATGACTTGCTCTACCAGATAAGGATTATATTGTAGTAATTAAAGCAATTTGATTCTGGTGCCAATCAGCAATGAAAAATAGGCTGCTCTGGACTGGTCTTGTCCATTCCCTTGTACTCTTGTTATTTACCACAAAGAAACTTCAATTGGTGTTTGCTTTAAGATTATTCCTATTTTAAATTATTTAAGGTTTACTTCACTTATCCATCCCTCTCCAGGAAATCTCTGCTACATTGCTACATTTGTTTTAAAATAATTAGTATAGGCTATTGTTTTAAATGTATCTAGCAAGACTGTTTTATAACAAGAATACAAAATAAAGCTCTTTTACTCTAAACTCTTTGGTTGCAAAGAATAGAAAGGGCAACTTTAACTGGATTAAGTAAAACAAGGAATTTACTGGGTGTTTTACCTGTAAAATCTGGAGATATTTTTAGCTCTCTGCATGCCTATACCCGGGGACTCAAATACTATTATGGATTGTTTTCTCTCCATCTTTCACTTTTTGGTAGGCTTTTCCACTTTTAATGACTTCTTTCCCCTGCCCAACCTCCCACACATTTTCCAGCAGTTCCATGCTTAATAATTTCATCTTTTCTTTTCCAGCAATATCTTACAGAAGTCCTGGAATCAAGTTTCATTGGCCTGATTTGGGTCACAGGTCTATTCCTGAATCAGTCATTGTAGACTTGGGGATAGAATGTGTTGATGGCTGTAATGGATCATGTGTTCACTCTTGGAGCTGTAATATAGGGAAGTCTATCTACTCCATTAGGATTGAGGGTAGAGGAGTAATTACCTAAAAAACTGAGGCCACCATACAAAACCATCTCTTACATGTCTACTTAGAACCCTTGTCAAAAACCATGGGCACTTTGGAAGCAGGGGAAGGTCAGTTCCTGCTCTTTCTTGAACAAACCAAGGAAGTCTTGCTTGCTTTCCTCTGTGTGGAATGCATTTCCATATACTTATAGGGGTCACTTCCTTTGTTCCTTCAGGTCCTGTTTAAATGAGATTTCGTTAGGCTTTCCTGATGTCCCTCTTAAATTGTACCATCCCAACCCCAATGTAATTTTCTAATCCTTTAACTTGCTTTTATTTTATCTATCTATCTATTTAATTATTTTTTGTGGTGCTGGGGATTGAACCCGGGGCCTTGTGCATGTGAGGCAAGCACTCTACCAACTGAGCTATATCCCCAGCCTTTTATTTATTTATTTTTAATAGTGAATGGGTATATTGGTTTATTTCTGTTTTTTTTTTTTCTTTGAGGGGAGAAATCCTATCTTTCCTTTTGAGTGCCATATCCTAGTTTCCTAAAATAGGTCGTGGCACACAGTAGCTATCAAATGTTTGTCTGTCAAGCTGAGGAATACATGAATATTGTGATGGGAAAATCAAAGAGCCAAAAGTGAAAAGTGACTATGGAGCAATTGTTTTGGAGGAGGAGGGTAGCATTTAATGCTGAGAAGTTTGATACCCAAAAGGGCCTGGTGTGTGCTAGGCATATGCTCCACCTCTAAGGTATACCTCCAGCCCTTTTTATTTTAATACAAGTTGCCCGTGCTAACCTTGAACTCTTTCCTCATCCTCTGGAGTAGCTGGGGTTATAGATGTGGACATGCTGGGTTCTACTGGTGTTTTTTTTAGTATTTATTTTTTAGTTTTCGGCGGACACAACATCTTTGTTTGTATGTGGTGCTGAGGATCGAACCCGGGCCGCACGCATGCCAGGCGAGCGCGCTACCGCTTGAGCCACATCCCCAGCCCCTCTACTGTTCTTTTTACTAGAGGTTTCACACATCATTACCTATTACTATTACATTTTTAAAATCCTTGTAGCTAGGCATGGTGGCGTACGCCTGTAATCCCAGCAGTTCAGGAGGCTGAGGCAGGAGGATTGCAAATTCAAAGCCTACCTCAGCAATTTAGTGAGGCTCTCAGAAATTTAGTGAGACCCTGTCTCTAAATTAAAAATAAAAAGGGCTGGGAGTGTGGCTCAGTGGTTAAGCACTCTGGGTTCAATCCCTGATTACTGCTCCCCCCCCACCAGCCAAATAATTTCTTATAAAGTCCTAATTGTTAGTTCAGGTGATTGATTTCATTCTCTTTATATACTTGAAAGCAGTACTGTTCAGTAGAAATAGAACATAAACTACAAGTATGAGCCACATAGGTATGTTTAAATTTTCTAATAACCACAAAAAAGTCAAACAAGTTCAATTAATTTTAATGCTATATTTAACTCAACATATCTCAAATATTTAAACATATAATCAGTGTAAAAAATTTTAGACTATATTTTGGGGGTACTAAATGTTTGAAATCTAGGATATATATTTATACCTATCTTAATTTGGACTATCACCCAAATTCTGGACTATGAGGTTAGTGGTCAAAGTATTTCTTCCTGTCAGGAAAGAAAATTGAGCTGGACCAAATCTATCTTTTGCTTTCAATACTCCTTTCTGCAATGGTAACACATTGTTTTTCAAGGCTCTGCTGCCCTCTACTACAGGAAGTGAACTAAGATGTTGGGTGTGGTGTCCATGCACACCTGTAATCTCTACTCTAGGCACTGAGGCAGAAGATTTTAAGTTCCAGGACAGCCTCAGCAACTTAGCAAGACCCTGTCTTAAGAAAGGGCTGAGAATGTAGCTCAGTGTTAGAGTGCTTGAGTAGCATGCACAAAGCCCTGGGTTCAATCCCCAATAGGAAAAAGAAAGAAAGGGAAAGGAGAGAGGGAAGAAGGGCAGTAATATGGGTTGCTTTTATTCCGAGTTGCAACTTAAAAAGTGAATTAGTAATTTTAGGCATAATGTTTTTCACTTATAAATCAATCTCTCTCTCTCTCTCTCTCTCGATATGGCATTTTAAAATTTTAAATATCTGTTATTTCTGTGTACCACTTAAATTAGATTTGATAGGTTATTTTATATAAATCCTTTTAAAACTGGGCTTTAGTAGTGTTTTTTGTTTGCATTTCTGGTGTTGAGGATTGAACCCAGGGGTGCTTTTTCTTTTTTCTTACGAGAAGACAGTTCTTACTAAGTTGCCTAGGCTGGCCTCACATTTGCTGTCCTCTCACCTTATCCTCCTGAATCATTGGGATTACAGGTGTGCAGCACTGCACCTGGCTGTAGTGTTTTAAAATGATATTAATAAAAGACTGTAAATTATGTTTTCCATACAAATGGTGATTACTGTTATTCATCTTTGCAGATTTTAAAAGACATAGCCAATAGATACCATATGATGAGAGGTTCCAAAATACATTTTGTGCCTGGCTGGGATTGTCACGGGTTGCCCATTGAAATAAAAGTGTTATCAGAACTTGGTGGAAAAGCTCAGAATCTTTCAGCCATGGAAATTAGAGAAAAAGGTAAATAATCTCAATTTCTGTTTTAAAATAATTAAAATGATATTTATAAACACTGAGGCACTTTGAAAAACTCAGTGCTTTACCAAGAGAACTTTCATTTTGTTTTGGTTATAATGAGATCTGTGGGGAACTATATTCTGTGTCACAAAAACCTCAGATTTTGTTTAATTGATTTTTGTGAAACTTTCTCTGTAGAGATTGAAGAAACGATTTTGTGATCTTGCCCAAACTGCATTATTCAGCTGTTTAGTGATCGTGTCTTATTAAATTAATGTTTTGGTCAATTTTTTTTTTAAACTTTCCTGGGTAGGGCTTGTGACCTGTTTCAGGTCCTAAGACAGAAGTAAATTTTAAAATACATATATTTTGAATTATTCGTCTATTTGACCCTTTCCTTTGGCCAGAGAGGTGTATACTGTTGTTTATTTGGATATGATTATGAAGATTATTTTACTACTCTGTGAAGCATGTTATTGTTTACTTAGATTTGATATACTGTTTATTTGTGTGTGTGTATATAATGAAATAAAATTATTCCCTTTTTCTTTTTTTAATACCTTTATTTTATTTATTTATTTTTATGTGGTGCTGAGGATTGAACTCAGCGCCTCACATGTGCTAAGTGAGCGCTCTACTGCTGAGCCACAACCCTAGCCCTTCCCTTTTTCTTAAATTAAGAAATAATGAATACTTTTACCGTTTTCTAGAGGTCACTATATGTAGTCTGGAAAATACAGAAAACAGTAATAAAATTTTAATTTTTGGAACTCCAGTTAATTTTAGAATTTGTATCTTTGAGCTTCTTCAAATAATTTTCCTGTAAGAATTTTTTTTATTCTAAACTATATAACATCTGCATTTAGAGAGCCACATTCTTGTCCTTTTTTTTTTTTTTCCTTTTAGCTAGGTCCTTTGCGAAAGCAGCCATTGAGAAACAGAAATCAGCATTTATTCGTTGGGGAATAATGGCAGATTGGGATAATTGCTACTATACATTTGATAGAAACTATGAGGCCAAACAGTTGAGAATTTTTTACCAAATGTATGATAAGGTAATGAAGTATTTTTTTCTTTCAGTGTATTAAAAATATATATTACAGAATTTCAGCATTAGTATAATATCTTTGTCTTTTGTAGGGTTTGGTTTATCGCTCTTACAAACCTGTGTTTTGGTCTCCCTCATCAAGGTATACATGTGTTCTTTCATAATTAAAGGGGATGAATTTGTGAAGCTTCCAAATATTCATGTTTAACTTTTTTAAATCTTAGGACTGCTTTGGCTGAAGCAGAACTTGAATATAATCCTGAGCACGTCAGTCGTTCAATATATGTAAAATTCCCTCTCTTAAAACCACCTCCTAAATTGGCATCTCTTATAAGTAAGATTTCTTCATTGATTTAATTTATATAGATTATAAGTTATGAAATAATAATATTTGCTGACATATTTACAACTTTATTGTCACAGGTGATTCATCTCCTGTTAGTTTTTTAGTCTGGACCACCCAGCCTTGGACAATTCCAGCCAATCAGGCTATTTGCTATATGCCAGAGTCAAAGTGGGTATATTGCAATTTTTGTTATCCACAAGTAGGATTCATTCTGTCATTAAAATTATGTTAAATTTATTTTATCCTCATTGTCCTCTTAAAATCTAGTGAATTATAACTCAGTTATTATGTTCATATAGATTTTGTGAAGCTTTAGGAGATTCCTTTTAAGACCATATTTCCAGCTTTTTTTGGAAAACAAAACATTTATAAAGTATAGAGTATCTTGAAAATAATGGTTTTTAATCTTGAAATTCATTATTCTAAACTGATATTAGAAATTAAAATGTTATCAGTGCTGTTTTTTTTTTCCTTCATTAGTAATTTTTTTTCTAAAATTCTCTGTTAGGTATGCTGTTGTGAAATGTTCCACTTCTGGAGACCTCTACATACTGGCTGCAGATAAAGTATCATCTGTTGCTTCTACTTTGGAAACAACATTTGAGGTTATTTCAACATTTTCAGGTGAAAATTTATAGATATTCTGACCATCACACTAATCAAAATATTGGGTTGATTTGAGTTCACTACTTTTTTGGATATTCCTCATTATGCATTGAAATAAATGTGACTTCTTCATTTTTAGAAGATAGTTTATACTGATTATGTGTTAAATATTAGTACCCATTATTCTCTGAATTTTCTTAGCTAAATAATAAAGTCTCTATATTCATCAGTTCAGATGCAAGCTGATTAGAAGAATAAGCAACTTAACAAAATTAAAGGGCTTTATAACAAAGGCAGGAAGGGAGCTACAGAATGTGTAAGACCATTCAATTCTTGTTGGTGCAAAGATAAGTCAGAGGACCCTGAATGTTCTTTACTCCATACCTTTTCTCAATCTTTTTAAAGTGTAGACAATATTACAGACTTCACTGACAAGGTAGATATTACCGCAGATGCTGAAAAATTACAAGATTTTTGAAAGTATTAAGGTTAAATTTAGAGATCATTTGTCTAGATTGCAAAAGTATTTCAAATTTTTACTTTGCAGAGATTTATTGGGTTGCCATTTGAGTTACTACATGGCATAGGATTATATATCCATCTTGTTCCTGACAAAATAAGTATTAAAATAGTAGGCATGTTGAACAGCTTAAATAGAATAATTTGTGTTGGATAATTTCTTTCCAAGAAAATATGAACTATTCTTAATAATTACTTTGAGGTTTTTTTTTGGAGGGGCGTGTTTGTGGGATAATATTAAGTAGTACATACAACAGTGTAGGCATAAAGTTCATTAAATTTGCTTTTCCCAAGCCTCTGATTATCATAGTAAAAGTACATAAATAGGATAGCATAAGGTCATGGGACTGGTCTTATGAAACCAACTTATAGAAAGGAATCAAAGTGATGACTAGAGCAGATTTCTCTAGAAATTAGTGTTAACAGTTTCTTCTTTAGTATCATTATGGATTATTTGGAAGAGATGCATCCTGAAGTATTAAAGTTTGCAAATGATTTTTCTGGGAATAGAATACGAAGCCAGCCAAGTTGAACTGGAAGGAGAGCTTGTGATTTTTTTTTTTTCCCCAGAAAGAGTGTTTTATTGTCATTAATTTTAAGGGAATAAACCTTTTAGTACAATAATAGGTACTGTTTTAATCAAAATGAAGTTAAACAACAGATTATTAAAAGATTTTATTGTTCTTTTAGTGGTGTCAATGGATTACATAGTTTTGGCTGCTATATGGTAGGAAAAAAACATCATGAAAGGTGGAGAAATTTCTCTACAAGGATAGATTTTTTTTTTTTAAAGTTATTATTGCCGGGCACATTGGTGCATGCCTGTAATCCTAGTGACTTGGGAGGCTAAGGCAAGAGGATTACAATTTGTAACCCAGCCTCAGCATGTAGGCAAGAACCCAACTCAAAAAAAGGGCTGGGGATGTGCTTGGTCATAAAACATCTCTGGGCTTAATTCCCAATTTAAAAAAAAAAAAAAAAAAGTAAGGGGGCTGGGGATGTGGCTCAAGCGGTAGCGTGCTCGCCTGGCATGCGTGTGGCCCGGGTTCGATCCTCAGCACCACATACAAACAAAGATGTTGTGTCCGCTGGAGAAAAAAACTAAAAAAAATAAATATTAAAAAAAAAAAGTATATTTAGTTGGAAATGAAGAATTACTTGTGGGAAAGATCTGGGAAGTAAGGGTCATTGAAGTTTCATTAACTTTGAAAGAGTAGACTTTGAAGTGAACAGACTTATTCAGTAGGACTAAGTTATCAATCCTTTTGGTAAATCTGTTATTTTTAGAACACATAAAAGAGATTAGATTATGGAACTTAGACAGTAAAGGTATAGAAAATTAATAGATGATGAGTATGGGCTTTTTGTTCTTTTTTGTGGTGCTGGGGATTGAACTCAGGGCCTCACGCATGCTATGCAAGCCCTCTACCACTGAGCTACATTTCCATCCCTATGATATATTATTAAGGGAAGCTAGACTTATATAGAACATCAAAGTTGTAGTTAGACTTACCTTGAAATTTGGGTCTAATCATTTAGAAATCTTGAAATTTGGGTCTAATCATTTAGAAATCATGTGATATCAGACATATCGTGTATGTTTTCTGAAATTATTTTCTCATTTGAAAATTGAGCACAGTATTACCTATTTTGTAGTAGTATTGTGAAGAAGTTGCTTACTGGGTGCCCAGTGACTATCATGTATTATTTATAATCTTTTACCTTTTTAGAGCAACATTAGGAAAGCAACAGCAATGGTTTTCCACAGAGAGAGTGTCAGAACAGGTCATCTATCTGTTGATCTAGAATTTCTTTTTCTTACAAAATTTACATAGTTTTATGTAACTTTGAGAAATTTCCTTGGAATCTTTTGAGTACCTGTTTGTTATAATAGGTAACAATGGATAAAATTGCTAAAATATTTGAATATTTATTGTGTGGTAGGTATTATACTAAGTGCATCAAACATTTAAAATGTATTAATAACGCTGTCCTCACAACAATCCTGCTGAGGTAGGAACCATAATCATCTGTATTTGATAGATTCCTGAAGGTCATAAAATAGTAAAAGGGAAGCCAGCCAGGGTTTGAGCCCAGCCAGTCTCATCCTAGATTTTGCACTTTAACCTGATGTGTTGTTGCTAAACTTACAGAGGTAGAATTTCATATAAAACCATTCTTTTTTTTTCCCAGATAAAATATTATAAGTTTATTTAAAAGTTAATTCTCACCTTGAGTATGCAAAATACAAACTCTACAAAATGTTCATTTTTTTTTTTTTACTTTGTAGTTTAGAAATATACAAAATAGAGGTTTGCTTAAGTTTATATTACATATTTATTAAGGCAGGGAACTATATAGAAAAAAACACATTTGTTCTGCTTAAGGCATATTTGGGAATAAACCATGGTACGAATTATTGCACATCTGAAACTACAGTGCATAACAGACTGCATAAAAATGTAAAAGAAATACATGAAACATATTTACTTGACTTAGGTACTTGTAGATCAGAAGACAAAAAAATAACTTTTTCTTGTCAAAGTATACAGTTTTTGTCAACTTTGGCTTCCTCATTTGGTACCCTTAGAACCAAAACTCACCAAACACCATCACAAGAAATACATTTTCTGTACCTGAATTTCTTCCTTTTCTTCTGATATCATAATATAAAACCATTCTTAATGGTGGTTTTCTTTCCCCACAGGTGCAGATTTGAAAAATGGTACTTGTAGTCATCCTTTAATTCCTGATAAAGTCTCTCCTCTTTTACCTGCAACTCATGTGACCATGGCAAAAGGAACAGGATTGGTTCACACAGCCCCAGCTCATGGTATGGAAGATTACAGTGTCGCCTCTCAGCACAACCTGCCAATGGTACTCTTCTCTCTTTTCTTTTTTAATTATTATCCTTATAGAATCAAAGTGATAAATCCTAACATCTTTATTTCTTGATAATAATAATTTTGGTCAACATAATTAAGTTGTGAAATGCTTAGGTTTATGTAGTATCCTAAAGTTTCAGTAATTCAGAATTAACATGAAATCAAAATAAAATTAGAACTGAAGAATATATACTATGTGGGGACACTTTGAATATGCACAGACCTAATTATATTGTGCTTTACTTTATTGCACTTCACAGATATTGCATTTTTTTTGGTACCAGGGATTGAACCCAGGGGCACTCAACCACTAAGCCACATTCCCCAACCCTATTTTGTATTTTATTTAGAGACAGAGTCTCATTGAGTTGCTTAGCGTCTTGCAGTTGCTGAGGTTGGCTTTGAACTCAACGATCCTCCTGCCCCAGCCTCCAGAGCTGCTGGTATTACAGGCATGCACCACTGTGCCCGGCTAGATATTTCATATTTTACAAATTGAAAGTTTCTGGCAACTCTGTGTCAAGCAAATATATTGGCATTATTTTCTCAATAGCTCAGATGGTTATTAGCATTTTTTAGTATAAAGTGTTTTTAATTAAGGTATGTACATTGCATTTTTAGACATAATGCAGTTGTACTCTTAATATCCTGCCATAAAATAAACATAACTTTTCTGTGCACTGAGAAACCAAATATTTTATGTGACTGGTTTTATAGTTGATCCTGCTTTATTGTGGTGGTCTGGAACCCAGCCCACAGTACTTTTTTTCAGGTATTAAGTCACATAGATAAATTACTCCCAGTTCCTAGAAAATGGCAAGTAGATTTTACTTAGTAATTGAAAAGGACAGTTTGGGTTTTTTTTTTTTAACTTAAAAATCTTCTCTAAATGTATTTTATGTACTTCTATTACTGAGCAGATTTTTCCACTTAGTTAAAAGCCAAGTCTCAAAGTGAACAACTATGTACACTGCCATTCATCTCTAAATAATAGAGACAAGTTAAGATGTTTTAGTATATTTTGTTACTTTTTGTTATTATACTTTAGGTATATGCTTTAATAATATATTTTGCCTTTGGTGATTTAAATATATAAAATTCACAAATTTCTATTGATTGAATAAGTGTACCCAAATTTTCAATGTAGAGAAAGAATAGTCTGCATTGAGATGTTTTATGTGTATTGTTTTGCCAGAGATTGTCATAAGATAAAACGTCTTGATGCTTTAATTGTTCAAATGGATTTGTAGGATTGTTTGGTAGACGAAGGTGGAATTTTCATAGCTGAAGCAGGTCCTGAACTTCACAAGAAAGCTGTCCTTGAAGAGGGAACTGATGTGGGTAAGTACTGTACCTGTTGATAACATAGTGGCATATTTTCTGAAAAGCAGCCAGCAGTAACCTTTGCTTGCTGTTCTTCCTTCTTATACTTTCTGCCAAAACAAAATAATTTTATTTTGTTTAACCACATAGTTTAAAATGAGTTCAGGGCTTTTTCATCTTTTGCTTCAGAGCTGCTCTACTTTTTAAGCAAATTCAGACAATTGGGAGTGATGTTATTTTAGGGCTACAAAGGTAATGATCAGCTGTGTGACTTTTATGGAAGGATAATATCAAGCTTGGGGCTAGATGTTGGCTATAAATCAGACATTTCCCACTCCTTTTGTAACTCTTGCAAATAATTGAGCTGGTTATTTGGTTTATATTTTAGAATCGTAGGACTCCACCAGTCTGGAATTCTCTTTCTGCCTTCACGGAATCAAAGACCATTGCTGTGAAAGCTTTCAATGTACACATTAACACGAGGGTGAATTAGACCTTGCATATTACTTTTCTTGGGCTGTAATAACAAATTGTCATAAATTTGGTGGCTTAAAACAACTAATTATTCTCTAAATTCTGGAGAGTAGATGTCCAAAATCAAGATTTTGATAGGACTATATTTCTCCTGAAAGTTCTATGCAAGAATCCTTAATTGCCTCTTCCTAGCTTCTGCTGGCCCCTGGAGTCCTTGGCATTCCTTAATCTATGGTCACATCACTGCACTCTCCGCTTCTGTTGTCACATGGCCACTTTCAGCTTTTGTGTGTCTCTCTGTGTATCTTCTCCTTTTAAAGACACCAGTCATTGGATTTAGGGCCCAGTCTAATCCATTGTGTCCTCATCTTAATTTAGTTACATCTATAAAGATTGAATTGCAAGTAAGGTCACATGCATAGAAATGAGGATAGACAGAGCTTAACCCATCAGACATGCTTTCTTCTGGATTACCTAGAGAACATTTTAAAATTTATAGTATGATAGATAGACAGGCTCTGAGTTTTAAATTTAGAATTCTTAAGTATATCTGTTCATCTCTCCTTTGAAGTGAAGAGTTGTGGGAATAGCATAATTTAGAGCCTGATTAAGGTTTTACAGCCCCTGCGTTTCTTTGCCAGGAGATATGCAGATTATGTCTTTGATACCTGGGAATAGTACCTATTGGCCTAGACTTAATACTTTTTCTTAAATTTTTTTTTTGTATTTGTAGATGGACAGAATGCCTTTATTTTATCTTTATATAGCGCTAAGGGTTGAACCCAGTGTCTCACACATGCTAGACAAGCACTCTGTCACTGAGTTACAGTCCCAGCCCCAGACTTAATACTTTTCATTAGTTTAGAACTCTATTAGGATTTTCATAGTACTTCTTCATTATGTCTAATCTCTTTTTTTTTTCTAGTCATAAAGCTGCTTAAAAATTCAAAGAATTTGTTGAAAGAGGAAAAACTGATACACAGCTATCCCTATGACTGGAGGACTAAGAAACCAGTGGTTATTCGTGCCAGCAAACAGTGGTTTATAAATATCACAGATCTAAAGACAACAGCCAAGGTATAAAATGCATTCTACTATAAGGGGTTGGGTTTATCTTTCTCACCATGTCAAAGGATTGCATGTAAGGGTGAGGTGGGGTTTTGGAGTAGATGGTATTGTTGCTTTTGTAATTTGTTTCCCTAGCATTGTAGAGTTAGGAAGGTCTGAAAAGACCTTGGGTTTTATTCTTTCATTATGCATACGTGGGAAAAAAGCTTGAAGAGGTTCAATGATTTGCTGATTCACTTTTCCTGCCCCATATAGTGAAAGTAGCATAGAATTAGGACAGAACTGAGTTTAACACATTTTTAACCCCCTAGAAATTCAGTTCTATACCCTCTTCATCGATATCAAGGTGAGAATCCCACATTATAGAGTAAGTGAGCAAAAGTTTCCAGAACAGTGTTTTGACATATAATAGGCATTCGATAAAATTCTTTGTAAACACTTTGTTTCCTTAAGATTGAACTAGCAAATCCCTTGAAGGAGTTGTAGCTTTGAATTAACAAATATTTTACAACTGGTATTATAGTTATTTAATATGTATTTGAGCTCTTTCATTTAACATACATATGTATCTGTGTGTATACTGGTGTATTTGTTGTGTATTTGTGTGTATATGTGAGCATATGTGTGTATCTTCACAAAAAATTTGATTCTATTGAATGAAAGAGCACAGATTATATATTTGTTAACTAGACTGAATATACAGATATTTTGCTGTATAGTTTACAAATAAGCTACTACTGGAATTAGCTGGTTCATTTGTTGGGTTGACAGTTTGGGGTCCTTATTTTTTCATTCCTTTCTGAAGCCTATGTTCCTTACTTTTAAAACATTAACATTTGTAACTTCCAGCTCTAAATAACTTTTTAGTTGAGGAACATCTAAATCTGATATAAGATGTTTAAGCCCAGTTTTTTGGGTTTTTTTTGGTAGTACTGCACTAGGGATTGAATCCAGAGGCAAGGTACCACTGAGCTACATCCCTATACCTTTTATTTTTTTTATTTTGAGACAGGGTCTTGCTAAATTCCTGAGACTGGCCTTTAACTTGAGATTTTCCTACCTCAGCCTCCCAGGTTGCTGTGATTACCCAGCCCCCAATTTTTTTTAAATATGTTTTTTTGATTGTAGATGGACACAGTATCTTTATTTATTTTTATGTGGTGCTGAGGATCAAACTCAGTGCCTTACCCATGAAAGGCAAGTGCTCTACCACTGAGCCACAGCCACAGCCCCCAAAACTTTTTTTACAGACTATTTTCAGTAGCTTTTTGTAGAAGTTGCAAAACTAGAGTCATCTATTGCCACATTTCCATCATCCAGCTTCAACAATAATCAATTTTTGGCCAGTTTTTTTCCCTCTTACCCTACCTACCTTTTCCCCAAAACCACTGGATTATTTTGAGGCAAATACCAGGCATCATTTTTTTCAGGCAATATTTTACCATGTACATCTGAAAGATAAATATTCTGTAAAGCATAATTCTAAGCTGGGTGCTCTGGTGCATGCTTGTAATTCTAGCAACTTGGGAGGCTGAGGCAGGAGAATCCCAAGTTCAAGTCCAGCTTCAGCAACTTAGTAAGGTCCTGCACAATTTAGTGAGAACTCACTTCAAAAGAAAAAAAAGGGGGATGGTGCTGGGGAGGTAGTTCAGGAGTTAAGTACCCTTGGTTTCAATTTCCAGTACCAAAAAAAAACAACAAAAAACAAAAAAACATAATCCAATGCTATTATACCACCTTCAGAAAGTCCTTAACAAAATCCAGTAACCCAGTCAGTATTCACATTTCTTGGCTTTAAAAACCAAGTATTAGTCAAATTGAATTAGAGAAGTGGTGTTGCTCCAAAAGGTTTTTGGGGTAAGAGACTTCAGTTTAGAAAAGAAGCTATTTAAACCTGCTTAGCAAAATGCTTTATTTTGGGGGTACTGGGGATTGAATTCAGTGGCACCTGATCACCAGGCACATCCCCAGTAAATACCCCAAGGGTATTTTCTATTTTATTTAGAGACAGGGTTTCTTGCTGGGGGTATAGCTCAGTTGGTAGAGTGCTTGCCTCTCATGCACAAGGTCCTGAGTTCAAAACACTTGCACCACAAAAAAAAAAAAAAAAAAAAAAGAGAGAGAGGGAGAGAGAGAGACAGGGTCTCACTGAGTTGCTTGGTGCCTCGCTTTTGTTGAGGCTGGCTTTGAACTCACAATCCTCCTCCTTCAGCCTCCCTAGCCACTGGGATTCCAGGTATATGCCACTGTGCCTGGTGCAAAAAAGCTTTTTTTTAATGAAGAGTTTAAGTTAGCATATTTTGACTTTTTGGGGGGATTAATAACAACCATTTATGCTGTTCAATTGATCTTTTGGTAATTGACAAATATATCAAATGTAGGTAGTTGACAACTTTTTGAGGAAATAAAGGGGGAGTTTTCAAAGGATGTAAATAAATAGGAAGTAACTGATATTTTGGGGAAAGTGTTTTCGGCATTGTAAACCTTGCTGTGTAAAATCAATCTATATTGTTTGTAATCCTTGTTTGTCAACCTAGGACAGTAGCTTATTTTTAAAGTGCTTACAAAAATGATTAAAATCAAGTTTGCATTGATCTTAACTATAGTTTATTAAGTATATGTAATACTTGTACTAAACCTTTTATAACCAGTTTTCTTTGTTTTTGAAGTGGAGTCTCCCTACATTGCCCAGGCTGGTATCAAACTTGTGTGCTCATGATCCTCCCACCTCAGCCTCCAGTCATTATTCATTCATAGTTCTTTTTGTGGCTCTGTTAGTAGGTGTGTCTTTCCATGCCCAGGCTTGTTACCAGTTTTGATCTAGGGTTGGTGTAAATTGGAAATTGGTATAAAGTCTCTTGTTAAATCCTCCAAAGATTAAGTCTGCTCTTGATAATAATTAGTAAGACTTTGGTGACTCTGTTTTTATTTTGCCTCATTTGCTCTGAAATCTTTAGTTTTTTGTTGTGTTTAGTTTTGGGAGTGTCAGGGGGATGTGAATGACAGCCAACATCCAAAACAAACCACTGCATAAGGAAAAATAATGACAGTTGTAGAAAAATTTATTCTGCTCTCTCTCATTAGTCTTGATTTATGAATTAATTTCAGGAATTGTTAAAGACAGTGAAGTTTATTCCAGGAGCAACACTGAATGCCATGGTTGACATGATGGACAGGCGTCCGTATTGGTGTATATCCAGGCAAAGAGTTTGGGGAGTTCCAATTCCTGTATTTCATCATAAGACAAAAGATGAATACTTGATCAACAGGTAGAACTTTTTATGATAATTTTTTTGTTGTTTTAAAGTGAATTGTGTTCTTTTTAATAATGGAAAAAAATAGTGTAAACTATTGAGATTCTCATATATTTTTCATTTATTTATTTTTCAGGCACTGGGTATTGAACCCAGAGGTGCTTAACCACTGAGCTACATCCCCAGTTCTTTTTATTTTTTATTTTTTGAGACAGGGTCTTGCCAAGTTGCTTAAGGCCTTGGTAAGTTGCTGAAGATGACCTTGAACTTGCAGTCCTCCTGCCTCAGCCTCTAGCATAGCTGGGATAACAGACATGAGCCACCACGCCCAGCTTCATATATATATTTAAACAAGATATTATAAAATAGCAATATTTTGGGGAAATGAAATATAAATTTCCAAAGGATTCATATTTCAACATATAAAACAAAAACTAAGATTTGTTCCAGTATTGATAATTAGAAAGAAAGCTCTGTTTTATTCTATGAGAATTTATTGTACTAGTTTAAAGTGTTGGGGATCCAAAGATCCCCACTGTTTAGTTGGGGAGCCTAAAATGTAATTTTACTTTAGGAATCACTTTACCAGTGAACTACATCCCCAGCCCTTTTTATTTTTATTTTGAGGCACAGTCTTGGTAAGTTGCTGAGTTTGGCTTCAAACTTGTGATCCTCCTGCCTCAGCCTCCCAAACTGCTGGGATTACAGGTGTGTGCCACCTTACCTGGCCTCCCTGTTAGCAGATGTGGGACAGGGAATATTTATCATTCCTTTGGGGAATACATTCTAGGTTTTCATTTTCTTTGAGTAATGTTTTAATATGGCTAAATTATGTTATAGCCTAAGTAAAGAGTTTGAATACATTTGTAAGTGTTTATACATTTAATCAATTGAGAACCCAGTGAAGAATTTGAGGGAATAGAGGCCAAGAAATAAAAGAGGAGTGTTGAGACTGTAGACGTAGATTTGAATGTCCCCACCTTGTCTCTCAAATTTTTGTGAAAAGGTTATACTTTTCATTGTCAATATTATCATTATTTCTTTAACAGTACTTCCATGATTGCATATATTTGAAGTGGTATTTTTTTTTCAGTGTTAAAGGTTTTTTTTGGTTTTTTTTAAGTCATCTGTAGGCACATATTGAATACTTGTTTTTTTTGTTTGTGTATTTGTTATCTTTTGTGCTGGAGATTGGTTGTTGGTTGTTGGTTGATTGTTGATTAAGTAGGTGAAATATATGTGAACTTCAGAAAAACACAAACAAGTTTTTTTTTTATCATTTACATTTTTATTTGTTAATACATTTACATGGTTGTGTTAAAGATCTCTGTATCTGCCATTGTGTTCCTTCCATGGTATTAGTTGATTTCTGATTTTGAAATAGAAGAGACATACAGAATATTGGCCTACAGAAGTGACAGACAAACGTAGTCATACTGTCTGTCAATTCATAGGTCATTTTCCTGTACACCATTTCTTAATGATGACTCAGATCCTCTTTCATTTTGACATTACACTTGAACTTAAGACAATTGACATTCATTCTTAGTTATTTTGTCAGTTTTATAGAAGAGAAAGATTATCATTTTTCCTCCTTAAGTGAATGAGAATCAAGTAATCACAGTGTTGTATTCTTATGCCTTTGTATTGTAGCAAGTTGGTGACCATCAAAAGTAACAGCATCTCCACTGGAAATTCATACACAGTCCACATGGAGTTGCTGTTACACTTGATAATCCCACTCAGTGGATCCAAAGGTTCCTTCTGTTGTTTTTTTTCCTTCTGTGGTGCTGAGGTGCACCAGGGCTTGGCACATGCCAGGCAAAAACTCTACTGCAGAACTGCACCCCCATCCCTCCTCTGCCTTTCTTGATGAAAATGTATATATTATCTGTAAGTGTGTTTTTTTCTCAAAATAAATTTTTAAATTTATGTTCTAAATGAGTTTAGAGACTGATTTGGTTTGAAACTGATGTTTGATTCTGATTTGAATTAATGGTTTTATTAGCATTTTATATTCATTTGTATTTTATCAAGAAATGATTTCAGTTCTGACCTTAATGTCATTGGTCATTTTCTGCATCTGCAATATAATATCATTATGACTTAGATTAAAATCAGTTTCTAGTTAATAAAAACAATAATTTTTAGTATTAAACAATTAGAAACATCGGCTCCGTAGGCAGGCAAAAAGTTGACTGATTTTTTTTCAGTATTTCACATGATTGTTACCAACTTAATACTATAAATACCATGATTGTAATCAATTTACTGCTATTAATAGCATAGCTAACTTATGCATTTAGGAAACTGAACTTAAGCATTTAGGACCTTGACTTCTGGAAATTGTGAGAAATTTATAGAAATTGGCAAGGAATTTCCAATTTAATTTGAGTTTAGCTGTCTTAATTTCAGGCTTACAATAATAATGACACTTTGGTAGAAATTTTTGTTAATTAACTAAAATTTTCTCCAAAATTATTTCCTGTTACCTTTAAAACCTAATTGTAGGATTAGATTAAGTAAAGAATGCTTCCCTCCCAAATTTTATTGTGTTCTCAAATTCAATTTAGTAAACAAATATGAAGCAGTCTCTTACCTTATTCTTATTCCAGTAATTTGCAGAAGAAAAGTTGTCTTACAGCCCTTAATATTTTTGCTTATAAAGACAAAACAGAAAAATGGTGAAATGACAGCCAGTTTCTTCGTTACCTAGCCTTAAGACTGCTTAATTTCCAATAACATGCTAAATGAGCCTTCAGCTCAGTTGATAGTAAAGTTCAGAATGATTGGTTGGTGTTATAGTTGCTCATACTGCCTAGTGGGTTTTCACTGATTGAAATCTAGGAAGGGACACGTAATGCATGTGTTTAGATAAGGCCTTTGAGTAAAGTACAGAGTTTTATGGTGAACTTATTGCTTTATGAAATACAGCATTAAAGTAAAAACATATAGATTATATAGTGAGTGATAAGTGGTTTCACCCACTTTTATCAACAGTAATTTATATGACCTTTAAGATATACGTTAACTGTGTGCTTGTGTTAAGTATAGGGTATTATTAACAAAATTAAGGCTAGAATTTTTAAATTTCCAAGAGCAAATTTAGACTTTTTCCCTTGAAGAATATATAACATCATAGGGAAATTCTTAGAAAATTATTTTCAAAGATTTTAAAGCATGATCTCAGTTTCATTGTAAAAATAACTGGAATTGTAGTTCTGTGATAGTGCACTAGCCTAGCATGCATGAGGCCCTGATTTCAATCCCCAGCACCACAAAAAGAATAAGAATTTCTACTTCTCTGAGTATTTATCATAGGGAAATAAGAGGACTAATGTCTCTTGGTCTTTTGTACAAAGAAATATATGTACAATATAGTTGTTTGTAAAGAAATATAGTATTATAAAAGAAGAGTTAATCCAGTTCAGTTTTGGAAGAATGATTCTGCAGCATAATGGTTGTCTGGGTCCTTGGGTATGAAAATCAATTAAACAACCCGGCCACCATTTGGCAGTTCCAGAGTTTTACCACAGCTATATGGATACCCTGTGAGCCCTTATTTTATATTAACTTGTATTTTTTTCCATGCTATCCATTATAGCTACCTCAGGTTTTTAAGTTATATATCTGTGTTTATTTTTATTGCAAATTTTGTTTTTAAAATGCTTATCACAGCTTTTTAGAATCAGTCTACTGAAGTACAAGCCAAGAAAGTTAGTTTCCTCTTTGTGATACTTATTCTTTGCACATGAATTTTGATTCATTTGGATTATTATTTGTTATTATTATTAAAATCTGCATATTATAATTTTTTTCAGTTTTTATTATTTTTAGATCAAAAATCACATATATTTATTGATGGCATAAAATTTTCAAATATATGTTATGAAATGGCTAAATTGAGCTGATTAATATGGTTTCTTTATTCTCTCATTCTAGAATTGCTTTTTTTTTTTTTTTTTTTTTCTTTTAAATGTAAGTAATTGTCTAAAATCTCAAAATAGAGCTGAACTGGGGCTGGGGTTGTAGTTCAGTGGTAGAGTACTTGCCAGGCATATGTAAGGCCCTGGGTTCAATCCTCCAGCACCACATAAATATAAATAAATAAATGAATAAAATAAAGCTATAAAAAATAGAACTAAGAGGCTGTGGCTCAGTGGTAGAGCACTTGCCTAGCATATGTGAGGCATGGGGTTCAATTCTCAGCACTACATATAAATAAATAAATAAAATAAAGGTCCACTGAGAACTAAAAAAATATTTAAAAAAAAGAACTGAATTTAGAGAGCATAATGCTTTGTAAAGCATACTTAGTAAATTTAATTTAGTACATGATTTATTTATTTGTTTGTTTGTTTGTTTGTTTGTATTGGGGATTGAACCCAGGGGCACTTTACCATTGAGCCACATCCCCAGCCTTTTTAATTCCATTTTGAGTCAGGATCTCCATAAGTTACTTAGGGCCTTGCTAAATTGCTGAGGCTGGCTTCTAACTTAGGATCCTTCTGCCTCAGCCTCCGAAGTTGCTGAAATTACAAGTATGGGCCATCATACCCAGCCAATACGTGATATTTTTCTATTTCATAATATAAAGTAAGGAGGTGAGTCTTGCTCTAAATGTTAGTGAGGCTTCCTCTATCAATGATGCAGAACTTATTATCCTTCTCAAAAATGTTTCATATTTCTTTTAGATATATTGAAAGCAATTTTCTTTTGTTCAGGTTTATATGCATATGTAATAAAATAAAATTTGGGCTGTTTTTTGTAGTATGTAGTTTTATTTACAGTAGTTTTTTGAAATCATTTTAAAAGTTACTGCCGGATTAACATTGTATGATTAAATGACTTCTAAGAAAAACTAAAATAAAAAAAAAACAAGCAATTTCTTTCTCACTTTATGGGTTTCAAGAAGTATTTTTAATTCGTAAATTAAAGATTTGTAAAATGCAAGATTAAAGACTGGGGGTTCCGCATAGTGCTTGAGCTATAATTGTGCATGAGTGAGGCCCTGGGTTTGATCCCCAGAACTGCAAAGGAAATTAAAAAAAAAAAAAAGCAAGATTATATTTCTTCGCATGTTAAAACATTGTGTTACTTTGTGTTACTTATCTGAGTGAATTTTAGTGAGACTAGAGATAAATGACTAGTTAGGATTTTTGCAGTTGCCTTAGTAACATGTCAGGAGCAAAAATTGGAAACTTCCTTTCTTTGGTACTTTGATAAACTCAGTAAGATACTTGAGTATGGTTGAATAATACTTAAAATTTTT
The DNA here is from genome assembly GCF_047511675.1 of Marmota flaviventris. Lineage (NCBI taxonomy): Eukaryota > Metazoa > Chordata > Mammalia > Rodentia > Sciuridae > Marmota > Marmota flaviventris. The sequence continues at coordinate 62,867,704 of NC_092509.1, read as the reverse complement.
AAAACTTTATGAAATACTTAACATTTAAGGATATGAAAAAAGATTCAATAAAGTTGTTTTGGCATTCTAAAATAGATGTGAAGGTATTATCAATAATGGTAAGATATTTATGCTTCTTTAGATATGAGGACTTTTTCTCCTCTTAGAGTAAAATTTTTCACATACCCTTCTTGTCACAACTTCTCTCAGTGTTCATAGAAACTGAAACTCAGGAAAAATAATAATTTATTCCTGTCATTATCCATTAAGTCACAGGTAGTCCTGAGGCCTTTGGACTCATTTCTTGCTCTGTCAACACACTTATCTCCTGAGAATCCCTTGTTCCCTGACTTCATTTCTGTTCAGGGTCTTTATTATACATGGGTAATAAGAGCCTTTTTGCCATTGCTTAGCAAATCCAGAGAGAAACAGTGTGAGTTCAGTGACAGTGGTGACTGTAATGGATGAGTTAGAGATTCAGAATAAAGAAGTAAAAGTAGCCCTGAACCATGATTTGGGATACATACTTTTAAGGTCTAGTTTTGTTACTTGTTTAATCTCATTACTTACAAAATCCCAAATACAAAATGGGCAGCTATACTGTAAATCCAATTAGTGCTTATAAAGGACTTTGAAAAATATAACATGTACTAGACACACAAATGCTTTTGATTAATGATAATGTCAATCCTGTATCTCTACTTGCTAAGTTTACATGAAATCTGAATGCTTTACTTTTAATTTTGTATTTTTTGTTTATTTTCAATATAAAACAATTTTGCTATTTTCTGAAATTACCAATCTTGTAACATTTATATAAAGGATAAAGGGACATCAATGTATTTATTTTTATGGTATTGGGGATTGAACCCAGGGCCTCACACTTGCTAGGCATGTGGTCTACTACTAAGTTATGTCCTCAGCCTTTATTTTATTTTGAGACAGGGTCTCATTATATTGCCAGGATGGCCTCTAACTTGTGATCCTACTGCCTCAGTCTGGTAATACCCATTTTTAGAATCATTAATTTTTGATGAAAATTTCTTTTTTTTTATTCCATTCTGCAGTTGAACCTACAGCCTCACCCATGCTAGGCAAGTACTCTATCACTGAGTTATATCCCAAACCTGAAAATTATATAATTGGTTTGAACAGTGCATCTGCTGGAATTATGTGTGTATATAAATACTTTGCTAGTATCTTTATCTTTTCTCTTTTTAGGGTTTTGTCCTCTCGGGTGTTAGATTTTCTCAGATTTTTATATCATAATATTATTCATATTTTCTTAACTGACAAAGTATTCTTTGCAAACTATAAATAGTAATATATAACTGAATATTATTATCATATAACTAGGTTATTAGTACATAAAGTGCATAAAGTTTTTATGGTCTCATAGAATAAACATTTATCTTTACTGTTGGAAGTCCATATAAAATGAGTGTAGCTATCTTAGAAACATGGAATTGTGCCCATTACATTCTTATTATCCATAACATTATAATTTCAATGTATCCTTCTAGAAAAATGCCAACTTAGTGACATTTTATAAGATTATTTAAGTTTTAACTTGTAGACATATTTAAGTTATATTGCCCATTCAGTTTTTTGCTTCCTGCGGTAGTTTTTTGTAAACATTTCATTGATGTGTGAATTAGCAGACCAACAGAAGTTAGATGATTTGTTCTACACAGTCATAATTAGTAAGACGCAGATGGAGATTTAGAACTTAATACTTTTTCCTGTTCACTATTTCCATTTCCATTAAGTCCTTTGGACCTATATTAAATTCTTAGTTACTGGGCTGGGTTGTGGATCAGTGGTAGAGTGCTTGTCCGGCAAGTATAAGGCCCTGAGTTTGATTCTTGGAACTGCAGAAAAAGAAAACTATGCACGCACGCACGAGCGTGCGCGCACACACATACCCACACGCATATATATATATGTACATATGTGTGTGTGTATATATATAAAATGTTAATATAGTTGTGTGTTCTGGTATTTGATTAACATAAAATGAACCATCTAAATTTATCTGGTTTAAAATAATTATTTTAAGTAATAGCTAATGCTTATGTACATATAAAAATGAGTGAGTCATTCTTTGTTCTACATTATTTATATCCACCTAATTAATATTCATAATGAGGTTGGGGATATAAGTCAGTGGTAGAGCACATGCTTGCCTGAGGCCTTGGGTTTGATCCCTTGCACCACAAAAAAGTTAAAAATAGAAAATTTAATATTCATAATAAGTCTCTAAATGATGCCCTTTTTATTGCATTTTACAAATGAGGAAACCAAGGTTCATAATACTCAGTACCTTGCCCAGGGTTACATGTCTAGTAAGTGGGTTAGAGCCAGAAATTAAACCCAAATTGTCTGACTTGTAGGTCCATGCTCTTGCCCATTGTATGTACCCTGACTAAAAGGAAAGCAACTAGAGGAAGCTATATAATATTAACAAAGCTGTAATACAAATATTATATTAAAAGTATGTAATTGCTGTGAGTAGCTTTAGTATAAATTTTTTTCCTGGCTCTAATTTTCAAATAATTTATAACTATATATCTTCACACAGTTATTCATTTGATATACAGTTATTGGCATTCTTCCATGTGATGGGCACTGTTTTGAAGTGTACATGTATGGTCTCATTTATTGCAGTTGTTCTGAGGGACATATGTAGGCTCACTAAAATGTAAGTTCCATTAGGGCAGGGATCTCATCTGTTTTGTTAAGTGCAGTATCTCTAGTTCTAGAACACTGCTGAAGAAATTGGAGATGCTCAGTAGATTTAAAAAAAAATGAATTGGATTATTCTTCTTAACAGAGAGGAGAGCTGAATGTTAGAAGAGTTTTAGTTTTTGTACATGGTCATGACCATAGTGATGGAGAACAGAAGCCTAAATATCTGCTGTTGAAGGTCTGTACTCTACTATGGTATTGCCTCTTACACAGGTGGATTTGAACTTAGTTCTGTAAGCAGGAAGGGAGCCCTTGAAAGTTTTTGAATGGAGAATTTGTGTAATCAAAAGCAGTTTAGGAATGCATCCATCTCAAGGTGTATCAGGCAAATAAAGGGATGAGAGTAGGGGAAATGTCAGATCATTGCATCAATCTAATATTGAAGCAGTAAGATTGCATTAATACGGTATCAATGGAAACAACTGTAATATTTCCAAGGTGGAACTGACTAAATTTGTTGGTTTAATTTGGCCAGAAATTGAAGGAGGCAGGGCAATTAGGAGGTTTTGAGTATAGGTACTTAGATAGAAAATAGAAATGGGGAAATCATGAAATAGGAAATCATGAACTGAAATAGGCAGATCAGAAAATATCATAGTATATTAAAAGTATAGATCAGAAAAAATCTTTTTCTTTTTCCTTTTTATAGGGATATATGATTAATTTTACTTAATTAGTTTGAATTTAAATTATGGCAGCAGCCAGATAAGCATGTAGTTGAACTAAGGTTCAGGAAAAAGGAAAAGATAATATAATTTAAAATTTTATTATTCATTATTATAGTAAATTGAAAAATTCTTCCTTTCCCCCCCAAAATAGCCAAACCATTGAACATATTATTAAACTAGTGGAACAACATGGCAGTGATATCTGGTGGACTCTTCCCCCTGAGCAACTTCTTCCAAAACAAGTCTTATCTCAGGTAAACTGCTATTTGTATTTGACAGCCTTTGTATGTTTTTCATGACAATGACAACGTAAGAGTTCTCTGAATTAAAAGGTATGATTATAATGTCATGTAAAGTTAATAAATTTATTTACTATGAATTCTAAGCAAATGCAGTTTGAACATTGGACATTTTGTTAGCAATGGAAACATAGTATTTAACAAAGCATGGAACAGTAAGGTCATTTATCTCTTTGGGAGCTGGGATTGATTTTTGACTGATTGGGTTGACTAAGTAGATAATTATGAGAACAGCCCCCAACATTGGTACATCAGGACTTTTTAGGATCTGATGTGGAGTTAACAGATTACATCACACATCAAAAAATCCACACTAGAAATTAATTTCAAGAACTTTTTAAAAAACAGCAACTATTTTACTACATTGGTAGATGTATATAACTAAGTGGCCATAGTCACTTCTACATGCAAATGGCGAGAGTTGTAATTGAACTGTAAAATGCTTAAAAATGTTTAGATGTTATTGAAAAATGTGAATTGAATGTCTGTTTTTCACTTTCTTTTTTTTGAATATTTATTTTTTAGTTTTAGGTAGATACAATATCTTTATTTTACATTTATGTGGTGCTGAGGATCGAACTCAGTGCCCCATGCATTGTAGGCGAGCACTCTACCACTGGGCCACAATCCCAGCCCATGTTTTTCACTTTCTTAAAATTCTTTGGGTACTTAGTGGCTATATTGTGGTCTTTGTAAAATTAAAATGCTTTTGCACTATCTTATTAGGTTGGTGGCCCTGATGCTTTGGAATATATGCCAGGTCAGGATATTTTGGACATCTGGTTTGACAGTGGAACTTCATGGTCTTATGTTCTTCCAGGTAAGTTTTTAAAAATAGATTATATGCCAATTGAGAAGTTTTGAAAACACAGAAATATTACTTAGAAGAGATCTGTAACCAAAAACTTTTGTTTGCTTTATAAGAAGTAGATCTTCTATTATAACATAATTGTAGACCTAGAAGGATCCTTTGGCAGTCATATGATCCAATGATTTCCAAACTTTTTGTTTTTTTGCTTGTGTGATTTTCAAGGTGAAATTTTAATTAGAATCTTAGTACATTAAATAGATGGAAAAGAATAGGAATTTTCTCCTCCTTGTAACTGGCTAATTCTCCTTGGTTTGTATAGCAATCTGAAAGCATCCAGTTTCCTAAAATAAAGTTTGGAAATCCCTGAAATAATCTGATGCCATCATTTTTTAGAAGAGAAAATGAGATTGAGTTAGAGCCAGATTAAGTGGAACTTGAGCTGATATTCAGTTCTCATTCTTCCACACTGCATTGACCCTTTCACATTTTTCCCCCCTCTTTATAGAAATAACAGACTAATTATTTACCTACCTCATAGTTAGGGTCAATTTTGACTCATAGTATAAAGACAAAGAAGAGACCATGGACAAAAATTAGAAGAGCACAGTAGTAGAAGGCACACCTTAGAAGATGTGTGGAGATATTTGAGAGCAATATCCTTAAGGATACGACATGTAAAGTCGGACATAAGAGTAAAAAAAACGAGCCTTGTCAGCACTGTGAAATTAAAGATGGGGCTGCAGAGTTTGGGGCTCAATGATGGATCAGATAGCTTTGCTTTCTGAACAGGGGAATGTGGGGAGAATAACTCACTGTACAATTGGCCATTGTTAAAGGCATTGAAAGGACTTACCCTCAAGTTTTACGTGAAATATACTTCTGATACTGGGCTTCACTGTTGAAAGCCCAGCAGTATGATTCCTATTCCATAAATATAGGTAAATATATTTCTTTTATTTGGACCTTTCTTTCAGCTTAGGAAATATGAAAAAAATGCATGTAAATGCATGCTTATTCTCTGATAACTAAAATGTACATAATAATTCATAATGCACAAATATATTACATTAATTTTTATATAATAATTTTCAATAGTATTATTTCATAATTATTTTTCTCAAAGTATATATGAGAGAAAATATTGCAAGTTTAGGTACTTTGTTTTTGTGCATTATATGGAAAATTTAGGCAAATGACACTGCTCATGGCAGATTATATAGCAGCAGAAAGATGAGTTTCCTGCTAGCATGTTTGGGGCAGCACCCTGAATTCTAGGAAAGAGTGCCAAAGGTAAAGCTGCTTATGGAATGTATTTCAAGGGTCATTCACTGCTTTGTTCTTAGTGAGAATTAATACTGCTAGCAGTGTTGCTTTATTTCTCAAGTAGTTCTGTTATTAATGTTGTAAGTGCTGGACCCATTAACTGGGCTGTAAACTGCACAAAACTGTCATTAAAACTTGCATGCTGTTGTTGAGTGCTGAATTTAGTCATACTGTTTCTCTTTTTTGTTGTTGTTGTTCTGCTAGGGATCAACCCAAGGCCTCATGAATGCTGGGCAAGTGTTCTACTATTGAACCAGTCCCTAGTATGTGTTCCTCTTCCTCTTTTTTTTTTTTTTTTTAATATATATGTTTTTCTTTTTTCTTTTTAGTACTGGGGATTATAATACAGGGGCACTTTACCACTGAGCCACATCCCCAGCCCCTTTTTAATTTTTTTCCTATTTGAGACAAGGTCTTACTAGGTTGCTGAGGGCCTTGGTAAATAGCTGAGGCTGGTCTCAGGCTTGCAATCCTCCTGACTCAGTCTCCGAAGTTGTTGAATTATAGGTGTACACTGCCACACCTGGTTTAGTGTGTGATCTTCTTAACCAAATAATTTTGACCATGACAAATTTTTTATTAAGTTAAATTAGTGGTAAAAATGTACCTACTTAATAAATCTTTTTTTTTTTTTTTTTTTTTTTTTGCTTTCCTGTTGTATTTAAGTAATTGACTTCGAAGAAAATTCATTTGTCATTTAAATATATATGATGTACTTAATCTTAGGCTGTAGTTTCTACTTTTGTTAACTCATTATCTCTTCTCAATAAAAACCTTAAAAGATAAATCAGTAAGAAGTATGATACTCAGGTAACATTTGATTCTATTTTCCTCCCATTTATTTCATGATAAGAATCTCAAGATAGGCAGAAAGTGTAGTGGGGAAGAGAGCCAGGTACTAGGTGAATTCATAGTTTGAAAATCCATAAAGTTTTTTTTTTTTAAAGTCACCTACTTTTCTGAGAAGTGTTAACTGTAATTTTCGTTCTCAAATGTAAAATGAGTCAATGTATATTTCTTTGAGAGTACATTATTATAAAACAAGCTGAGCTTTCTTTGAGCCTAATTTTAGCTGTTAGTCTTCATTTGTATCTTCTACAAACTGAATTTGATTAGTTAGCATACATAACTGGTTTTACTTTCTGCTGATATGTTTTATAGCAGTGAAAGAGATTTGGCTTGTTAAGTTTTGACATCAGTTCAAGTACCTGTTTCCTTGTGAATTCAAAGTCAATAAATTCGAAACAAGAAAACTTTCTAAAAGGAAATGGCAGCCTGGGGCTGTGGCTCAGTGGTAGAGAGCTTGCCTCACATGGGTGAGGCCCTGGGTTTGATCCTCAGCACTACATAAAAATAAATAAATAAAATAAAGGTATTTGTCCATCTACAATTCAAAAAAAGAAAATAATTAAAAAACAAGATAAAAAAGGAAATGACATTTTTAAATGAATCATTTTATAGGTAAAAAGTGATACCTTTGTATCTAAAACATTGTGTAAACATTCACTGAAGGCATTAGTATGATTAAAAATATTTAATGTATGTGTGATTTTTAAATTTTTTGTATGTAGATGGACAGCTTGCCTTTTATTTATTTATTTTTATGTGATGCTGAGGATCAAATCCAGTGCCTCATACATGCTAGGCAAGCGCTCTCCTACTGAGCTACAACCCAGACCAGTAAACTTTATTTTTTAGAATAGTTTTAGGTTCTCAGCAAAATTGAACTAAAGGTACAGTTATCATATGACTTACCCACTGACAGGCTATTCTCTCCCACTCTTAATACTCCACCAGAGTATTAAGTTATTTGCATTTGTTATAATAGATAAATCTTTTATTAATTAATTAATTTATTATTATTATTTTGTGTGTGTGTGTGTGTGTGTGTGTGTGTGTACCTGGGGATTGAACCCAGGACACTTTTTTTGCTGAGCTATACCTCTAGCAATTATTTATTTATTATTAATTTTTATTATTTTCAGGGTGCATCTCACTAAGTTGTCTGGGCTGGCCTCAAACTTGTAATTCTCTTGCCTCAGCCCAATTGTTGAGCCACAGTGCCCAGTGATAAATCTATCTTGATACCTTATTATCACCCAAAGCCCATAGTTTACACTAGGTTCACTCTTGGTGGTATGCGTTCTGTGGGTTTAGACGAATGTGCAATGGTATGTGCCTAGCATTGTAATGTCGTACAGAATAGTAACTACACCATCCCAAAACTCCGGGTGCTACACCTATTTATCCTTCCCTCCATGCTGTTCTTTAGCAACCACTGATCTTCTTTGGGGAATTCCAGGATTGAATGCAGGGGTGTTCAACCCCTAAGCCCCATCCCCAGTCCTTTTCATTTTTTAAATTTTGACACAGGGTCTCACCTTGCTGAGTTGCTCAGGGCCTCTCTAAGTTGCTGAGGCAGGCTTTGAACTTGTGATCCTCTGGCATCAGCCTCCTGAGTTGCTGGGATTACAGTGAGCCACTGTGCCTGGCAAGCATTGTTCTTTTTATTGTCTAAAAAGGTCTTTTTATAGGTTTACTTTTCCTGTGTCATAGTTGGGATCATACAGTATGTAGCCTTTTCACTTCATTTAATATACATCTAAGTTTCTTCCATGTCTCTTCCTTATTGGATGGCTTATGTTTTTAGACTCTGATTAATATTCCATTGTCTAAATAAACCATAGATTATTTATTTGTTCACCTGTTAAATAATAGTGTTTTAAAATACTTATTCTACTTCCTTTTAAATTTTTTTTTATAGAGAAATAAATATAAATACAGAAAAGAGGTCAGTTTTTTCAAACAAAATTAGACTAACAATTTAGATTTTTAAATAACTTCTTTTTAAAAAGTCACTTTTAAGGGCTTGTGCAATATTAAAGAGCTTAATTTCAAATTTTAATTATTACATTTCAGCATATATTTAGAGATTATTTTTGGTTTAAATTATTTTCAGTTGTTACACAGATTAAGCATAGTTTTGCCATATTTGCTTGTGCTGGTAATACAATTTGTTTCCTTAGTTAAATACAAAAATCTTGTCAAAATTCATGAATTTAAATTTTGTAATGAATTCAAACATTTTTAAATGTTTTTTTTATGGTAATTTTTATGGTTGATTTCTTCTTTTTTTTTTTAAGTATCTTTTTTAGTTATCAATGGATACAATACCATTATTTTATTTATTTATTTTTTTTATGTGGTGCTAAGGATCGAACCCAGTGCCTCACACATGTTAGGCAAGTACTCTACCACTGAGCTATACCTCCAGCCCCGAGTTATTTTTTAAGTTACTTGCATGCCTAAATCACAATCTCAAAGATATTGAATAGTTTATTATTCTTTCTAAATATGAATTTTCATAATTTTCCTAAAATCTAAAGTTACTATGATAGAAATACTTTTTTGACCACGTGGTAAAGGGCCACTTTTCCTGGAAGTGTAAAACTCCATACTTACTACTGATCATACAAATTCTAATTTTTTTTTTTTTTTACTATGAGATCTATTATCTTTGTGTAGTGGGAATATCCATGAATCTTAATGTTCTTCCTGAAAGTTTTCCAAATTTCTAAGAATGTACTTTTGTTAGAAAAAATAAGCAGTACTAAAGACAAACTTTTTAGGAAATAGTCCCAATAGTGAATGATATAAAGTTGTTCATTAAATAAATCTACAGTGAAGTAGCACTTGGGTTTAGCTATGCTTTGTATTTCTTGCCATTTTTACCTTTGTGTTTGGAAGTTCCAGCAAGCTTTATATTTTCATTCCTTTCCAGAGTTTTGCTACTCCCAGACAGCCCATCCCCACTGTTTTCCCACTAATTTCACACCTTTTTTTCTTGAGACAAGTCCTCACTGTGTTGTCTAGGTTGGCTTGTGAACTTTTAAGCTCAACTGATCCTCCCACCTTAGACTCCTAAGTAGCTGGATTATATAGACAGATAGGCATGTACCACCAAGCCCAATCTCACATAGGATCTTTTTTTTTTTTTTTTTTTTGGTGCTAGGAATAGAACCCAAGACCTTGTACATACTAGGCAAGCACTCTACCACTGAGCTACACTTCCAGTCCATGTAGCATCTTAAAAGTCTTTCTTTCCAGAAATTATCTTGAATGATATTTAACTTTTTACCCAGTTCCAACAATTTTCAAATAGGTGAGAATGGGAAAGATACAAACACAGAGACCTTACCCTTAGTATGTATTACCTGTTTTGTTGTGATGCTTCTAGTAGGCTGGTGTCCTAGTAATTTTATTAGAATATTATAATATGTACTTCTAGGGAAGGATCAGAGACCATGTATTTTTAAAAATAGTTTAATATGATTTTATTTTTACAAGTGTTATTTCATGTGAAACTGAAAGACTATACCAGAAACAATCTTCTGTAATTCTGTCAGGAGATATCAGAATGCCCTTCATGGCAAATCTTAGTAATAATTAACAATTACTAGAGGTTTCCTATGTCTTACACTTCTTTAATCTCTCTAACAGCCTCTTGAGGTAGGTAAATACAGGTGTCATTCCCATTTTGCTGAAGAAAAAAATGAGAGCATGGAAAGATTTAGCCAAGACCCCCAAGTCAGTAAGCACCACAGGTACTGGGACGCTGGTGGTCGGAATCTAGCCCCTGGACAGTCTTCAGATTCTTATACTCTGAGTACCATGAATCCTTAGGCAGCAACTAGCTTTCTTTTTTTGAAATATTTTTCTTAGTTGTCAATGGATCTGTAATTTTATTTGTTTATTTATATGCGGTGCTGTGGATGGAACCCACAATCTCACGCATGCCAGGCAAACACTCTACCATTGAACCACAACTCCAGCTCTGGAACTGGTTTTCTTAAAATGAAAATTTTTTAAACTAGCAAGGATCTGAGAGGAAGCCCGTTGTTTCATAGATGTGTTTTTCAAGGTTTGGAAACAGTATGTGCTGCAGGGTGACAGAACTTTGGTTCACTTCTATGATGTTGGACTATGAGCGATTGTTTTACGAGACCAGAGGAGGCACTTCTCAAAGAGATGAAAGGGTTAGGGCTGCTTCTTGCTACTGCATTACCAACTCATTTCAGAAAAGGATTCCCTTGAATTTTCTATTATTTTTCATCTTATTGAAAATTGCTGTATCAAAATGTGGCTACCAGTAGGGAGTTAACATTTTAGAGTGGAATGGGATTTTTATACTGGCCGTATAAAAGCTTAAATAGGAACAAGTGGTTATGAGTCAGTAGAGGAAGGGGAAACAAAAGACATAGCTGAAGCATTCTAGATGTTGAGGCTAACCTGTTATTGTTTTTGTTGTATGTGCATTTACCTTTCTGTATTTTCCCAATTGCACAGACTGGACTGAATTCTCTGTTTTACCATGGTAACACTTGTCACAATTTTTTTTTTTTTTTTTCAGTGCTGGGTGGGGATTGAGCCAAGGACTTTAAGCATGCCCTATCACTGAGCTTCATCACCAGCCTCCTAGTTATTTCTTGCTAACATAAAATCTACCCTACTAGATGTTTCTCTGAGAGGCCAGAGACCACATTTCTTCAGTTTTCCCCTCAGAGTGTAGCACAATGCATGTAATGGGTACTGGGTAATATTGGTTGAATTGAGCTGGTTTAATTTTGTCTCTGTACTTCCATGCTCATCTTTTTCACATAAAAATTACAACTCTGAATCTTCAATATTAGGACATAAGGGAAAAAATCATCTAGGACATAAGGAAAAAAATCATCATTTCATAAGTAAAAGGGATATAGGCCTTTTTAAAGTTGTGAATTTGAATTTAATGTATGGAAGTAATTTTCCTCACTAACCTCATGCCCCAATTTTGAGAACTTTTTTATTTATTTATTTTTTTTATTTTTTTTTTTTAAATTTATTTATTTATTTTAGTTCTCGGCGGACACAACATCTTTGTTGGTATGTGGTGCTGAGGATCGAACCCGGGCCGCACGCATACCAGGCGAGCGCGCTACCGCTTGAGCCACATCCCCAGCCCCCGAACTTTTTTATTTTGAAGTCACAAAGTAATATGAAAAATTCCTACATGCCCTTCATCTAGATTTTCTATTACCAGTTTTACTACATTTGCTTTCTGTATCCTCTCAGTGTAAGTAGAGCACATAGAGAAAACAATTTTATATCTCTTATAATTTTAGTGTTATTTCCTAAAAATATGGACAGTATCATATAACCAATATACATACCAAAATCGGCAAATTGACATTGATTCTATACTGTTAACTCTCTACCTGTCTACAGACCTTATTGAAATTTTACTCAGTACAATCCTTTATGGAAAAGGGAGGGGAAAAAAAAAATCCAGGATCCAGTATAGGATCACAGGTCACACGTAGTTGTCACCTCTCTTTAGTTCCCTCATTTTTTGTCTTTCATAACCTTGACATTCATCAGAGCACAGCCTATTTGGGTTTGTATGATGTGCACTCATGATGAGATTTAGGTTATGCCTTTGGCATGGGTATCACAGAGTGGGGTCGTGTCCTCCTCAGTTTATTATGTTAAGTTGCATGATAGCTGTCAGTCTTGTTTCTGGTGATGTCTAACTTCGATCATTTGGTTGAGGTAGTAACTGCCAGGGTTTTTTGTTTCGTTTTTTTATTCAGTACTGTGGATTGAATCCAGGGCCTTGCACTTGGTAGGCAAGCACTCTACCACTAACATCCCTAGGCCCTCTTTTTAAAATTTTTTGTTTATTGAGACAGGACTTTACTAAGTTGCCTAGGCTGGCCTTAAACTTGAAATCCTCCTACCTCAGCCTCCTAAATAGCTGGGATTACAGGCATACACCATGATGCCAGCCACTTTTCTTTATTGTAAAGCCTTCCCATCTTCCCCCACCAAATTATCAGTAATAAGTATTTTGTAGGAAGATCCTTTAAGACTTTGAAAATGTCTTGATTTCTCAATTTTCACCTAGCAATTAAGCATCCTTGATGAATCTTTTAATTTTTTGGTATCAAGGATTGGACCCAGGGGCATTTAACCACTGAGCCACGTCCCCAACCCTTTTTTGTATTTTACTTAGAGACAGGGTCTCACTGAGTTGCTGAAGTCCTTGCTAAATTCCAAGGCTGACTTTGAACTTGCTATCCTCCTGCTTCAGCCTCTGGAGCTGATGGAATTACAGATTATAGGCATGTGCCAGAAATAATTGTCACTTATGTCATCAGTAGGTTGTCCATTTTCTTATTATTAACTGTCAAATTAACTATTGTTAATAAAGTACCTCTCAAGCTTGCAAATGTGTCCTATCAAAATTGAGACAGAATTATCGACATAGCTTTTTTACATTTTGCCCATCATTTGACTAACTCATTGTCAAATTACAAGTTAATAACTTGATTTTTGTAACAATTCGTTTTTGTCTTATTATTAAGATAAGGCTCATTCAAGTAGTATGACTTCTTGATTAAGAGTGGGCACTCCAGTGCCAGGTTGACTACAGGTTCAAAGTACAGCTGGACTACTTACTGTCATAGAACCTGCCTCACTTTCCTCATCTGTAAAGTGGGGAAAATGATACCTATTTTTATTAGAGTTGACACAAGAATTAAATGTATTAAATGTAAAGTTGTTGGATGCTCAGCAAATATTTGTTGCATTAAGAAAATGATATTTTCATTACATATTTAATTTGAAATGCTAATATTGATAATTATTATGACTCAGCCCCTTATTTAAAGAGTGTCTTAGTTGTGCTTTGGAAGATGTTACTCAAAGGTTCATCATCTTTATTTTGGCTCATAAAATGGCGGTGGTGTAATAGATCAAGTAAATGCAGTTTGGTCTCTGGGTAGAGCATGACGCAAGAAATGGATAATGTGATGGAAGCTTTAATGTTTTGATGATACTCATTATTGTTTTCTTATTTTAACTAACTTAAATTTCTATCTTTTTTGTAATATTTATTTTTCAGGTACCAACCAAAGAGCAGATTTGTACTTGGAAGGAAAAGACCAGCTCGGGGGTTGGTTCCAATCTTCCTTATTAACAAGTGTGGCAGCAAGGAAAAAAGTGCCTTTCAAGTAAGTGTTTGTGCCTGATCTAAACAGTCAGCATGATTTGCCTTTATTGAGTGCCTGCCAGGTTGAAGCACTATCCTGGGTAGTAGACAGATAATGTGTGAAAACTGTATTTACATATGTTTATAAAATGTGTGTATGAATAAAGTGCGACAGTCTCCTGTCACATTAAAAAAATAAGAATTTAAAATAAGAAAAAAAAAAGAGAGAAAAGAGACTTCAATAAAAAGGTGTCTTGTCACTCTGGCTACATCCTAGAAGAGAATATCAGCATTACTGGAGGAGCTGTGAAGACTTTGTGCAGGTAGATTTTACACTGTGGTAAGACTCCACCCGGGTGCTGGGAAGGATATGCCAGGAGACAGCCTGAGTTCAAGTGTCCTTCCATTTATGACACCAACATTGACTAACCAATTGAAACTTTACCCGGGAACGTTATTAAATCAGGGATTTTTGCTTAGTACAGATACTTGCTTTTCCTCATTCAAATCTGTGGGCAGAAGTTGAATCAGAAATTTTCTTAAGCATCTTGAGATTTTTGCTATCTTACAATGAGAACCCATCCCAGAACAATTTACATGTATTTGTTTCTTATGTAACATGCTTTTAAAAACAACAGAAGAGTGGATACGGGTTTTCTCAAGTAGTCTTTTTGAAAGTTGTCGCGACCCCTCGCCAGCAAGGGAAACACGACACAGGATTCTTCTTTCAACAGTTTATTTAGGCCTTGAGTCATGTATCATCTTCTAGCGCCCGCACCCGACACACCCAAGCACAGCTTAATAAAGCCCCCTGCATCCCAATCCTAAGCCGCCACGTGGATCTCTCTCATAGGGTGGTAAGGGATTACGCGCCAACTCTCCATAAAAGGAGTTGTTTACCACAGGCCACAGTGGAAGCCGGCGCCATCTTCTAATGGCGGCCACGATCTATAACAATGTCTTACCACAGAAAGTCATTTTGAGGTGATAATCTGTTTTTGTTTTGTTTTTAAATCTGCTCTTTTAAGCCATGCTTTTTCTTGGTTTATTTCAGTGATCAAAGTCAGTGCATATCAGAAGTCAGGAAAAATTTATTTAATGAACAAAAACATTAAAAAGTTTTTCTGTGTTTAGTTAAAGAGCTTACTTTTAACAGTCATGATGCATAAATTGCCAAGCATTAGGCTATTGAGAAAAACTGTTATCCACTATTTTTATGCTAAACTAAAATGCTCAATTAAACTGATTTGTCTCCTTAGGTCAGTGGTTGTTCATGGATTTACCCTTGGAGAAAAGGGAGAAAAGATGTCTAAGTCTCTTGGGAATGTTATTGATCCTGATATTGTCATCAATGGAGGACAAGTAAGTTTTTCCCTAAAATATATTTTATTTTTGTTTTAAGGCTCTTAAATTATTGGTCCAAGTCCTTAAGAGTGGGCACTCCAGGGCCAGGTTGTTTTTAAATTTCAATGTAAAAAACAAACAACAACAACAAAAAAAACTTTTAAATATGGTCACTTCAGTATAAAAAGAAAATTTAAAAAGAAACAATAAAAACCCAGGATGTGATGGGTATGTTGGTACACACCTGTAGCCTGCAGTCCTGTCACTGAAGGAGCAGTAGGAGGAGTACTCGAGTCCAGGAATTTGAGGCCTTCTGCAACATTACAACTCTCGATCTCTTAAAAAAAAAATAGATGATGTTTGACCATGTTGTAAATCTAAAATCTTAAGTAATACATGATTTTAAAGAAAAAAGAAAGAGCTGGAACTATGTTCCTTTTGACATATTTCAGGTCTGAATCTCCAGTGTTAGGTCCTAAGTAATATTATTCCTTTTATCACTTGAGCTTACAGTATGTGTAACCTGTTATTTTATAATTAAGTGGAAATCAGAAGGACAAAAAGATCACAACTTCTCAACTCACATTACATTTATTCTTGAAGTTATATACCTTAACTTTACAGCAAGATGTTAGGTCTGGGGTTGCTGATAATTTGGGGATTTTTTTAGAGTTGCTTTCTTAATAGAAAACTTTTATCTGTTGTCTTGCTCCTGTGGCTTTTTACTGCCATCCCTACATTCATTGCTTTATGTACAGAGTTCCTAGGGAATAGTGAAAGGGAAAGCACCCCTTCCTCTTTCCTTCCCCATCAAGGACCACCCCACTGCCTACACTGCTTTGTGCCAACTATTGTAGATGATTGGGAGTACACTAGGTATTCCCAGCTATGCATTGAACAAGACCACAGAGTACTATCTCCTCTTTTCTATTTTTAATTATTCATTGAGTACTTGATTGGTACAGGGGATTGAACCTAGGTGTGCTCTACCACTCTCCAGCTCTTTTTTTAAAAATTATTATTATTTTGAGATAGAGCCTCACCAGATTGTTTAGGCTGGTCTTGAGTTTGTGATCCTCCTGCCTCAGCCTCCTAGGCTACTAAGGTTACAGTAACCACTATGGCTGGCTTTGTTGTTTTTAGATGTAGTCTGATTGGAAATTGTTAGCTTGTATTTCATTTCAGTGCTGGTATACTTTATACTTACATTGTGCTCAAACATGGTTCTGAATAAGAGTTTTATGTAAAGCATTTATTCAACTAATAGGAATTGAAAGCCATTCTGATTGTATCTTTTCTCAATGAAAAGGATCAAAGCAAAGAGCCTCCCTATGGTGCTGATGTTCTTCGCTGGTGGGTGGCTGAGTCCAATGTCTTCACTGAAGTGACAATTGGTCCATCTGCTCTCAATGCTGCTAGAGATGATATTAATAAGGTTAGAGCCGTTATTCTTCCTATTTCTGAGTGAAAACTAAATCATTGTAAAGAATGAGGCACTTTTTTTTGACATTGCAGAACTGAATGAAAATGGTTCACATGTTCCACGCATTTTAAAATACCCTGTGTTAATTTATTTAAAAACAATAATAGTAATGTTAAAAATTTTACATATAAAGTCTTTTTATACTTTGTTAATTTACTATGTGAAAAAGCATAATCTGATATAAATTTTATTTTGTATACTGTTCTTATATTTAATGACTTTTCATATTTATTTTATTTATCTTCATCTTTACCTGTGAATTAGGTGAAAAAACATGTGCTCACCTTTACGTGTGAATAAACTATAGTATTAAAAGTTGATTTTCTCTAAAGATGTAAAAATAAAAATTTAGTCATTAGGCATAAAATCCTATGATTGTTTCTGTAACTGGGCTATTGGAATGAGATTTTGTACATTCATAGCCTTTTTTAGGAATGATATAATTTTTTAAAATTTTCCCTTAAAGGAAGTGTCAAAGTTGTATGCAAATTATAGATTTATAAAATGATTTTTTGGTGAAAATGAAGGGTTCATAATTTTTTTTTTAACTGTGTACATTTTCTCATTATGAATAGCTTAGGAATACACTTCGCTTTCTTTTGGGAAACGTGGCTGGCTTCAACCCCAAAACGGATTCTGTCCCTGTCAACCAAATGTATGTCATAGACCAGTATATGCTGCATTTACTGCAGGATTTAGCAAGCAAGGTATGTGTTAATTAATAAGATTTTTGGGAAATGGAAATTTTAGCACTATTGTGTGTTAAAAAATTGTTTTCATTTAAGTGGAAGAAATCTTGCTAGAAATAGTAATGAGAGCCTCTTGAGAAAAGCTATACTTGCTGAATCCTGTACATTCCTAGGTGCCTGTAGATATGAGGTATTCTAATATCTTTTCCTGGAGTCTTAAAAGACTTCAGAGTACCTGGTGGAAACAGTAGGCAGGTCCAGGCTTCCCTGTAGACCAGACTTCTCTCAAGAGGAAAAGATCAGCTCTGTTTCTCCAACAAGAAGGAAGAGAGTTATATTTTATCTGGAGGTAGGCACCTCATCGTACTGGACAGAAATAACTGAGGTGACTACTCTTATGTCCCCTAAGACATTTGCTCATTTACACACATGCACACACATACACAAATAATTTATTTTCTTAAAATTGGAATTTATATGCTTCAATGTGCCCCAAGTCAGAGGCACACACACTAGCTTCTTTGCTCAAACCAAAAATAATTGAAACATAAATGAGGGAACATTAACTAACTATGGTGCTGATGTTCTATTTTATGCTATTTAAAAAAAAAATGGCATGATTTTATCACTTAAAACTTGAGGGCTAGCTGGACACTACGGTGCACGCCTGTAATCCCAGCCACTCAGGAGACTGAGACAGGAGGATTACAAGTTCAAACCAGTCTCAGCAATGGTGAGGTGCTACACAATTTAGTGAGGTCCTGTCTCTAAATAAAATGCAAAATAGGGCTGGAGATGTGGCTCAGTGATTGAGTGCCCCTGAATTCAATCCTCAGTACCAAAAAAAAACCCCAAAAAACAAAAAAACTTGAGGGCTGATAGGGTGCTTGCCTAACAGGTTGCTAGGTTTGATCCCCTGCACCACAAAAAATAAATAAATAAAGGAAAACCTTGATCCTGGTGGGATTTGTTTTGTTTTGTTTTTGGTACCAGAGAATGAACCCAGGGGCACTTAACCACTGAGCCACATCCCCAGTTCCTTTTTGTATCTTATTTAGAGACAGGGTCTCACTGAGTTGCTTAGGGCCTCATTAAGTTGCTGAGGCTGGATTTGAACTTGGGATCCTCCTACCTCAGCCTTCCCAGCTGCTAGGATTACAGGTGTGTGCCACTGTGCCTGGCCTGATCCTGTTCTTGAGGAGTATTATTTTGTAGTTTCCAGAGTAGAACAGTGGGTATTTTCTAAGTGTAATCAAATTTGTTGTCCAAAAAGGATGTTTGGAAGATTATCAGGAGTTCTTGCTTTATTGTCTGTTTTTTGTCTACCTTTGAGGCATATTTTTGAAGGAACGTATTTTGCTTATAATGACTTCCATTTTCACTTGTTACCCCAGCTTCTGAATTTATTTTGACTTTGTCCTCTAGATTAACGACTCATACAAACAATATGATTTTGGAAAAGTTGTTCGACTATTAAAAGCATTTTATACTAGAGAACTCTCCAACTTTTATTTCAGCATAATCAAGGATAGGTATGTATGACACAATATGAAAACACTCAACAGATGTTTCTTGAGTGCCTGATCTGTGCTTGGCAAATGTTGGAATACAGTGATGATTGAGATGGGCAACATTGTGCAGTTATGGGGATTGGGCTCTAGAGTTAAGCCTGATTATCAGTTTGTGCCTTGCCACTTACGCACTTTATGATTTGGGGAAGCCTGTAGGATGATCTCAATTCATCTATAAAAAGGGGATGGTATTTCCTTACCTCCTAATGTGGTTATAAGGATGAAATATGGGTAATGTGGTTAGTGCTGTGATAAAGTAGATGTTCATTAAATGATTGGTGCTTACGTGAGTTAGTGCTTGTTCTCAGACTTGCAAATCATGAGTATGGAGAGAGAGAAATATAGGAGCAATTATATACTAACATTGTACAATGTCAGTGGCACTCTTTCAAGGAGGGCTTGATGCTAAGCTTTCATTCATGGATCTGATGTGCAAGTGGAGGCGTTATCTTTAGTATCAGTCCAGTATGAGGTACTAGCCCCAATCAGCACCTCAGCACTTTCTACATAGGGAAAGTAACTCATACATTGCAGGGGGTGGGGAGTAACATTTTAAATATCAATAGCTAACTGACTATCTTTTAACACAACAGTTTAGATTCTAGCTGTCTTCTACTTGAAAACCAGAATTGAACAGAGCATGGGTGATTTTGTTAAGTTGGATACATCTGGAAAGTGAAAAGTGGAATAGATAACAAGTTATCAAAAATTATATGAAAACAGTCTTTGATTATAAGATGACTAGAGCCACAAGATCAGCTATTGTAGGAATAAACTCAACCTGAGGCAGGTAGATCCTGTCTTGGTGATCATAATGTATAAATTGGTGTCAGTTGCCAAGTAAGTTATTCTCCTTCAGGCTTTATTGTGAAAATGAAAACGATCCCAAACGACGCTCTTGTCAGACTGTATTAGATGAAATTCTGGATGTGATGGTTCGTTCTTTTGCTCCTATTCTTCCTCACTTGGCTGAAGAGGTCTTCCAGCACATACCATACCTTAAAGGTAAGCAGCACTTAATTTGCTCACCAAATGAGAAAGTGAGGGTGCAACTTCTGATTTTATCTCCTCCTTATAAGGGCCCTCACTCACTCTTCTATAGTGATGATACTTTGTGACATGATGTGTCTTGGTCATGTAGTAGTTTCTGCACCTGTTTCCAGAGGAGTAGGATGATTTCAGAATGGCCTTTGAGAAATCATTCTTTCTTAAGTATGTTCATAAATGTTCCATAATATATGTTAAGTTTTATTAAAATGTAATGCCTTTTAGTGAATACTTTTATGATAGTTCTTTTCTTCTGAATGTAGTAAGCTTAATTAAGAGAACAATTACAGGCAACAGTTGACCACTCCAACATTGAGATGATAAGAGAGGAAATACAGGTAGCAAAAGATTATTTCGAGGAAATACAGGTAGCAAAAGATTATTTCAAGAAAGAGTTAGAGACTCTCAGGGAAAAAAAAAAAAACAAACAGAAAGTGAAATGAAGGAAATAATAAACCAAATAAAAAATTCAGTAGAAAGCATCACCAACAGACTAGATCACTTGAAGACAGAATCTCAGGCAATTAAGACAAAATATATAATGTTGAAAATGAAGTTGGTCACACAGTGAAGATGGTGAGAACCCATTAACAGAACTGCCAAGAATAATGGGATAACATGAAAAGACCAAATCTAAGAATTATTGGGATAGAGGAAGGCACAGAGATACAAGCCAATGACATAATATCAGAAAATTTCTCAAACATGAAGAATGAATTGGAAAATCAAATACAGAGGCTTACAGGACACCAAATGTTTAAAGTTACAACAGATTCTCATGAAGTAGCATACAGAATAAGGATAGAATTTTAAAAGCTGTAAGAGAAAAGTTTCAGATTATGTATAGGAGGAAACCAATTCAGATGTCAGCAGATTTCTCAACCCAGACCATCAAAGCTGTGAGATCCTGGAACAATATATACCAAGCCCTGAAATAAAATGGATGCCAACCAAGAATTTTATATCCAGCAAAATTAAGCTTAAGATTAGATGATGAAATAAAAACCTTCCATGGTAAACATAAATTAAAAGAATTTACAATGAGAAAGCCTACACTATAGAATATTCTTGACAAAGTAGTCTGTGAGGAGGAAATGAAAAACAACATTGAAAATCAGCAA
The DNA here is from genome assembly GCF_047511675.1 of Marmota flaviventris. Taxonomy (NCBI): domain Eukaryota; kingdom Metazoa; phylum Chordata; class Mammalia; order Rodentia; family Sciuridae; genus Marmota; species Marmota flaviventris. Next base: position 62,846,592 of record NC_092509.1, on the reverse strand, counting down.
AGGGAAGAACTATACTCAAGGAAAAACCTATCAAAGAAAAAACCAAGTCTAGTTGAAAACCAAAAATAAACAAAAATGACTGGGAATAGAAACCATGCTCAATAATAACCCTGAATGTTATTGGCCTAAACTCATCAATTAAAAGACATAGAGGGACAGATTGGATTAAAAAAATATCCAACAATATACTGCCTTCAAGAGACTCATCTCATAGGAAAAGATATCCACAGACTGAAAGTGAAAGGATGGGAAAGAACATATCACTCACAAGGGCCACATAAACAAGCAGGGTTTCCATCCTCATATCAGATAAAGTAGAATTCAAGCCAGAGTTAGTCAGAAGAGATAAAGAAGGACATTTCATACTGCTTAAGGGAAAAGAAACATACAACAAGACATAACAATCATAAATACCTATGCCCCAAACAATGGAGCATCTAAGTATATCAAACAAACCCTTCTTAATTTCAAGAAAATTAGAAACTGTTTAGAAAGGGAAAAGCCATTCATAATCTTATAGATGAGCTATTAATATTGGGATTTTTCTTATTTTTTCTAAGCATCCTTTTTTTTTTTTTTTTGGAGATCTTCCTATATAGTTTATCTTTTGATTAAATGTAACATATTTCCCATTGCTGATACGAATGTTTTGCAAATAGGTTGGCTCCATATTTTATTATATATTTACCGTAAATAACAATTCTTATTTCCCACTAATTGGTAAATATTTAATGGTTAGGGCTCTATGAACACTTTAGGATATATGTAAGTCAGTTTACCATCCCTCTCTTTTTTTTAAAGAACCCAGGAGTGTTTTTCGCACAGGATGGATTAGCACAAGCTCTATCTGGAAGAAGCCTGGGCTGGTAGAGGCAGTGGAGAGCGCCTGTGCAATGAGAGATTCATTTCTTGGAAGCATCCCTGGCAAAAATGCTGCCGAGTATGAGGTTATCATTGTGATAGAGCCAGGCCTGCTTTTTGAAATAATAGAGGTATGCAACAGTTTGAAATGTTCTTAATATTGTACATCTTCACCTGCAGTTTGTTTTAAAAGTCTAAGCAAAGTTTTTTGCTAATTTAGATATTATGATTTTAGTCTTCTAATCCTGATCTTATCACTGATTCTGTTTTCTGCATCTGTGTCCTTTCCTTTATCATCTAAAATTATATACTCTGCACCTGTAACATGTGCATATCACTTTACAGGGACAGGGAAGGTCTTTTAAAGTTATTTGAAATGAAAACCCTAAGGGCTGATATATAAATATGTGACCGTAGTGTTAGAATACATACAAAATTGGGAATTTTGTTATGAGGGCCTGTTTTTTTTGAGTTTTGTCCATCTGGACTAGATTCAAAACAAATCCAAACATGAGTTTCCAATGAACATCTGGAACATTTGTTCCAGCACATTATCATGTATGTCTCAAAGTATTAATTCTATTTTTATTTCCAGGAGGGCCTTGGGATTTGTAGGAGTTGATTGTCCTGATTAGCGATATATTAAGTCTAACACATTGACTTGAGATTTTTCTCTAGTCTAAATGCTTGAAAATTGGTAATGAATATATATAAGATTTTATTGGTAGTAGTTTTCTAAAAAAAAGAAGAAAATCTCTTTGGTTGGTAAGCTTAATTTAAAAATATAAATGTAATTCAAGTGATTAAGAATTTAGCCTTAAAATAGCTAGTAGGATATGAAATTGTTGGTAACAAAGAATAAGATGTTCATGTGTTTAAAAGTTCGTAAGTTCTGACTGCTTCATTGTACACAAAAGGACATTAAGAATCTAGTCAAGTTTGCACAGCCTAGTTCTGGGCTTTTTCCCCCTGTATACTGTCTCCTTTGACTTCAGTTCTTGCAATAAGTTGAAAAGAATAAAATTTGTTTGGGATCATTTATACTTGGAAAAAAAATGCTTTGGGATTTTCAAAAACATAAATTGTTTTAGGAATCACACCAAGTAGCTATCAAATGGCATGCTGTTTTTTTTCAGTTACTAATTTCATGAACTTGTTAAAACCAAATTTTGAGTTTCCTGTTTTCTTATGAACATTTTTAAAGGAATATTTATATTAGCTCACAAATTCATTTTGAAGATCAAAGTTACAGTGAAAAATGTAAAAATGTTGATTAGACAGCCAGATTCAGTGTACTTCTATGTGTTATCCAGATTGCCATCATTAGTCTTTATTGCTAAAAGCACTTTTGTGTAGATACTAACCGAACCCCTCTTCCAGTATAAGAAACAGGATACAGGCAAAACATCATGGTCTTTAAGGCTCACAAGACCTGGGCTTGAGCTATACCACATAATGATTGAGAAACTTGGGCAAATTAACCTCCTTTGCCCATTTCCTCATTTATGAAATGGGGCTAGTAAACACCATATAGGTTTATACACACACACACATATACAAATATATAGCTGTTAGTGAACCTTTATTTATTTATATGCAGTGCTAAGAATCGAACCCAGTGCCTCACACATGCTAGGCAGTTACTCTACCACTGAACCACAATCCCAGCCCCACCACATGTTTTTTTTTTTGTTGTTGTTCTTCTGTGTATGAGACACTGAGATTCTTGGAAAATGAAGCAAAAGCACAATGTTCTCAATACTGTTGATAAAAATTTCAATTAAATCCTTTCATGCCAGTAAGAAGTGATGTATTTAATAGTATTAGCTCAGGGTGTAATGGTATCAAGGTATGCCTCTCTGTCCCCAAGAACTTATGGCATCTGTTTTTATAACCTCAGTTCATGCTAAAAATTTAGCAGTAACTTTCACATGCTTACTTCCAGATGCTGCAAGCTGAGGAGACCTCCAGTACCTCTCAGTTGAATGAGCTAATGATGGCTTCCCAGTCAACTTTACTGGCTCAGGAACCACGAGAGAGAACTGCAGATGTAATTGAGCTTAAAGGGACATTCCTAATCAATTTAGAAGGTAAGGAGGTGAGAGTAGCAAGTGGCATCTTGAGAAATGACTAATTATAAATTATGTGGCATCTTCAGAAATTACTAATTATAAATTATAGGTCATCTTCAACTCTACAGTGGACTAGACTTTTCTAAAAGCAGATATATGCCTGGAATACATCTCTCTGGAAATGATATAAACATTTGCCACATACCTAAGCCAACACTCAAATATTCTACCTGATCTTGAGAATTGAACGCTAGGGATAGAGGACAAGAGATTTACTTCTCTTTTAACTTATTGTGCAGTTACTCTAACTTGCTTCCATTTCCCTTTTATGTCCCTGCCCTTTAATACATAGTACCATACTACTGCTCACCCTTCCCCAGTGTTGATTCAAATTTCCTCTTCTGTGTGCCCCAAATTAATATTTAGCCATTCTTAAGATGGGGTTTTGCTAAATTGCCCAGACTGGCCTTCAACTTGTAATCCTCCTGCCTCAGCCTTCTGAGTAGCTGGAATTATAGGCCTGTGCCATTGCTGTTTAGCCATTTTTTTGTGTGTGTGGTGCTGGGCTTGAACCCATGGACTTGTGCATGTGAGGCAAGCACTCTACCAACTGAGCTATACCCCCAGCCCTTAGCCATTCTTAATAAGGTTTAAAGTTTAATTAAACTCATTCTTACACAAGCATCTCAAGCATTTTGTAGATATTTGTTTCATAGGCACTTTTGTGTCAACCTGGTTCACCTTCATTAATGGAAATGGAAGTAGAGTGGCATTAACAAAGAATAACAAATGGATATTTTAGGAAAGGTAATGCTGCTTGTGTTTTTAGTAATAGCTTTTAGGTACCAGCAGGAGATAGGAGGCTAATCTATAGATGTTGGTTCAAATTTGAGGCTTGGCAGCAGTGTACATGTAGTAAAAATTGTGACTCAATTTGCTTTTCAAAATGTTAAGATACATTCTTTGCACAACAATTAGAAAGTAATTTATTTTTTTGATCAGTCTGAGGTCTTAATAGTAGAGAAAATTTTCTCTAAGCCAAGAAATTTGGAGGCACTGCAGTTGTCACTATAATATTGCTTTTAAAAATCCTCAGTGCCCATGTTGAAATGGAGATGCAGTGTTACTGATCAGAATCCTATCAGGATTAAGAGGTAGAAAGCCTGTTCTACCTGAGTAGGGAGAGAACTCAGTTCCCATAGACAGGCAGATTCCTCAGTTCTCTATAGTCATCAAGTTGTGTGATCCCATCATCTTGGTATTTATATAATGGGGCAAAACCTGACCAGCTATTACTTAGGATAAGAGTAAGCTTTGGAAAAACTGTGCCTGCTAAACCAAATGGGAAATAGTTACACAAGTTGAATGTCAGAAATACTTTTCATATTTTCTT